>NC_081408.1:567429003-567781587 GCF_030272615.1 Cryptomeria japonica
ACTCCATGATATAATATTTTTTCTTTCTCGCTAACTCATTACCCCAAGCCCACTTGTGAAACTTATCCATAACAAATGCCTTTATCTCTTTACTATTTGTGGGGCATGAATTTAGGTAGATATTCCATTTACTCAACCATTTGATGTTTTGTTGCATCCAAGTTTTCTTTCTTTTGCACAAGGTGTCATTGAAAACCACTTTAGGCCATCTTCCTTCCTCCATTTGCCCAATTCTTTTGCACAAGGTGTATGTTTTGCACTGGAACCACCCACAATTAGATTTAGTGCATCCTTTTGGAAAATAATGGCAATACATGTTACTAGGTCTCTTACATGCTTGTTTCTTATGTTGTCTAATAGCAAATTAGTAGTAGTATATGATATGAATAGGTATTTTAGGACTATTTCTGAGTCAATATTGATACTCTCGCTTTTGACAATCTGCAACACCAGGAGTCGAGATACAATTAGATATAAAGAACAAAGAGGTGTTAAGAGGAAATCCATCCAAGGCAAACCAATCTAAATCTCATGCTGAAAAGGAAAAGCCAACTTCTGGGACAAAAAATGTTAAGAGGAAAAGATAACTTAATCAATTGTTTCATATTTTTGTTTGGTCCTGCAGATGACACATGCAAATGATGTAAATCCTTGGAGTGAACTTGGTTAGTGCAGTTGTTTTATGTTTTGGAAAGGCATATATAATTAGTCTTGGAGTAAAGTTTCTATGTAAGTGCTTTTTGCATTTGAAAAAAAATTGATGGTGGAGCTATGATACCCACAGATTTGTTATATGTATCCAAGTATACGATGCTAGTTTCTGAGAATTGTCTTGGCTAGATTATATTCTATGGTCAGCTGTAATTTTATTTCATGTTTATGCTAATAGTAAAAGAACTCTTTGGAAGGTTGCGGTTTGATTTGAACTCCCTTTTCTTTTTAAGCTCATATCAAATTTTTGTCAGCAAGAACTTATTTCTATACTAGATCACCGAGAGATTAATACAAAAGAAATTGCTAGTGCCTAGTGCGTGTTGTCTTAGATAATGACAGGGAGGTTGAAATGGTAAATTTTTAATTCAAGATTTATTGACTTTCATAATTATAACTGAATGTGAAATATGAACATAAATTTCTTGAAATTGGTTTTGATAAATAGCGCTTCCATTTTGTTGCTATTGGTAGCTTGCATAGGTGAATGGTTTGGTAAGGGTTATCTGCCATTCAGTGTAGGTGCCAGCGTACACAAGCTTACATGCATTCTAAAAACATTTATATGGGACATAATTTACATAGGAGATATACATCAATGTCAAAATGTATCTTATTGATGCCATCATTGTTGCTAGGTATTATGAAAGGCCACTTAAATGAAAATTTACATATAAAATCTACATCACTCTAAAGATGCTCGGAATAGATATGTTCCTACCAATATACTCAAATTCAAAATTTTGGCCCACATTTTCAATTCACAGCAATGTTAAGTGCCACAAAGTTTATTTCAGTAGGATGAAGCTTTTGATTTAATGGTGATCTATTAGTTCTATTTGAGTTTTGTTTGCATAGTAATTTAAAAAAATTATTTTGTATCCTTTGCTATTTGCATGCACTAAAAATTGAGTTCTTTGTGTATGGCCATCAAAGTTATTGTAGTGTGGTTTAGGCCGTTTCCTGAAAACAAAGCAGTGCCATCAAGTGACAATTTGCAGCTAAGCACCTTTTTTGGCTCTTTGTGGCTAATGCAGTGGTGGATGTTGGATCCAATTAATGACTGCCCTACCACACAGCATAACACAAAATCACTCACAAAATAGAACAGAATTCAAAATTCAAAGTCACTAGAGAATTTAGAAATGTAGTCAACATAACTTATTAAATTCATTCTTCAAAAGTACATCACAGATTTAGCCTCAAGGGCTTACAAACAAATTTGACCTCAACCTTTACTTCAATGTTAGATCTAAGCACAAACCAGTGTGCCATCTCAAGTACAATCCTCTCAAAGCAGATCTTCTTTCTGTTGCTCACTTTGAACTCCTGGGTAGCAACTTGATCCAAAATCTTCCAACCCTTTTCCTCTTGTTAAGCACTTCCACCACTCTTTTATAGTCGTGGTTGATGTAGTTAGGTAGTGCCGACCAAAAATGTATTACATTGGTCCATACAGCGAGTATTAAACATTTGGGACCAAAATTGAATAAATGCATTGTTACTTGCCTCTTTAATCAAAGTTGACTTTGACATACACCATGTGACTTGTAGATGACCACATCCTCATGTGTGGCAAGGTGTAAGGCTCCAAACTTGATGTGATTCCAATCATAAACCTCGCTGGGACCAATAATGGCATGAATGTCACTAGCTATTGGTGCAAAGTTCAAGTTAATGGAACATACCTTGTAGACTTCCTTAAATTGGTGCAGCAAGCCACAACTGATCAAATTACATTAAATACTCAAATAAACATGTGGACATGCTCATAACATCTTATTTATGCAATGGTTAAACTGTGAAGATCATTAGATTTCATAGTAACACATAAATGTGTTACTGACAGTTGGTCTGAGTGCACAATTTGATGTTTGGGATAAGAATGTAATGACTGCAGCAACGATTGAAACTTGCAAAAGATAAATAAACGTAGCAAATATTTTTGGGCTTGGGATTCTCCTATATCAGCACTTGAGTCTCATTGTTAATCGAGTATGCAAAATAGTGCCATGTGGCTTCATTGTGCATCTTTGTTCTTCACATGTTTTGTTGGGTTTCTTTTGGTTAGAGTTGTATGATACTTTTAATTTTGTATTCTCATTTATTCACACCGTTTATCTAAGCGGTATTTCCTTATGTGATGGGGATGTGTGCGGTGATGACTAGCTTCAATTTGTTGTGTCCTACTTGTGCACAACTTTGAGTCTCTATGGCTTGTGCAATGAGGCCATTTGACTTTTCCAACACTTCGCAAAGAACACGTAAGTTCATATCCTACACCTCTATAAAACATTTTTCTCGGTACTTGTCTATGGGTTGTTTACTTTGTGAGTTGTGTACCCTTGATCTAAGGGTGTCAACCTTTGAAAAACATTTTGGTGGTGGTTGTCTATGGGTGGTTTAAATTGTAAGTTGATGTGAACTATTTATATAAATGCCTCAAATTTACATTGGGATTAATGATTTCCTCCCTTTTAAGAAGAGCTTGCTTTTGGGACTTGATTTTAATTGATCCTTTTCCCTTATCCAAGCAATAATTCAATCATTATAAAATTGATGCACCATGTTATTTAATTAATCTTCCTAGGTATGTGCATCTTTGTTTTATAATTAACTGGTGATTATTATTTTGAGTTTTGGGATTCAAAGTGTTTTAGATCTCTCGAAGACTGCTAGTATTTAAATTTGAGCACATTTTGATATTGGATGAGGAAAATGAATAGTGAGAAGGAAAGGTGTCGAGTTCCACTTGAGCATTGGTTGTTGGGAATTTGATATACTAGACTTTGAGCTTTGACAAGTAGGTTAAGAATTACTTAGGTATATTTTCATTGCAAAGATGTTCCCATTTTTCCTACCGTTGACCAAACAATTGTGAAGGGAGTGTATAATATGAAAGTTAGAGGTTTCTATTTTCACTTTAGTCTTGATTGTATCAATGATATTCCACTTATGATAATCTCTCATGTTTTAGACAAGGGGAAAATAAGAGGAAGAAAAAACTATGCACCTTCATGGGCATTAATTGTTTATGAGCAAATACTTAGATAGATGGACTTTTGAGCATGTCCTTTATGAAGTATTAGAAGACTAGATCGAAGTCAACATCACTCTATAGGTGGTCAAAATTCTCACGTGCTACACCTTCAAAACTTTTAACATAGGTGCCCGAAATACAATGTGGCTCTACTGTGTAGGGTAATTGGTTAAAAAAGTGTAGCATCAACACTGTAGGGAATTATGGCACCTCTTAATGCATGAGATCTTGTAGAATGTAACCATAGTGAATTAAGCTAAGTTGAAGTCCTTTTATGTGGAGCAAAGAGTTAGGGATACACAAACGAAACTAGAAGATTCTAAATTGTTTCTATATAGCATATTGTATGTGTACTGTTGTAGTTTAGTTTGATGAAACCTTAAAAATGAGCCTATTCATGATCACTTGAATAAGCTCTACAAACATGGACAATTCTCTTGAACTTCTTGTCTTGCATTTACACATTGATGCGATGCAATCTCTTTTAGATAAGCTTAGGAAACCATAAATATTATGAAGAATCTTGGATATTTGTTTTTGTTGCCTTAGGGCACATGTATTGCAATGGATGAGGTTATGGACGTTACTCATAAATTGCCTAACAATGGCCTTAACACCTTCTCTTAGGAAACAACATATCCAAGCATTTGTAAGGGTCACAATGGTCTTAAAAGCCAATACAATCGTTTGTAATACAGTTTTGCACTTTGAATTGCTGCCATGACCTCGAGAAAAGTCCTTTTGTAGTTAGGTGTGGAGAAGAAAATGGGACTTACCAATGTCTTACAGTTACTCTAAGGAGGCATGATAACGAGGAAAAGTGGGTGTTTTCCTAAAATTTCACAGAGTATAATGCATTTGGAATATAAGCTTGTATAAATAGAAATAAACAATTTTGTGATGGATTATCTACATTTAATTATTAAGCGTGTCTACTTTATTTTTTACAAAATGACATTAATTGATATAACAACAAATCTAATTATAGTAAATTGAATGCTATAGTTGAGGTTGCATTAGAAACTAGAAATGGCAATGAGTGGGAGAGCATGCTTGTTAGATGGTTTTAAAAGGTTGAAGGTTGCTAAAAGTTGAATGGAGTAGGTGTTAGAATGTCAGAAGTTCATTGTGGCAAGTTTTAGAAGGTTATATTTTTGAACATTCATGTTTGAAAAGTATGTTGATGTACACTCTTGGGTGCTAGTGCTTGCTTTGGGTTGCTAGTGTCCTTTATGGAGTGCTTGTGTCCCCTATGGAGTGGTTGTGTTCTTTTGAGGCACTTGTGTGTAGTTTTGACTAGGGCAGTTGGTAGCTTGCGTCATTAAAACCTCCTAAAAGCATGCTAAACCATTAAAATATGTACATATTTGGTTGTAATCAAATGATGCATGTGAATTTGCAACAACGATGATATGCTTAGTTGCAATGTTGACATTCCCAAAGAGGAAAGCATGTGCGAGTGGAAGAGTTTGGAGAAAGATGAAGAACTAGAAGGATGATCATGGATCTATTGCATTTTTGGAGAGCTTCCATTTATAAACATGCCTATGCACCAAATGACTTTAATAATTGTAGTAGGTTTAGGGTTTTGCATGAAGAATGATTATTAGGTAAGGAAAAACAAGGTTTAAATTTGTGAGGTTCACTGATGCGAATGCTAGTGTCCCATGGGCTTAAATGTTCAAGTACATAGGAAAAACAAGGCATTCATAGCATAGATCTCTTTTTGATGGAATAATCCGTTTTACATGTACTTTAGCAAACATATGAACTTGATAAAAAGATAAATAGTAAAATATGCAAGAATTGCATTATTTGCCACTTATTGTCTTTTGATTTGCACTTCATCCCTAAAATTCGAATATACAAAATACCAGTGACCGATTTTAATGGAAATAAAAGAAATGGTTTTACATATTTAGTAACTATTTTTACTCATGTTTGTTGAACTTGATGGCAAGGAATGAGGTGTCCATGGAGATTCAATTGGATTGATAGTATGGGAAAGAATGTGATTGTGAAGACATTTATATAAGGTAGATGATGTATGGTTGTGAGGGAGCCTACACAAAATGATGTGATCTATGGTTGTGATAGATACATCGCAATCAAAGAGGCATGATAGTGATGGAGCTAGTGCAATCAAGTGAGTGTAGCTGTGGATTGGAATGAGGTGTCCATGGACATTCATTTGGATTGATAGTATGGGAAAGAATGTGATTATGAAGACATTTATATAAGGTAGATGATGTATGGTTGTGAGGGAGCCTACACAAAATGATGTGATCTATGGTTGTGATAGATGCATCACAATCAAAGAGGCATGATAGTGATGGAGCTAGTGCAATCAAGTGGGTATAGCTATGGTAGGGTCAACATAATCAAAGGGATATGGCCATGAGAGAGCCATCATAAATGGTTGGTATGAGGTAATTATTTTGATGAAGCCATCATGATCAAAGGGATGTGGTTGTGACATATCCATTGCAAAGAAAGGGATATGATTGTGATTGATCCATTCATTATCAAATGGATGAGGCATGGCTATTATAGAACCATTGTAATCAAATTGCACGATATATGATTGTCACTAAGGGTTCGTTATCAAATAGCATTTTGTAGGGATTGTATAGGACCTCTTTAACCAAGTGTGCATAATGTAGGAAATGTGGATGTCCACTTTATCCATTGCACATGTTTGATTATTTGTAGTGCGTTGGAAAGTATATGCCCTCAAATTGATTGGATAGGAGATGGTACAATCGATTTAAGAAAAATTAAAAAAATGGAGAGTTGACACAAATAAATAATTTATAGAGATGAACCACTTTGATTGGTAAGAGTAAAAGTATAATAAATAGAAATAGGCAAGATTGCTAGGTTAGGGAGAAGAGTGAAAAAGGCATTTGATGAGAGTGAATATGGTGTATTAGGAGGTGATAATATAAAGGTTAAATGTTAAGCATAGCATGATGGTTGAATCGGGGGGAGTAAAGTCAAGAGAGATTATAAGTGACATGCCATAAAAGTGAGAGCACAATAATGTTTGACTTTTGAGCATTATTAGGCCACTACAATCATTATTTAGTATTTTACAATGTTAATTATAATGAAAAATAACACAAACACAAAGACAACACAAACTATTGAATTGTCATATTTTATTTGTAGACTCAATTTTTAATGTCCCAAATGTTTTAAAGAACCATTAATATTTTATTCCATGGAGGGCCATCAATAGCCTATTCTTAGGAATGTTTTTGTTAGGAACATGCCACTAGTGTGTGCACCACAAATATTGACGTACACTTCTCTCAATGTGAAAGAAGTCTCTTCCAAGTTAAGGCACATAAGTAAAAGGTACCATGAAGACTCCTGTGATATAGTGTTTTGCCATTGATGGTAAAGTAGAACGAATAATCGATGAAGGTTTTATGTTGAATACAAGATATGGTGGGTTAGAAGATGTGAATATGGAAGGAATCATATAAATCATGATATCTTGATTTGTTAGGACCAACAAGTTTTGAAATAAGATCAGGTTCAAGGACATCATGCACACAGAATACAATGGCATTCAATCCTTTGTTATTGATTTTGGACACTTTTTCCTTTGTTAAAAAAAAGGTGAGTTCTTTGTCTATACACACATAAGGGACATTATCATCAACATGCATGTCACGTTTTATTTATTTTTTTGTTTTCTTTACATGCAATAACTCCTTAAGAGGTTTTGACAAAGGCACTTTTAATTTTTTTAAATATTTTTTCTATTCAATTTTTTAATTGTTTGGAATAATAAAGGCAACTTATTCCTTGAAAGAGACTATTTCATCAACATTGATTTTAAAGCCTTTCTTAAGGTTACTAATTGGAATGTCATCATGGAGTCCCATGAATATAGTTATAGCTTTGTTGTGTTTGAATATGTCAAGAGACACATGATTTTGTTGGTCCCAAACAGTAGTCACTGGATGGATGAGTACAAGGTTGATGTATGGTTCGATGCAAGGGTGATGGCACAAATGGTAATGCCATGGAAAATTCAATGGAAAAATTAGTGAAATTCTTTTAAGTCCTATCTTTTGATGTTTTTAAAAATTAAATATGATCTTTGCCATAGTGGGTTATCATAGGATTCTTGAAGTAATGGCATGTATCCTAAACCAAATTACTGTGCTTAACTTTGATGATGATGGACTTTATAATTTCTTCTTAATGTTGTCTTAGGAAATTGCTTTTGTAGCCCATATTTTCGCATATTTTGATGCTTTTGGATAGGTTTATTCAGCAAAACATGATGCATATTTTTCATCTTGCATAACTAGGAACTTGCCCTTAATGCTGATATTGTCCTCTAGGAAACCATTTTGAGTTTAATTTTATAGTACCAATTGTATTACCTTAGGATTTTTTTTTGTAGTGTCATGGTTTCAATATAACTATGGATATAGAGGGATTTGACCAACATTGAATGTGTTGAGGAGCTTATACTCTCCACATGCCTTGTATTACCTTGACATTACACTAGTGGATGATGTTGATGCCAAAGTAGTAGGATCAACATAGGACAAGGATGGTAATGTTATGGACGAGATGACAACGTTTGTACTTGGATGATGATTGGATCTATTGTATGGGCCTTTTAACATTCTACAATGTGGAAATTGGTTTGCATGAACGAGAACTATGATTTTGGTGCCGTCATGAGGAAATTTGCTACATTGGTGACCTGTTGATGAAATGAATTGGATGGTATGAATCTATGGGCAATCAGTGACAATGTTGTAACAAAGCTCAAGATTGAGAATACGGATCATTGTTGCAAGGAAAGACGTACCTAAATTGGAACCCAAATGGTACCTTTAAATTCTTTCTATATGTAGAGGATGGGATTTACTACTCTCGATGTGATGAACTTCGAGGAACAAACCAACCTTCACTCTACCTCACTTTATTGACGCTTAGGTGAGTTGGGGGATACAAACTATGAAGCTAAACAAATGAGCCACAAAGGCCTCTGAACAACCTCTACTAAGTTTATTCTTAGGATGAACACGTGGAACTAGGACGCCAGTGCAACACACTAACGTCTTGTGCGAACATAGTACAGAAGTTGTACAACGATTGTGCATATAACAAACTTTCTAAACTAAGAATGCTACACTAAATGAAAGAGATAATACAAAATGATAACATCCAAAAGGAGATAGGGAGGGATGAAGAAAGTTTACAACCAGTCCATGATTGAAGCCTCCAACAAAGTAATCTCCTTCTTTTGATCACAGACCTACACACTTGCAAAAAGGGAAAATGTTAAGGCTGTGTTAAGAGTTTGCCTTAGTCAAACCCCCGTTTCGGTGTTTCCAGCTCCACAGATAGAAAATCAAAATAACAGACATGCTTGATATAAAATAATGGGTGTGCAAAATGAATCAAGATGGAGAGAACTCCCCTTCAATGCCCCCAAGAGCTATCACCCAAAGGAGTGGAGTTGAATAGCAAGAACTCTCCAAAATTGTGACAATGGTGGATGCTGAATGTTGAAAAACCTGTATATGATGAAGAATAGAATGCCCTGAGCTTGAGAGATCTCGCAAATGACCAAGAAGTAACAAAATAATCTGAAATGAGTGAGATACAAACAACCCTGGGAAGAATCTCAACATTGGTGGCTGCGAACAGAGGCGTTACACACTCTTCCAAGCGTAGGTGTAACTCTTAAACAACGACCTAGAGACTGGCATATTCATGTGATGCTAGTGCGACACACAGAAGTCTCCGTGACACGCTAGAGTCCATAAGTCAATTGGTCAGCATGGTTAGGAAAAGGCCAGATTCTAAGTTGACAAGGCGATCCATGTGTACAAAAGGAATGGGAGATGAGGAAGGACTTCGATCATCCTAAAGAGAAGACGCTTATGTGACGTGGAATTGCACGGGTTGCAATTTACGACGTTATGCTATACATCCTCATAAGCTTTGCTAATTGTTTTCTTTTGAGATTTTGTGGCGACCAAAAAATATCACAATTTTTTGACAAGTTTGTATATACAAAGATTTTGCAATGTCCTGGATTAGATTTATTGTATCTTCATCAATTTGTACATTTAATGAATTCAACTAATAAATCCAAAATCCCTTGAAATTAACTTATCCAAGATAGACTATGTTTATGTTGAATTTGAACCTATTTGTAAACCTTATAGAGATCCAACCACTAAACCCAAGATCTTAAAACAAATTCTACACATCAATGAAAAATTTGTCAAATATGCAAATACTAATGAAATAAAACAAAACTATACCTTTCACATGTCCAATAGGCTTGTCACCATTGTTGTCCTATCGTCCATGCTATTGTATTTGATGATGTTGCTTGTACGTTACGTTTGTGTTGCACTTGCACAAGAGCTCAAGGAAGAATGGATATGGTTGTTATGATGTATGCTAGAGTGATTTTGGTAGATTGTAGGTATGCTCAGAATGTGTTATGGAAAATGAGAGGATGCCTCTTTTATGTAGATCAACCTTAGAACAAAGGGTTTAAATTTAGAGGTCAAAAGGTGAATGCCCAGGATCACATAGATGAAAGAGAATCAATAAGATTTGAGAGTAGGGAAAGATGGAATGAGGAGATTAAGAGATGGAAAGGTAAAATATAAGGATGAATAGGATTAAAAGGTTAAAACCAAGGTTGCAGGGAACGTCTCCTTGACCACCTGGTTCGCGTATCCACTGGTTCGCGTATCCAGTACCGGAGGCGCCCTAGGATTCTCGGGTGCCTCTGGGAGACTTGGGTGGGAGACGAGAGGAAGTATCCCGACGAATCTTGGTCGGAAAAAGGCAAAACAGTGGCGTGCGACTTTTTCGCTACTTTTCCACCCGTCAAAACACTGTCGCAACCATAAAAAGTGCCGTTTTTTCCGTGTCAAACCACTGCGAACACGTTTGAGCCGTGCGATTTGGTTTTTTTAGGCATTTTTAACCTCGCGAAGGGATTTTCGGGGTTTACGGGAGAGGAAGGCTGATCCAACTGGAATTTGTTCTGTGGGAACAACGAAACAACAAGTATTCCTCTAATCCGTGACCATAATCCACGAATTTGTTCTGTGCGAACTTCAAATTTTGTTTACTGCCGTTTTTCACGGGTTCACGGTTTTTCTGGGTTCTAACTTCTACGATTTTTCACAGTATATAAACTGTGAATGTTCGATGGTAACCATCGAACATTCACAGTTCATATACTGTGAATTTGTTTTAAGACTTAAGTTAAAACTAATTATTAATTTTAATTTTAATTTTAATTTTGTAATGTATTTGAAAACTTTTAAGTTTGAAGTTTTTGCATTTATAACTTATTAATTTTATATTTTATAATGTATTTGATATTTCATTATGAGACAATGATTGTATGACATTTTGATCCTAAACTTCATAGTTAATGTTAATTCTTGTTTTGAAAGTTCAATGTCTATCATCTTTTCAGATTTTCTATAATTTATTAAATTATATTAAAAAAAAAATTGGCATCTCCAAGTACCCTCGTCTCCTATTTTGAAAAAATAGCCGTACCAGTACCACTACCAGTCTCCGGCATCTCCAAGTACCCCCGTACCCATGCAACCTTGGTTAAAACTGAAATGGAGAGCTAAGATTAAGGAGTAGGCAATTTAGAGAGACGTGTTGTGATGTGGATAGGAAAAAAAAGGTAAGTGAATTAATGAAATAAAAATGTTTATTTAATTAATAGAAAAAAGGCTACATAAATTAAATATTTATCTAATTTTTGAGAGGAGTGAGATTAAATAAATAATAAATATTTATTTAAATTAGAAATAATAGGCTTAGGGAATTAATTAACTAAATTAAAAGATTAATTTAATAAATAGTGCAAGAGGCTAATGAATTAACTAATTAAATAAAAATATATTTTTAATTAATAGAAATACTTAAGGATAAAAAAATCAAATAAATAAGAAATATTAATTTAATTGAAGGACAATTTTAGTTGTTTACAGACTAAAATTTAATCTTGCAAATGATATGAATTATGTAGATCGGCTAACTCCAATGACTTTGCAATTCACACAAACTTAAGGAAACTTCTTGAAGCTGATATGAAATGATTATTTTGGATTTATTTAAAAAAAAAATATATTAATTTCTTATCATAGGCAACACATTAAATCTGCTGCAAATTTGGAAGCAAAATTGAAAGAAAACTCACTGCAAGCTTCACCGAATTTTAGGAATAACTCAGCAAACTTCAAGCCAACTTCATTAAACACAAAATATCATGAAAATGCATAAACTAACAACTTTCCTATTGCTTGAAGGCTTCCATGAACTTTTGTGAAACTTTGGGGCACCATGAATTGAAGATCACACTCCAAATAAATACTAACCAAAGAAATCCTAAATCAATCAACACAATGATAACCTCTAAACTGAGATTATTCAATGGTAATTCTTGAATCTTTAAACGGGTGGGACAAGGATCCTCTAGTCTAAGACTTCAAATCCTAATTTGTTTCATGAGAAGAATCAATAGGAGGAAATAGCCAACAAGATCCAACTTCATTTCCAAATGAGAGTTGGATGTTGCATATGATTACTTCTTTTCGATTATGATAGGAAAATGCAAGCATTATGTAAAATGAAAAACAAATATAGAATTGGAAGCAAACATAGGAGTACAAATTTGGAATCAAGAGACAAAGAAGAATTTGTAACTGAAATATGGAGCTGAAGGTGCTTGATAATGGAGATAGGCTCCCTAGTCTTATAGGTGTCTTTGTGAGTTGAGGCTTTAGATTCCAAATCAAGAAGCTCTTTAGATCTTTCCCTCCAAAATTAATCTTAGCCATGAAAATAAAAACAAACAGATATAGAATTGGAAGCAAACATAGGAGTGCAAATTTGGAATAAGGAGACATAAGAATCTGTAAATGAAATCTGGGTCTGAAGGTGCTTGATTATGGAGATAGTTTCCCTAGTCCTATAGGTGTTTGTGAGTTGAGGCTTTAGATTCCAAATCAGGAGGCTCTTTAGATCTTTCCCTCCAAAATTAATCTTAAAAGTGTTAGGCAAGTGAGTTAATCGACATAATACAGGGGTTTTCACCTCTTCAAATTTTGGGACTGTCTCTCAGTTTGCTCTGTGAAATTCTATGACCTTTTATTGCTGGATTTGTAACTTGTACACATAAAAGCTGGAAAAATGTTGTTCTATATAGGGGCTTGTCTATGTCAAACACTATTTTCATTTTTCCACCTCCACTATGAGGATGTTGGATGAAAGAGAGCTTACCCCTCGTACGACACATGCTCAAAAGCTTAAATGAAAGGCTTGAAATGACAAACTATAGCTTTGGTGTGAAACTCATTGCTTTGAAACCTCACATAAAGCTTGATGTTGCATGATGTATGTTAATGCATGCTTTCATCATGAACACATAAACTTTGATTATGATTGTTGGAACTTGAATGCTTGAATCATTGATAGTAGAATTCTGCTCAATTTCTTGAAGATGCTAGATTTAATACTGAATTTGAATTGATAATAAATTATAGTTGTGAGAGATAGATGCTCTTGAAATGAGAGAGGGAGTTGTATTTATATATAACCTACACCTTTTCGGGTTTATTTTTCAAATAAGGTTGACATTGGGGAACACTTTCTAGCTACTCGTAAATACAACCATTATGATTTCAAATTTTGGATATAAAATGCCTTGGTAGGGGTGTTAGGCATCGTAGTCTAGGAGGACAGAGGCGCTAGGCACTCTAGTCTAGCATTTCAGGCTAGAAAAAGGTCTCTAAGCAAGGGATTGCACTGAGTGTGAAATTGAGTACAATTAGTCATTAATCAGGGGCATGCGACACAATCACCAAAGTGAGTGCAAAATGAGTGTGAAATTGTTAAGGGTTACATTTGCTTGTTTTTGTGCACTCGTAGAGTGAGAAGGTTAGATATATTCTACATCTTGTAGGTCCGCAAATGATATTTTTTGTTGATTTTGGGACTTGCAGAGCTGCAGGTGGCAAATGATAAACAGTGCGAAGGTAACAAGTGTTACCCCTCAAGTTCGTAAGTGGTAACATGTGTTCAAATGTATGCTTGTGAAACTGCGTGGTGGTCAACAATGAAGCATTTAAAATGAACAAAGTCACTTTGCAAGTCCGCAAGTGATGAAACAAAAAGAAAATTGAACTTGCGGAGCTGTGGGTGGAAAGGAACAAAGACTTATGTGGCTTCGCAGCTCCGTAGGTGGTTGTGCTAGAAGGAAAATAAACTTGTAGTGATGCGGGGTAAGGTTATGTACAGTCCGCAGCTCTGCAAATGGTAAAATGCAAAAGAAAATGGCCTTGTGGAGCTACAGGTGAACCAATGGCAATAAAGGTGGGCCCGAGAGCAATGAGGTGCCGCTACCACAAGTGCACAAAGCATAATAAGATAAGGTGTGATTGCCATGGTGGGTAAAAGCCGCTCAATCAGTAAAAGTCAAGACAAAAAGACCGAACCATGGTCATCCAAAATGGTCATCCAAAATGCACATGTGGCAAGATCAATGGCAAAAGTTTAAATGTACGCACGACTACTAAATTAATATTGCTTGCGTCAAATGCATTAATGCGGACATGGCTAAAGTTTGCTACGAATCAAGAGCAATAGTTCATTGTTCAAATAATTGTTTCTTACCTTGCATTCAAGAATTCAAAGAGAACAAAGCGGAGTAATTCCAGCGTGATTGCATAATTAGGGTTTCATAAGAGCGAATCAAAATAGTAAGCCTGTGCCTATTGGGCTCAAATTTTGCGAATTTTAGTTGCTCGTGTTTGTGTTTCAAATTTCTTTGTAGAATGAAATTGTAGAGAAGCCCTAGGCTGTTTTAGTTGTAAACATGCCAAAGAAAGGTGAATCATCGAGAGGGAAATGGAAGAAGGTGCTAGAGGAGGTAGTAATCCCGTATGAGACAAGCATTGAGCCAAATGTAGAACCTTGTGTTGAGCCTGCAGTAGAGCCAAGAGTAGGGACAAGTGTTGTTCCCACTGTTGCTACATCTGAGACTAAAGCTAAGAAACCTATGGCTCCGAGGAAGAGGAAGGGAGAAGTGTCTGGTTCTCAGGATCCTAAACCGAAAAGACCACAAGCCCCAAGAAAGAAGAAAGAGGACACTCCTAAACAAACCCAAGTCCCGACTTAAGCAAAAGCACGAGTGCATGACCAATATGCTGACATAGTGGATCCTATGGGTGCGACAGAGAAACTTGTAGAGGAGGAAGGGAAGAAGTGTTTTTATCAAGACTTTTTGGATATTATTCAAGACTTTTTGGATATTATTCAAGACTCAAGCATAGATTGGAGAGATAGTGACATCTTTACAGATGCAAGTACTCATTGTGGAAGTGCTCGCCTTCCTATTACAAGGTGGAGTTTTTTTTCATATTTTTGCAAGAAAAGGAATGAGCATGTTCCCCTGTCTAACCCATGGTCCGAAGACTTGATCAGAATTTTGGCTTTTAGATATGATTATGCTACGAAGACAATCAAGGATGTTGAAAGGAGGGTTATTGTTGATTTCAACATGGTTGCAATCATTGAATGTTTCGGTCTAAGTGGGTAGGCTCTAGCAAAAAAATGACTTGGATAAGTTTCAAGCAAACTATGAGAGGAAGAAAAATCTTCCAGGGCAGATGAGGTGCCTCTATATAGGCCAAAGGGATGGGATAACAAGAAGGTCCCCATTTTTTATTTTGAGAAGGATCCATTTTTGGTGGAGAAGTTTGAAAACTGTTTTATCAACACATACTATGTATTGTGTCAAGTTTTGGCAAAGGATCCTCAACAAAGAATGGCAATTGGAATGATGCTGATGGCAATGAGGATTTAGCACATGTATGTGAATGTGTTGTATGATTTTGCTTCATTCATTGAGGAGGAAGTACACCAAGGTTCGATCAAAGTAAGAGATGATGAAACAAATATTGTTTTTAAGTATTATGCCTTGGTATGTCATATGATTCTGTATCAACACAAGTATGAGTGGAGTAATAACTTAGGATTGAAATTTTTTGATGAACGTGGAAGGGCATTGGCAATTTAGAGGTGGTCTTACTCATGGGACAACCAATATCCCACTGCAAATTACTTGACCTTTCATGAGTGCTTTTTTTTAGATTACTTCATGATGCAACTGTTTCCTTGATAGGCTGTCAAAGAAGACCATGCAGCGACTGAGACCAAAAGTAGAGAGGCAGGATGAGGTTGGGGAGTTTAACCATGGTGATTGGTTTTTTATATCAGATTAAACCCTCAAGAGGATCTATGGTTTCCCTCAAGTACCACACCTTCCCATTTTTGTACTCCTCGCATGACATTTTTATAATATATGTGGCAATTCATGTGGATGGAGAAGGATATTATGCAGAGGTAGAAGAAAGTTGCCTTCCTTCCCAAATGTGTCAAGTACAATGATTTTGCTATTGGTTCTAACACTTTAGAATGGGTCCAAGATTACATAAATAACATATATTCTTTGAAATCAAGGCAGAAGAGATGTTATGACCTGAAAGGAATCATTAATTGGTTAATGACTCAAATGAACAGTGGGAAGTATTTGCATGAACTAAATTATGCTAAGGACATGATTAGGAATTGTGATGACTCTAGAGAAGTAATTCAAAGGAGGAAGAAATGATCCATTTTGTCCAGCATTGAGATTGAGAGAAAGAAATGGGACCCCAATTTTGTATGCTTTTATCTTGAGGAGAAGAATGAGGTGAGGAGGATAGAGCTCATGGTCAAGAATTTTGAAAGCATTAATGTTGGAAGTGTTGTGAATAAGTGCAAACAACCAAAGATTGCAGAAAAGCCTATTGTAGTAAGGGAGCCAACCATTGAAGAGGTGGTAGAGAATGTGCCACAATAGGTTGAGTAGGAACCACCATAGGTGCCAGTGCAGGAGGCAAAAGCATTTGATTATGTTCCTCCTATGCTAGAGGGACTACTGTCACATAGAAGGGAAATTGTACTGCCTAGTGAGTCAAAAATATTGCCAGGCTTTGTCCCAATTGTGGCCTATGAGGTCACTCAAGATACATATGAAGCAACTCAAGCTCTTCTTGATTGAGCTGTAGGGCAAAAGGTTGACCAACCACTAAGGTCTCCTCCAAGAGAGGTTGTAGTAGGTCAAGAGCCACAAGACATAGTTAATGTGGATGCACGACTTACTCTGGACCAGATTGATGATGAGTGTGTTGCGGCTATTATTAGGGTTTAGTCAGATGATGATTTCATCAAGACACCCAAATTTAAAGGATTATGGCTATGAATGAAGGGTCAATTAGAGGGTAATATATTGGGAGAGGGCACAACCCTGGATGAGCTTAATTTAAGTCACATAACGACAAAAGGGGCAAGTTAGATAGTAAAAGGGAATGACATGTTATTGATTCCCTCTTGGAACTTGGAGGGAATATTTTTGTTAGATCAAATAAGGCAGCAACAAGATCCATTGTTTCTGGTAGAAGTCAATAATAAAAGGGGTGTGAGTGGTACAGGGTACCATCCTACATTAAAGGTAGTATCATAATGGGCTACAACCCCAAATACAAAGAAGCTACTATTATTAACTGGAGTTGAAGAGACGACTGGTGATGGAGGTGTAATAAGAACTTTGAAAGACACTAATGCTCTAGAAGCCGCCACCATCACCATGCATTCTGCAATGTTTGCCTAAGATGCTGCAGAGCATCAATAAAAAATATTAGAAAGATTAATTGTAGAAAGGTTAAAAGCATGAATGAATTTTATAATAAGTTGTTTTAGGAGAATGTCGGGTTAAAGATTGCTACAGGGATTAAAGACCCCTTCCCATTGCCCAATGATGCTTCTCGACAAGAAGAACCTTCCTCCTCCGCTCAAAATATTGCTTCTTCATCATTGCAAGAATTGGAGAGCACAAAGACACAATTAAGAGCAACAGAGCAGGAGTTAAAGCACAAAGATGAGTTGTTGATAAAGGCCATGAATGATGAAAGAAAAAAGTCACTAGAGATGATGAGGGAAACAAAAATGCATTTGCTAATATCAAATTTGGATAAACTAAATGATGTTCATATGTCATATCAAATTTGGTCGCAAGTTTTGAAGCAATGCAAAGAATTCTTGCAGTTTTGACACCATTAAGTGACATTTGGCAACCATAGATTAACATCTTAAGATAACTAGTAATGGCTACTAAGAATCTTCCAACGACTCTAGGACTAATTAGTGCTACTAGGAAAATGTTTGGGATTTCGATCAAAGAGTTGTAGTACCTTGAGGGTAAGGAGTTGGCTGTTAGAGAAAATATAGATTCTTTCAAAACACTTCAACATTGGATAATCTCAGAGATTTTGGATGGGAATGGATAAATAAAGAGCCTTGATGTGTGGAAGAAGGATTTTGAAGACATGATACAGGTAGCTATAAGTAAAATTGATGAGGGGGATCAACCCCAAGTATCTACCTATCATTTGGTGATTGATAATGTCATTGAAATAGATACTTTGTATGAAATATTTATAGTAGATGCCAAAAATATGGTTGATAATAAGTGCAGGGAGACCCCAAGTAGAGTACAAGAGCTTCCAAATTTCAAGTGGCCAATCAATTTTCAGATTGCACAAATGCATCAACAATACTGCACAATTAAAGAAGAATAGACATAAAAAACACAGTGCTAGGAGGGACAGACTATGTTTCATGCATAATTCAGCTACATATATAGGAACCTTGTCGGATCATGCAGATCACAGGTATCCTACAATGATATAGAGCAGTTGATTATGTTTGAAGCATAGATGCATCGGTCACATATTATTCAATGCCTTGATCAATTAACAAGGCACGCCTTCAATTGTTATTTGTTTCTTTCTCTTTCAACTTATGCACTATCCATCTCATCATCGATTGTAATATCTTCAACAACAATTTTTTTCTCTAAGTGAAGCGATCATCCAAACAGTGCAACACATGAACACACCACCTCACCAAAAGCAATCAACATCAGTTTTGAAGATGAAGATGATTATATTTGTTGTTCCCTCCAAGGATGCAAATATTTTTTTTGTCATATGTAAGCTTGAAAAGGTACCATAACATACTCTCTCTCAAGTAAATCAAATTTTGACACATGCATTTGTCCTGAAGCTTGTTTTGCTCCCTTCTTTTCTATAAAAGGGAATTCACGACCATTTGCAAAGGGTTTTGGAAATTTTCTTGGGCAAGTAGAATGTATTAGGATTAAAATTATTGATAATAGAAGATAGTTATAAAGTTTTTATGGCTTTACAAAATCTGTATACACAGTTGAATGGAATGAAATGAATACAAGCAAGTTTACATTGTCTCCTATTCATGTGTTTCCTTTATATGAATTGATGCATCTAGGGTGTGCTTAATTTGTGTTCACAGTTAATTATGAATGTGTAATATGAGTTGCAGGTTTCTTTCAAAGAGGATTAAATTTTGTAGTCATATTGCACTAAAGTATACATGTCTTGTAGTGATTTGTAAGTAGAATCTTGAGTTGTTGTAGGGATATTTGTGTGAGCTACAAGTATTAGACAATAAAATTGTGAATGATTTATACAATTTGTGAGCGTTGAATTATTTGTTGTTGGACTCTATTACCTTAAGGAATAGGCACTGATCTTTTATCTTCTCAAATATTTTCAGGATCAAAACATTCATATAATCTTTCAACTTTGATGTAGTAGTAGTATTAGTTTAGGTTTTTAGTCCCAATTGGTGAACTAAAGACGTTGAACCAAGAGGTATAGCTATATTTGAAGGTGGGTAATCTTTCCTTGGTATATTTTCATTGGGATGCATCTGCTTATTTTGCAATATTGAGAGTTAATGCATTAGTAGTCATTAGTATTGTAGGTATACTTGCCTCGATCTTGCAGAGCCTAAAGAGTAGTAGATCTTTCAATATTTAGGTTAAGATCTCATTTGTTGGTCATTGATCTGAAGACATGCAGATTGAGTTGAGCAAATTCATAGGAATTCCTCACGCCATTAGTTGGAAATACCAACTGGCCCCCATGCATAGGGACAAAGAGAAGGATTGCATGACCTTTAAAGATAGACTATACATAAAAGATATAACACTTCAAGCAAATAAAGGTCCTAAACAAGGAACACACATGTACTCACATGAAAGAATATTCAATACAAGAAAAGACATCAAGATACATATAATTCAACCCAATTGAAGAGGTAATCTTCGAAAGGGAGAAAAAGGAAAGGAGGATGCAAAATGCTTGCCCCCCAAGCAAGGAGACAAGGAAGAATTGTGTTGCTATCCAAGTATGATTTGAATTGAAGATGCGTCACCACACAGGACAAAGACCCTCGAATGAAGTTAACTACTAGTGTCATAGGGTGAGGAGCATCATGATAAGGTGAATGGGGGTGTTGAGGCACCACCTGTTCACCAAGAAAAAGTGTAAGATTAGTTGTAAGAGCTATGTGAGCTCGATCATATTGTTCTTGAAGAAATGCTTTAAAATCCTTATAATTTCCAAGAGAATTAAAATAAGTATGATGAAAAAGACAATGGTTATCACCTTATTTATTCTTATAATTGTAAGTAAGTCCAATGAAGGGAAAAACAACATTCTTATCATACTTCAATCTCAAAAAGATTCTTGCTGCTAATTTCTCTTAATTGTCAATAAGGGTAGGTCTTGTCTCTTGAGATGTAGGTCAAAGTGTGACAATAGAAGGAGATGGATTGTGTCTTCTATGAGTTTTATAGTGCCATTATCAATGAGTCCTTATATTCCTTTTTGAAAATCAAGACAATCATTTGCATGATGATCATTAGTTTGATTATATGAGCAAAAAGGATAAGAGGAAGAAGCACATTTAGATGGATGATAGAGCTTATGTCTTGCAAAATATTCCCTAATCTTTTGAAATCTAAGAAGATCATCCATATGTGAGTGATGATGTTCTACACCTTCAGTAATAGTTTGTGATAGAGGATTTATAATGACCTTGAATGCTTGTTTATATTTTCTAAGTCCTGGTCCATTATAGCCTTGTTTTGAGATTATATTATAACGGCTCCTATAAGAATGTTTCAATTGTGAAGGAGTATTATCAAGAGTTTTGCTAAATTTGGTACTGTAAGGGCACATGGAGGGATCAAAGAGACAATTAGATGAAGGGATTTCCTTTGTATGGAATTTCTCCTTGCTATCATCATTCATGTTTGCTTTGATATGTTGGAAATGAGGGTCCTTATAATCTAAAGCTTCATCTTTGCGCAATGTTATTTGAGGAGAAAGATCATGAATAAAATGCATAACATCATCTTGTCTACCAATGTGTTGATGTTTAAGATAAGCTCTAGGAGAATAAGGAGGGTCTAAGAAGATTGATAAATGAACATTGTGATCTTGCCCCCCTTGCCCTAGAGTATGCATATATGAGAAGAGGACGGTATCATGTTGCTCTTCAATGCTTTCTCTCCATTGGAGAGATCATTGATAGGAGTATTAATTTGTTCCTCATTCACAACAGATACCTTAGGAGAGGTACAAGTGTTAGCTTTGTCAATGTCATCAATAGGATTATCATTGTCTACACAAGCCTTGATGTGATACACACATGTAATGCGTTTCTTTTTAGTTACATTTATCACTATGATGTGTTGGATAATGGCTTTTTTTTAGTTACATCACCGGTTGGAAAAGGAGCTAAAACAAACCTAGAGAGGGGATGGAGATAGGACACACTAAAGTAGGAGCAGAAAAATGAGGTGTAAATTGTACTAGTTACAATTTACGATGCTACACAAACTAAGGTTCATAGTCATTCTTTGAGGAACATTTCCACATACAAAAATTCGTGAAGTGAGCTACTTCAAGCTCTGATAACCCTTATAGGTCCAAGGGCCACTAGATAGCCAGCTCAAATTGCACATCGACTATATGTTTCAAATTGGACAAGCTTTCACTTGCTAGACTTTTATAAGCGACTCAAAGCAAAAAATCGCTCGAATTCAAACCAAGGGTTGATGAAATCCCTAAGGAAGCTTCTTCTAAAGAAATCTCAATGTTTTCTCTGACACCCAAGATCTGTGAAGGTGAGGGGAATGGATACTTCTCTTTAGAAGTCGGGGTAAAAGAAAAATAAATTTGTCAAAGCACAAGACACTCAAACAAGGGGTTAATTCCTTTAAGAAAAATAAAATGTTTTCTAACTCCCAAGTAGATGAAAACAAAAAATAATAAATGAAATCTTGCAAAGCATGTGTTGGTAGTTTGATTTGTTTGTCTTGGACACACGAGCGCTACACACTGTAACTCAGATATTAGTAGCAAAATACCTAACCTAGAAGTGCAAGAAAACAACAAAAAACCAGAACAAAAACTGTCAAAAACATAAATCAGCAGTAGAAAACAAACATTATATCTTTCAAATTTTCTCATGCAATTTCAAAATTCTATCTAGTAATTTCAAAATTTTTGACCAGCAAGTGTGAAAATCTTTTACAAAAGATGTGAAAATGTTTAAGAAAATGTGAAATATATTAATGTCCAATGTGAAAAATCAAAGCTAAAATTGTGAAAATCCTGGGGCGATTACAAAAATAGAGACCTTTATCTACACACAAAAATAAAAAATTTGTAAGTTGTTTTTTTATGTTAGGTTCACCAAGTGTATACACGGGGAAATTCATGATGCTAATAGACATAAAAGGAAACCAACAAAGACCTTAAATCTACTAACAATATCCAAACTTAAGACAATAAAGTAATACAAATGAACGATCAATCAACACAAAACATCAATAAAATATGCAAACTCATGGTTGATCTGCAATGCACTTGGCCTCCACTACTCTCCTTCTTGTGGGGATAATGGCTATCAAAGTTACACTTCACAAAAACGTGCAATATGTAAGCACAAGAACTACGAAGATCGTGGTTATTGATAATGAGGATTGAACTTGAACTTATAGATTTCGAGAGGTTTGACTTGATGGCTGAGATTGATTTGGAGACAAGATTGATCAGCGGTTGAGACAAGTTGGTGATGTTTGTGTAATTTATGTCTCATGTAATTACACTTACTTAAGTTGACTTAGGATAATGCATATCATAGTAATTTACATATGAGACACTTAGGGAATTGCATATCTAGGGAATATGGTTGTAGGAGAAATTCCACCTTCAGTGAGTGATCCACCATTAGTGGAATTATCTATTGTTTCTCCTACTTACCCCTACCTACCTTTGTATCTCATTGGGCCACATGTCATGATTGTGTGCGCTCATTTCCCTATAGCCTTGCCCTTATAAGCAGACTAATGTATATTGTAATTAAGCTGGACATTTTGCATCTTGACGAGAATACAATTTGTTCTTGTGTATTTTGTTCTCTCTTGCTTTTGTGCTATTCATTGGCCTCCAGATCTTGGGTTGCTAGAGGCAAATTCTCATGGGTGAGAGACAATTACTCATTCTGATTGAATCTGATTGGGAGAATAACTCACTTAACTAACTAGTTAAGATATTTGATTGAGAATGTAAATGAATTGACTGAGTAGTTTAGAAAAGTTGGTTTCAAAAAATGAGGAAGTGATTGACTAGTTAGAAAAAGTGATTGATGAGTCACTAGTTAGAACTAAGTGTCAGTGTTAGTTAACAACTTCCACATATGATGTAGGAAATTTAGGATGAAATGTCATTTAGACTAAATTTGGGCTTTCAAAAATGTGAAATGAAATTGGAATTCGTGGGAAGTGAGTTTGAATTGAATTTGGAGGGAAATTTGATTAATTTGAAATGAGAGTTGAATGACATTAAATAAATTTATGAAGTTTATTTAATGAGGACATCATTAGATAATCAAATAATTTAAATAAATTTTTCAATTGTGGGAATACAGAAATTGAATTCAGTTAAACGATAAAGATTTCTTAATTAAAGTAAATTGTCGAGATTAATTAAATATTAAGATTATTTAATTAATTTGAGAAGGAAAATGATTAATTGATTAAATGATTAAGAGATTATAAAAAATGTCGAGGATTATTAATTGAACAGAATAAAATAAAATAAACTAAATAATTAAAATTATTTAATTAAGAAAGAGAAATTAGCGACATTAATGTTTGCAGGCGCTAGACAAGTTTAAGTGTTTACACATCCAATTGTCATAATATGCAAGATAGCTAGTAGAATTGTATGAGTCATTTTACAATTGTTACAAATGTAATAGCTTCAAATTTCCCATGTACGTGTGGAGAAATGCAATTAATTTATTGGATAATGCTAAGAAGGTATGATAAGACTTGTTGGCTCATCACTTGCAATTTTTTTAATTTTTTAGGTGCTCATATGATCCAATAGGTACAATCTCGAGGTATATTTACAAAAAGACAATTCATATTCTTCACATCAAGGACTATAAGATAGACTGTATGGATAACAAAGAAGTGAGAATGAGAATATATCAAAGGTTCAAAACAAGTCAAATGACCACACTAGGATCACATAATGTTCCACCCCAAGTTTGTGAAGATGATGAAAAGGTATGAATGCACATATTCATGGATAATAAGAGATAAGGTAGAATCATCAAGAGAGATGCTCAAAGAGATTCCATAAATTCAATCTGATAACAATAATAATAAGGGAGTACAACTCAAATAGATGTAGATACTAGTAAAACATTCTAGGTGAAAATGACTGTATCCAAAGCAACACGAGTTGAAACTAGAAAGAAAGCAAAAGAGTTTGGAAATGTAAAAGAGTTATCCCAAATGATCAAGGGTTAAGGTGGAACAACATATTGGTGTCGCTAAACCTAGTACTAATGAATAAACACAATAGATTGAGAAAGATCCATGTAAAAGTTGAAAGCTATAAAACATATATTAGAAGAGGCTTTGGCAATAGAAGAGATAGTCCATGGCCAAACGTAGGACAAAGAAGGCCCAAAAGTACAAAAATGTTTCGTGCATAATTGCAGATGTGAAGGAATATAAAAATGTAGGAGTTAGTCAATTGGAATGAGATCTAGATATGTCTCCACTAGAAGATGCCGATGAAGAAATACAAGCAAATATGGAAACTCACAAAGAAATATCTAAATAGCTTACAAGACAACTATAGGAACTGATGGAATTTCATATAGTTCCTATTAATTTCAAAAGTTTGATACAAGAGCTAGAACACTCTATGAAATGGGGTAGACCAAAAATAAAGTATGCTGCAAAAAAATCTTGCAAGAGAGGAGTTGCATAATGGCTTCCCTATGGATCTGATAAAGATAAGAAAAATATTACAATTCATTATTATGAAATCATTACAATACATCTAGGGCACACATCCAAGGTTCAATATATTGAACACATGAGGGGAAATGTGAAAGTCATTGTGGCTAGACTAATGAAAATTAAAGAGTTGAAAGAATAGGTCAATAAATTAAAAGAATTTATGAAGGAAATGACACAAGCGAGACAGTCTATGGTAGAATTTGTAGCACACTCTTTGATTATGTTGAAGGAGGATATGGAGGAAATAAATATGATTAAGAATGAGGCAAATGTATTGGAAAATTGCGTTAAAATTACCCTAAAAGAAAACAAAAGTGATCCAAATAATGATAGAAAGGTAGCAATCAACCTCACAGATGGAGTAAAGAATAAAAAGGTTAAAGAAGGCATGTGGAATCTAACTAAATAAAAATGAGGAAGAGACTAAAAATATGATCTAAATTTAGAGAAGGGATCCTCAATTATTGTTGAAAGAGAGGATAGTCTCAAAAGATGACAACACAAAGTTAAATAGATTTGAAATACAATTAGGGTGAAAAAAAGAAAGATTGAATAAATGCACGCTATCTTTGTAGCCAATGAGAAAATAAAAGTAGTGATGTTAAAGTCATCAATATGTTTATCGATGAGTTGTTAAAAGTTGTCAAAATACGAAGAGATGGAGAAGAAATTAGAAAATTTGAAGATTATTTAATAATGAATTTTTTTGAACCTATAACCCATGTAAACATGGAACTGGTGGATGATATAGGGGTAATTGAGAATATAATTGTTGATTACCAAAGGGAGACTAAAGGATGAGATGCAAAAAATGCCAATTTGATTCATAAGTATAATGCTTAGATGTTTTGAAACATGTATAACATTTCCCCTCAGGATTCATGACATGGTTTAACAACGTCCTATGAGATCCTTTACTGGATGATAGCGGTTTCCTAAATAGGTGTATCTTTTAGGAAAAATGGCTTGCTCAACTTCCTACAAGTGCTATCAAATTGGAGTCATAGGTTCGAATCCCTTTGGGTAATGCTGAAGGGGAGATTGTTGGAACATGTTTAGTGTCTCCCCTCAGGATTTGTGAGATGGTTTAATAACCTCCCGTGAGATCCTTAACTGGAATGGTAGCAGTTTCCTGAATAGGTGCATCTTTTAGGAAAATCGGCCAGCTCAACTTCCTACAAGAATTCAATTGGACACTTTACCAGAAGCTTAAATGGTAATAAATAAATTCATTACTAGCAACCTTTAACGAATTTAGACTTAGGATAGGAGAATAAATAACAATTTAAGTAGACATTGGAGTGGACTTGTAGCGTCCTAAAATTGCGACACTTGCAATTTCGACTGCATTTGGGTCTTCACGATGGCGATGCAACACGGAACTTGAATGGAGACCCCGAAACTTGTTCATGACACCAAAAACTGCATTTCTCAGCACCCTGGCCTGATCCTCCTTGCACCTTGCTGTCCCGGGAGGTGGGACCATGGCGCCCAGCGCCCTGGTCCCTAGCCCTATTTTTGGGCCCGGTCTCTTTTGGGTCTCGGGTCTTTATGTTTGCAAATTGGAAAATAATCTTCCTAGGTCGGCCTAAGGTCGGGAAAATCAGTCTATCAGCCCTAATTGACAAGTATATAAGCTACATTTCCTCTCCCATTTTGGTAGATGGAAAAAAAAGGCGGAAACGATATTCAAACATTCAAGCATTCAAGCATTCAAGCATTCAAGCATTCCTTCAAGCAATTGATCATTCTAAGTCTCCATTCAAGGCTAAGTGTTGCATTCAAGACAAGAATTCAACCATTGAAGAGGAGATCACATACAACATACAACATACTACATACATTACACCTTCGCATGTAAGAATACAAACATTCTTACAACAAGGTATCAGTACTTGTTTACATTACAAACATTTACATTTACAACATTCTCATTTCTTGGTTAATTCCAAAACCGGGGTTTGACCTAAAGGCAAACCCCTCATCCCTAACCCCCCAATCGTCCTCTCTTTTCTGTGTGTAGGTTGCAGGTACGCGGTTGTAATTGAAGATCTGGAATCCTTGTGCAAAGACGAACAGATCCCCCTTCGTTTCGCGGATTTTTCGGAGGACCGTGTGCACGCCGGGCACCATCATCCCGTCAACTTTCGCTCAAATTTGTAGAACAACACCGTCTCAAAATTTTACTGCTAATTCCAGGTTCGCAGCTTCATCCTATATTCCTATCTCTGTTTATAAGTGAATCTTTCTCACTTTTCATGCATTCCTAGCTTAATCTTTCTATCCACATTTCTTTACAAAAGAGGGTTTCCTTGCTATCACAACCCTTGAAACTCATTTAGAATCCAATCTTGCATTGCGTGGGATTGGATCTCGTGGGTTTCAACCCCTCTTTTGAATGTAAAGTCTCTCCTAAGTGAAAACCATCAACCCTAGTGACTCTCCCTTCTCTCTCCTTGGAGTTGGGGAGGGGAGAACGACTAGGGTTCGATTTTTCCGCTTTACATTTTGGTGAACCCGACGTGAACGTCCTCATTCTGATTATTCATGGTTAGATCTGAAAATTTTGCCTTCCTAAATTTCCATGTTTGATCTTTTGCAAATTTTAGAGGTGGATTGCATAAAAAACCCTAAAATTTTCTTTTAAGTAATTAAACTTGTGAAATGTTTAATTGTTAATGCTTGTTTCGGATCTACCCTTCTATTGCAAATTGTCAATTCATATTTGTGCTTTAATTCTGAAAATTAAGTGGTTAAATGTCAAAACCCTAATTTTTAAGACCTTCTTGATTCAACCTTTGACTGATAATTTCACTAATCAAAACACCTCCAAATCGGCTGTAACTTTGGATTCCGCAATAAAATCACAATATCTTTCATCCCTGAAAATTTGGAAAAAAGTTGCGAGGACCGTGTGCACTCCGTTCGCCACGGTCCCGGACATTTTTTCCGAAATTTTGGGAAATTGTCCTGATTGTATTTAACAGCTTAAATCTAGGAGATTGGCTGATTTTATTGAAATTTGCTACCTCTAAAATTCAAAATCTTCTCTCTCTCTTTAGTGCATGAGTTTTACAACAATAAGTCCTACTTACACTATTCCCGTTAGACGAAGCCTTAGAATTAAGTCTTTCCAAGGTGTAGTTACCAAGGAGATGGAACCTAATTTGAATGGCCTTTTTAACGAGGACATGGGTAATTCCTCTAATCCTCTTAATGATGAAGAAGCTCTCCATGAGGTTTCTATAGAACAGCTTTCAAAATTGGACAACCAATTTGATGATTTTCGACAATGGATGTCTCAAGAATACCCTGATAGTGAAGCTCTTTCCTTAATTGAGGGTCTAAAACGTATGGTTCAAAGTGATAAGAATGGAATTGATATTTTGCGTGGTATTGCACACATTGTGGATTCGAATGTGATGCCTATGAAAAGTTGTGCCGAAACCTTAGGTTATACACAACCTCCTACTCAAGTTAATCATTCTATTCCTTTGACGACTCCTATTGCTAGTATACCTACTTTTACATCAAACATAATGACTACTTCAATACAAGATATTCCTCCTATGATCACTAATCATGGGGGCAATCCCTCTTCTTCAATCAATCCTCTTCCTTCATTCAATCCAACTTCTTGATTCATTCCTTCAATGAGTGTTCCTCTTATATCTCCACAAATGAACATGACGCAAGGGGGCAATTCGTTTAATCATTCCATTCCTCCTTGTAGTGTTCCTCCTGTCCAATCATCTCCTATGAATAACTATCAGTGTCCCACCAACTTACTCTCTACCTTCTTTCAATAACATAACACCTCCAACACAATCTAACACGTCTAATATGAACTCTTCGACTGAAGCGACCATTAACAATCTTGCACAAACTGTCTCTTCTTTACAACAACAAATTGCCTCTATGAATCAATCTAAGTTTAGTGTGCCCACATTTGATGTTGCGAACCCACTTTCTCTTGACATTGTTCGAGCTATCCCCCCTAAACATGTTGAAATTCCGCATTTGGAGCTTTATAATGGTAAGGGTGATCCTCTAACACATGTTAAGACCTTTCAAACAATATGTACCGATTTTGCTTATGACCAAAGGTTGCTTGCAAAACTGTTTACTAGAACATTAAGAGATAAAGCCCTACAATGGTATTGCTCGTTGCCTTCCTATTCTATTACTTCTTTCGAACAACTTGCAAATGCTTTCATTCAACAATTTCAAAACAATATAAGTCCTAAAGTTACTTTGATTGATTTAATGCATTGTAAACAAGGTGTTAAAGAAAAAGTGACTGATTTCATTGGTAGATATAAGCATTTGTATGCTCAGATTTTTTTTCCAGTACCTGACAATGATATTCAAAGAATCTTTATTTCTAATTTACAAAAAGATATTAGAGAAAAACTCCTGTTTTCCGAGTTTACTTCTTTCCAACAGTTGTGCGCAACTCTTCACAATTATCAACTGACTGTGAGTCAAATGGAACAAGCAAATCCTATGGCTCCGAGTGATAAGGGTGATAGTAGTCAACAACCATTTGGGAAGTTTAAACCGAACAGAGAGTCCATTAAATTCAATGAAAACATCATTAACAACAATGTGAATGCAGCATCAGGTGTGCCTCCTGTTTCTAAGTTTTTCAAGAAAGAAAGAAAGTTTACTCCTTTGAATGAATCATTGCATAGTATTATGAATAAGTTATTGGAACAAAATGTGCTTACTCTTCCTCCTATAAGGCAAATAGATCCTGCAAAGATTAACTCACCCTATTTTGATAACAAATCTTTTTGTCAATTTCATCGTCATCTTGGGCATGATACTGAAAAATGTTTTGCTTTAAAGGGTAAAATTCAAGATTTGATTGATAATAATACTATCTCTGTTTCTGGTGTGAATGATAAAGGCAACACATCTGTAGCTCCTCCTAACCAAAATATTTAGATTTTTACTGATCCATTACCTTCTCATACCTCTAATGCAATTGATACTACTGACTCCTCTGTCTCACCTGATGATCTTGTGTCTATGACTCCGAATGTGATTAACTTTGTGGAGCAGCAGAAAATCCCTAAAGAACCTTCCATCACATTTGATTCCAGTGAAACTATCAGGGCACCTGATGGTCCTTTATATATAGTTGCAAAAGTCAAGAATACACCTTGCCGTGGAGTGCTTATTGATCCTTCTTGTATGGTTAATATCATTACTGAAGAATTTCTTTTTACTTTGCAATTGAATCAAGTGATCTATGACGAAACAAATGTGGTTGTGAAACTATTTGATGCATTTTCTTCTCCTGCAATTGGTTCTATTACATTACCTATTGAGGTCCATAACAAATCCCTTGATGTGGACTTTGCTATTATTCCATCATCCGAACAATTTCGTGTGAAGCTAGGCTATCCTTGGCTATCTTCCATGAAAGCTATTGCTTCTCCTATTCACAAGTGCTTGAAATTTCCCCATAATGGTGAAGTTATTACTGTCAATCATAGTCTCTTTAAACCAGCTAAAAGAACTTCTAGTGTTCCTATTGATTACTTTTGGCCTAAACAATTCCAATCTCTTCCACCGCGAAGTGATCATCTTTTCAAATCTTATCAAAAGTGGAAAAAAGATATGATCCTATCTCTAAGTGAACCTAGAACACCCAAACTTGACATTCCTATCATTCTTGAGAAGGAAGTTCTTCCTTTGAAAGATAAAACTAATGTCTTTCCTCAAGAAGATTCCCAACCCATCCCTATGGATGTAACTATGCCTATGTCTAATAAACTTTCTAAAGGTAGACCTATACCTCCTCGTCATGATGGGCTTGGTCTCCTTCCTAAACCAAATATTCCTCCTTTATATGGAGTAGTTCCTCCTCCTTCCTCTTATGGAGAGAAGAGACCTTCCTCTTCTCTTATTATTCAACCTAAGAGACCACAACCTAAACACCCAAGTGATAAGGATGAGAACATTCCTCCTCCTCAATCTTCGCAACTTCCTACTAAGACTAGACGAAATCGTTCTGCACGTGAACGCCGACGAAAGCGTTGTCTTAGAGCTCAGGCAGCTGCTTCTCAAACTTTGCAATCCCCAAAAACACCTTCAGCCAGTATTATTCCATTTTCTCCTCAGCCGACGATTGAGCCGAAATCTCCTAAACATAAGATGCATGATGGTCTTGATCTTGTGCGCGTTAAAGATCCTATTTTTATAAATCTTGATGATGATATAAATGAAAATGTTATTCATGATGAAAATGTTACTCCTGTTCATTTTGATAGTGAATATGAATATGTTGATGTTGATAACCATTTATCTAACGCATTTTCTAAAGCACTTATCCTAGCTCCTAGACAAGAACAACATGGCTCGGAACATGAACATAGCCCTTGTTTGGATCTTGTGATAGCTCCATCTGCTGTGTTGGATGTTCCTCCTCTAGCGTGTTTCCTACCTTCCCGAAATATTGATCAGCAAGATCGGGGGGTAGATGACGTGCTAGACTAGTTCATTAGCATAGCAGATTCTCTCCTCCTCTCTTGATTTTTTGTTACTTCTTCTATGTGTTATTCTCATTCTTCTATTTGTTGTCCTTAGTGTTGTCTACTTGAGGACGATGCAAAGCATTGAGATCTCTTTTGGTCTCTCTCATGTTGACTCAAAAGACACATGTGTTCCCTTCTTCTAGGTGACCTTCCTTGATTGGGGAATGAAGAACAATTATGCATACATACATATGATATACATGAATTATCATACAGCATACTGACCCTGAGGAAAGCGAAGTCACCTTGTGCTTTGTGTTCTGTGTCTATTATCCTTGGGCTTATCTCACACTTGGGGGCTAAATCCTTGTGATAACGTGCTCCTTTCCCTTCTCATTTCTTATGTGTATCACTACCTTAAAGCAATCACCCCCGTTGAGGCGTGTGCGATCACTTTAACGTAGGGGGGCATACACCCCGTCTATCCCTTCAGGATACTTGAAAATTTCTTGACAAATTTAGCTTTGCCTTGAAAATTTTTGATATCTTTCTTGCATGACTCATAGTGAGGGAACCTTACTACTGACAGTCATGGTTCTCCCTCGTGATCTTCCCTTTTACTTTGTCAATCGAAGTCGTAAGATCCTTAGTCCACTGGGGGCTTGGTATATCTTGCCTTCTTGACGTGGTGAAAGTCTTTCAATGTTGTTTCCTTGTACTTTACCGGAAGTATGAGCGTACGCTTATACTCCCGCTAAAGTGGGGGCTAAATGTAGCATCCTAAAATTGCGACACTTGCAATTTCGACTGCATTTGGGTCTTCACGATGGCGATGCAACACGGAACCTGAATGGAGACCCCGAAACTTGTTCATGACACCAAAAACTGCATTTCTCAGCACCTTGGCCTGATCCTCCTTGCACCCTGCTGTCCCGAGAGGTGGGACCATGGCGCCCAGCGCCCTGGTCCCCCAGGACCATGGCGCCCAACGCCTTGGTCCCTGGCCCTATTTTTGGGCCCGGTCTCTTTTGGGTCTCGGGTCTTTATGTTTGCAAATTGGAAAATAATCTTCCTAGGTCGGCCTACGGTCGAGAAAATCAGTCTATCAGCCCTAATTGACAAGTATATAAGCTACATTTCCTCTCCCATTTTGGTAGATGGAAAAAAAGGCGGAAACGATATTCAAACATTCAAGCATTCAAGCATTCAAGCATTCCTTCAAGCAATTGATCATTCTAAGTCTCCATTCAAGGCTAAGTGTTGCATTCAAGACAAGGATTCAACCATTGAAGAGGAGATCAAATACAACATACAACATACTACATACATTACACCTTCGCATGTAAGAATACAAACATTCTTACAACAAGGTATCAGTACTTGTTTACATTACAAACATTTACATTTACAACATTCTCATTTCTTGGTTAATTCCAAAACCGGGGTTTGACCTAAAGGCAAACCCCTCATCCCTAACCCCCCAATCGTCCTCTCTTTTCTGTGTGTAGGTTGCAGGTACGCGGTTGTAATTGAAGATCTGGAATCCTTGTGCAGAGACGAACAGATCCCCCTTCGTTTCGCGGATTTTTCGGAGGACCGTGTGCACGTCGGGCGCCATCATCCCGTCAACTTTCACTCAAATTTGCAGAACAACACCGTCTCGACATTTTACTGCTAATTCCAGGTCCGCAGCTTCATCCTATATTCCTATCTCTATTTATAAGTGAATCTTTCTCACTTTTCATGCATTCCTAGCTTAATCTTTCTATCCACATTTCTTTACAAAAGAGGGTTTCCTTGCTATCACAACCCTTGAAACTCATTTAGAATCCAATCTTGCATTGCGTGGGATTGGATCTCGTGGGTTTCAACCCCTCTTTTGAATGTAAAGTCTCTCCTAAGTGAAAACCATCAACCCTAGTGACTCTCCCTTCTCTCTCCTTGGAGTTGGGGAGGGGAGAACGACTAGGGTTCGATTTTTCCGCTTTACAGGACTAAGTGAACACAGTCGAGATTTTGTTCCTATTACATATAGGCTATTTTATGGAGTTTCAAGCACCTACTAGATAAAGGAACATACCAAATTATTTAGGCTCTTTGGTGACTAAGTCAAAATTTTGACTTGAAAGGCTAGAATATTCTTTTTGCTAGCTATTACTTGTTTGTCTTTTGTAAAACTTCCATGTGTTATTGAAACTAAAGAGGACTCAAATTATAACAATCTTGAAGCTATTGAATTCTATAAAAGTCCAAAGAGCTATTAGTTCTAGGGGATTATAAATTGGTAATACTTGTGGAACTAAGATTGATTGTAAATCTCTAAGTTCACCTAATGATTTTTATTCATCATCAATAATTTTTTTTGGATGTCTTTTGCATAATGTTTTGTTAATAAGATCAAATAGTCGATGTAATTTCCATATTATAAAATTGGTACACCTTCTAATAATTTTTGAATATCAAATTACTACATAAGAATGCTAGTCTATTTTGGTTATTTCATTGCATAGTGGACTTCCTCGAAGGATTTGCACTATCTCTGTGTAGCTGAAATTAATTTTGGTGAAGTATAGATTGTTTCCCTTCTTTTTCCATGTTAAGAGTTAGAAAGTGGCAAGATGAAATTGCAAAAATTTAGAAAGTGGCAAGATGAAATTTGATGCATTAGAATAATGATAAAATTTATACATGCAATCTTTACATACTCCAATTATGGAGGGAACATTGATTGGCAAATTGTTAGTCAAAACATGTTGTAATTAAATATATTGCAAAGTGCGTAGTGAAGGTAGAAAGAATCTCTAGTTATTTCATTGCATAGTGGACTTCCTCGAAGGATTTGCACTATCTCTGTGTAGCTGAAATTAATTTTGGTGAAGTATAGATTGTTTCCCTTCTTTTTCCATGTTAAGAGTTAGAAAGTGGCAAGATGAAATTTGATGCATTAGAAATGATGATAAAATTTATACATGCAATCTTTACATACTCCAATTATGGAGGGAACATTGATTGGCAAATTGTTAGTCAAAACATGTTGTAATTAAATATATTGCAAAGTGCGTAGTGAAGGTAGAAAGAATCTTTGAAATGTACCATCAAATTTTGTAGTGGCTTGCATTTCTACAAAATCCAAACAATTTACTAGCAAAGGCTTATAAAAGTCTTCTCACTAAAACACTAATAGAAAGGAACATTGGAGCCCAATAAATAAGCCACGTGCTATTGGAACTTCCATTCATAGAGAGTAGTAGAAGGTTTGTCAACTTAAATGTTTCAAAGGAAGTATTTAAACATGTAGACTTAAATGTAGATGATTAATACGAGTGACAAACCATATCTTTCATCGATGCATATAGGAACATGCCCCAATTTATGGAAGTTATTTGTTTTATTGATGCTACAAAATCATGGATATATAACCATAAAAGGAAAGGTCAAAACATATGGAGTCCAAGAAAAATGGCAGCTATTGTAATAGTATTTCCTATATTTCAAATAGTTCCATTGCATGACTCAAAGAAATGGATTGATTGATTCTCCTTAGAACTATTTCTTTACAAAAAAATTCATGAAATTCAAGCGGATATTGGTCATAATGAAGAACCAATATTCACAAGATGGGATAGCCTGAAATACAATCAATGACATTTACAAAAAAGAGAGGATGCTAAAAATATTGAAAATGATACTAATTATGAATCTGAAGAAAACAAAAATGCTCAAGATATTACTACAGAGAATGAATGGGAAATTCTATATACGGTTCGTCATCGGTAGATTATGCAACTTTCAAAGAAAGAAACGTTTGGAAAAAGAGATATAGATCGACATAGATTTTGGTGTCATGAATTTTAGGGTGAAGAATACATGAATCTAGCTACAAATTTCATTAACATGATGAGAAATACTAATTTTCTTATTCATGATGACATGATGAGAAATACTAATTTTTTTATTCATGATGACATACCGGAATGTGTGGACAACAAAAACAACAATGACAAATAGATCAGAGTAGTTAACATTATATTGTCCCACTATCATACATATGGAATTATACCCCCTTATATATGATGATACAAGGCACAACAAGAACCAACAAGTGATATTTAATTGATTCCATGTAATGCCCCGCCAGGAACCCTAAAGGAAAACAATATAACTAGGCAACTAAAAGGGCTTAATTTTTTTTTTTTAAAGATTAAGTGCATACCCATATCAATAGCATGTTTAACAACACAATGGAAGTCTTAGTGTATGATTTCCTAAGGGTTACCTACGAATATTACTTCGTAGACTATATTAACACCACGACTAATCCAATTGTTCAGCTAACTAGGAAAATTAAATGCTTAAGATAGATTCTACACATACATCTAAATTCCATATTGAAAGAATCAAGTACTCCAATGCATTCATTTCTCATAGTTTCATATATACAAAAGATTAAAGTAACTGAATTAACATACATTCCAATGACTCCCTTTTACAATATCCATAAATACATGGTTACCAAGAATACCACGGATTACAAAGTTACAATATCAAGGTTACACAAAAGTTTGATACAATGACCACAAGGTCTCAACTGAACAATGATCACGAACATGAGCTAGTACATGAACCACGAACCAAGAAACATCAGGGAAGCCCTTACTCGCCTGAAGATACATTCCAGAACATCCGATGGGAAGTGGCACTACCATCCAACCACGTGATCCCAAAATGGAACCACCCCACCGTGCTAGGAGATAGTAGAAAACCCTCAAGCAAGCAAAGTAAGACAAGTACGGAAGAACTACAAGACTCCGCAAACATCCATGTGACTCAACTCACAAACACTAGTGACTCTAAGGAGAGAGTGTCATCGCATTGCTTAAGATGGATACCATGGTACAACCTCCATAGGTCCCGGCCCCCATCCTGGGTTATCCTGGTAACCTCTCTCGAGCCTCCGGTTCCAACTAAGTCTCATGCGGACCCTACCAATCCTTTTGTGAAGACAAGGTGGTAAGTTTGTCATTCCAAGCCTTCTCGTAACATTATGAGCCTTGTACAAGCACTACACCTATGCACGAGGTACATTATCTTAATTATTATTTATTCTACCCATCCCCTAATCAATTATTAGGTTATCACTTTTTAATTGACTTTCGACGGGTTATCCTGTCATCCACTTCGAGGACGACCCCCGCTCGAAAGCCACTCTCTCTCATAGGACACTACAGGAAAGGTCTCTCTACGAGAACTCTATGGCAACACAGACATCCATACCTAATCCTGACATACCACAGGTGAAGGATACACAATCACTAACCCAAGATTGACCATTTGGACAAAACACACAATGGCTCACATCAATAAGGTTTGATCAAGGAGATATAATAACATAGGTCACAATGAAAACTCAACTAGAATACAATGGAATTTAAACTTGCAAACACCATTTACACAAGATCCTAATACAGGCAATCTTTTCTTAAAATAGCCAAATGCATAGATAGCTTGCAATTTAAGATTTCCAGAAAATAAGAATTACAACTATATTAATACAAATAAATCAATGTTGTCATTTGTTGAGAAAAGAGGTTAATGAACTAGGACACGTGGGAATATAGAGAGCTTAGGCGATATAAACTTAGAATTTTAAACCATAAGAAATGTCGATATTTCTTAGCGAAAAAGAAACATATTTGCAATGTTACGACTTCCGTAACTTCCATCATGCTCCCTAACAACTAACCTTATAATATAACTAATCATTTAGACTAATTTCACTACTATAGCAATTAATTAACATCTATATCTCTATGATTTCCTTACATCTATTTTAAACGATTTATAATGCATTTGCAATAAATAACGACATATGCAACACATATAAATAATCGTACTTTATATCTAAAACTTCTAATTCCATACTTTCTTATACCAAATAATAACCATATTCAAAAGAAATCCGACCTCTTGTAAGCTTAGACTGGTTTGTAAGACTTCGACGCTCTTTCGCCAAATAGTACTACACCTTGCTTGCAAATCTATCTCCAATCTATTCCTATCTCTATCTCAAATTTATCTCTATCTCTCTTCGATACTTTAAAAGTATCTTCTCTATTCCTCTCTTCTATTCTTCTCTTCACGAATCTATCATCCTTCCTTGCTTTCGAATGAATCCCCTCTCTTCCTATCTCCCACCTCTATTTATCCAAATATTCCCTACGATTTCTCCCTATTCAAAGGCTCGGTGTTTGTAATTGATTAGGAGTCTATTACTTTTAACTCTTTTTACTTTTCCCACGTCTACAAGAGATGGCATTCTTTGATGCATTTTCTGCTATTATCGTGCAAGATTTAACTATTCATTGGTTTCCTATCGCTGACAATCCTAGATTCTTGGCACTGTGTATGTTATCATATTATTTACTGCAGTTATTTGCATATTTTTTTGCTGTTTATGCCACCACTGAGTGTCTTCTTCTAGCTACATGGAATGGAGAAGTCAAACTATAGTTTTTAACGTGTGTGTGATAGCAGATTTTAACGCTCCATGCAAAGGTTAGTAAATTAAACTTGTCTTCCAAACACTTGAGTGGTGAGTTGAATGCCCATGCTGCAGATCTATCCATGGCCATGTTTCCTATGTTTATGCTATTCTTAAGTCTGTGTTATAAGTTTAGTTGATGGCCTTTGCATGCCATGATCTCCACGTTTAAAACCTCCAAATTCTGCATTAATGGCTGCCTACGTGTTGGTCTTATGCCACATATCGACTCATAGTAGTCATTGTCTCTCGAGTTGTCCATAGACCATCGACTTGTTGTTCTCTGCAGTGGTGGAATGCCAGGTCGATCACTTCCTTCCGAGTGTCGTGGGAGAGTTAAGGCGACAACCGACTTCTCTGCTAATTCATCGTGATTTTGGGGGGTAATCGGCGGTGTCGATTCCCTCCATTAATACACTTTGTACGTTAAATTTTCAACCATAAAGCTTAAGTGGTTGCACGTGGTTTATGTGACTTGCAATGTGGCTTTCTTAGCATTAGACTCCATGATTCCTAAGTTGTAACGTGGAGTATGTTTCATTGCAAGGGAAGAGTGGTCGGTGTTTAACTTCCAAGTGGTGTTTGGTTTAATGGAAAGGGAGAGAGGTGGTTGGTGGTAATACTGACCTCTCCCTTTATATAAGAGAGGGGGGATATATGATTTATTTAAGAAAAACCTAATAAAATAGGATATATATATAATTCGAAATTATATACATGCATATTCAAAAACATAATATCTTGAATTGACAAGATTATCTAATGATAAGGTAATCATTTAAGCATAATTTTAAAATAAATACACATAATTAAAAGTCACCTTTGTGCCTATAATATATAATCCTAATTTACGTATATGCTAATATTTATAAATATGTTTTATGAATAACCATTTTTATAGCATAAGACAATAATCATATTAATTAAAACCACTAAACACACAAACTGAGCAAACCTCAAACAAATACTCATAAAAGATCAAACAACAAAATACGAAGGCCAAACAAACTGACAGGTGGACCAACTGATGACACTCACACGAGTGTAACTGAATAAATTAGGGTCAACTACTATCTCCTCCACTTCCATCGAAAAATATAAGGCACGCTCAGACCTGTGAATCCAAGTGGAGACGATACCTTGTACCTACTCGGTACTTGTACCTGCAATATCCTGCATCACTAAACCACACATGCATATATACAATATAGAAAACACGACATACACACCGATCAAGGAGAATCACGACGTTCCCTGTCTCACCGAAATGAGTGAAGAAAAATCGTCCCCTTGCATCCAATACACTCGCAGACACACAACATATAATTCCACATTGCATAGATAAAGTAAAGTGTCAGTCATAGCAATAATCCATAAAATGCCATAAATCACAAGTACTGAAATACTGCAAATAAATTATGCATCTCATATCCAGATAAAGCATGAAATAATGTCATATAAGTCTGAATAACAAATCATGGTAATGTATCCACTGAAAACAACCAGTAAAATATGAGTCTAATGAGTTCAAACGAGTAGGGGTACTACATTCCATCACTTAGGCATTGAAATATGCCACCTCTACACAATGCTCTCCTTTAATTGTAGTTGCACCAATTGGAGTTGTGATATTCAACATTGGAGCATCGATGATTCGTTTGAAGCTAATAATACTAATAAAAGGTTTCACTGAGCTACATGGGACAAGAGTTACATGTTTCCAAGAGGAAATTTCTCACATAAAATATAATCAATTGATGAATGAAATGAGTGTCCTAGGAGAGAGGTTACTCAAAAAAATAGACTCTTATCTTTGACAAAAATTTCTCGGAAGCAATCCTAAAAGTTTTAGAGGTATGTTTACTATGTTACTTTATCAAAATAAGAAATCTGCAATCCAACACACTTTTTTCATCACTATTACAATAGTAAATTTAGATCACATTTATTTCATTTAGGCATATCTATGATATTGGTTGGATATTTTATACAATTGCCTCCAGTAAATGACAGACCAACATGTTGGAAACTTGAATTGTTGTGTTATGTTGTCATTAATGTCATTAATGTCATCATGTATTGCAGATGAGTTATGTTGTCATTGATGTCAACCTATCTTGTGTTGTCATTAATCTCATTGTCTATTGTAGATGGTCCAGAAAAGTATGGTTTGATGTTGTTGAGTGGTCTAGCAATGAAATTGAGTTAGTATGAGTTATTTACGAAAGATTGGTGTTGTAGAAGGTTAAATATGCAGAAACAATATTTATGTGGGAAAGAGTATTTAATGTCTTAGTGGAAGAATGTTTTGAATTCATCTGGTATGTGAATATTATGGAATATGGTTCTAGATATAACTTTTTATGATTTGTCTATATTGTATTATCAAGTTTACAAGTCCTTTATTGCTAAGATGGTTGAGTTAGTTGTTGTTTTTGATAGTGGAATGTGTGTCAAAATTGGTTTGGAGAATGCTCAACGGTTCTCTGATATGTGGTTTTCACTGTTGTAGCTTAAAGGACATGTTTATTTAATTTGTGTAGTGTTCCAATTCAATTTTCTCAAGATGGTTCAAATCAAAAGTGAAGTTATGATGTTCTAAGTGTAGTGTTGTCAGTTGGTCTGGATTCCAATTGACTAAGGTGATGTGTTGTTTTCGGATTATGCCTTTTTGGTCTAGACATATTTTGGTGGTTGAGTTTTGATATTGATATGGGTCTCACTATGGTGTGTGTAGATATGTACTATATTTTGTGCATTGGAGAGTGGTTATGGGTCGACTGGTTGGTGTGCTACATTGTTTATCTATAGGTTTCATTTGGTACCAACCTTCAACGATGTGTTAGCATGTGCAGTTCATTGGAATTGTTTGAGAAAGATGTGTTGTGATGTATTTGTGTCCCCTCTATCTCTTGGAGTGGATCAGAATGGATGTTATACGTTTAGGTGGCCAAATTTATGTAATTTTCAATATTCTATATGGGGTCGAGCTAGTTTGATGTTTCAATAAATTATTGTATATATAGGAGTGCGTACATATGAGTTGTTTATGGGATGAATGTGAATTTATGTGAAGTGTATATGACTAATCTGTAAGTAGATTTGATATTGCAGAAGTATGAAAGATGGTTGAGAAGAGAGTTTAGATAGTACTTGTGGTTACATATGCTTGTCATGATATTTTTTGCTTGACATGGTGGTTCAAGGACAGTTTCATAATTAGGAGATCCTATTCATTTTAGTTCATTGATCCTCTGCACCTGTTGAAAGAAGCTGAGTTCCTTTTAGCAGTTTGTGCAACCCCTTTGTATCTTGCACTAAGGTTGCACACCTTAGTCTTGCAAGTCCTTTTAGGGGCAGTGATCTCCTTGGCCTTGCGCCTAATTTTGTAATAACTTATTCAAATTGATTTAAGATCCAGACTGATTCACCCCCCCTCTCAGTCTCGTGGTGTGTTTAACAATTGGTATCACAGTCTAGTTCCTCTTAGAAAAGCTTAATTGCATGAGGAAGATCTAGAATGGCGTAGGAAGTTAATTTCAAAGCATCAAGATTTGATGGCACAAGTTACTCTTGTTGGAAAGATAGAATTGATTCTCTTTTGGAATCTTTAAGAATGGATATAGTGCTCTAGAAAATGGTCCCTAGACTCCATATGAGGCTAAGGCACACAAAAGCAATGCAAAACCTAAAGTTTATATTATCAGTTGTCTATGTGATGCAGTATTCTCCAAAGTTGTTGGACTAAAGTTTGCTAAAGAAGTATGGGAAAACCTGAGCACTGTATAAAAGCTGATGAGAAGACAAAGCAATCCAAGTTGACAAATCTAAAACACAAATTTGGGAACTTGAGAATGTTTGATGATGAGAACATTGAAAGCTATATACACCAAGTAAATGAGATTGTGAGTGGTATTTATAGTATTAGTAGTAAATTAGAAGAAAGTGAAGTGAGAAAAGTGATGCTCACATTGCCTAAATGCTACAAACAAGAATTATGTTTTATGGCTCACTCTTTTCCTTCAAGATTATTGAGCTAGATGAGTTGTGGATAGAGAATAAAGATGAACCTGGACCGAGAAACGACATGGATGAGTTCGAAGAAATTTTTGAAAAAATGACTAAAGAAATGATCTATAATGTACATAGGTAAGTTACCCTTCAAATATTTCAATTGTGGAAGAATTGGTCATTATGCTTCTAGACGTACTTATAAGAAATACCATGTCAGAAGATCTGATGATGATGATGAAAAGGGAAGATAAAATCATAGATGGATTAATGGAAATAGGATAACATATGATACAAACAAATATAAGAAGAATTTTTGTATAGTATAGTGTCATAAATTATCATCAATACAATTTGCACCCCATGTTTGTGCCCTTACTTTAGCCTGTCATATCTCCACCCCTTTTCTAAGGTTTGTATGGCCTCATTTTCCAACTTTGAAGTCATTTACACCCATTGGTGGATCCTATTACGAGACACCCTCACCCTTGATTGCTTATCATAGTCCTATTTATAGAAGGACCAGAGCGTGGGATGGCTTGGTCTGGACTAGGGCACCCCAAAACTCCCTGGTCCCTCTCAAATAAGCCTAATCGGCAATTTGACCTAGAAAACCCTATATAAAGACATCGTATTGATTCATTGTAGACCTAGGACATCATTCATATCATTCGTGCATCCGTGAAGCATTCATCATCAAGCATTTTTAGAGATTCAAGGCTGCATATACATCATCGAGCATTGTGGAGCAAAGCTACATCAATCTTCATGCAATCATGTGTGTGTGATAGGATTTTTTCATGTCCACGTGTTTGTCATTCCATTATATTCAACATTTGTGATAACATTCAAAGAGCATTGCATCATCATGAATTATTGCAGATCTGAGTTATATCTCCTTTATATTTATTTTAGTATTTATAATATTTCATTCAAGGCTAATTCCTAAACTGGGGTTTGACTTAGGCAAACCCCTATTCCACAAAATTCTCTTTTTCTGTGTGCAGGAAACAAGTGCAAGAGTTATATTATAGGAATTCGACAATGTTGACTGTGATGAATAGGTTTATCTTTAGACGAAGTATTTTTCAGAGGACCATGCCAAATTGGTGCTACCCGATCCCCAAAAATTAGGCTAAACTTTTGGGAATAGGTCCGAAACATCTTCTTATGCTTAGATCTCAGTTGGTAGCTCTGTGGGATATCTGTAGCTCACAATTTTTTTCATTTATGTCTCATTTTACCCAAATTTCAGCATTTCACAATACACACCTTTCAATATAGAAAAAGGGGCAAGCAAACTAGTTGAATCCAATCAGTATCTCAGACCTTTCCCCATTGGGATTGAGTCTAGATCCATTGGTTTCAACTCTCTTTCAATGTGGTGGTCCTTCAAGTGAATTTAGTGGTCTTACTATCTTAATTAGTTAAACTCTAATTTCTACCATTACATTTTGGTGAACCCGACGCTTCTTACATTTTACATATTTATGAGATGATGTCTCATATCTCATTTTTACATTTATTTTTGCACTCATAAGTCATTTTTGCAAGTGAACTACATAAATTTAGTGGTTAATTTCATAAAAACCTTAATTTATTTTGCTAGATTTGACTTGTGAGTTGCATAATTTTCATTTGCATTTTCAGATCCGATTTTAGACATTCATAATGGCATTTACCAAATTTGATTTATTTGTAATTTCACATATGATTGGATTGATTTTTAGTTACATTTATCACAGTCATGTGTTGGATAATGACTTATTTCATTTTACATTACTTAGTTTTACTCATAATACTCTTGCATATTGTATGTTTAGGATTTCAAAGATATTTCCTACTTGCAAATCATATCGCAAAGCTTTTATCCATGCTATATGTTTTTTATTAAGTGAAAACAAGTTTTGAAGGGACCTAAAACCCTTTACAAATCAAACCAGGGAAAGAAATTGACTTCTCAACAAAGAGGAGAGAGTCACAACCAAAAGGTAGAGCAACCCACAATGAGGGCCCTCAAGATTTACAAATAGCCTTGTGGGAAGGAAGAGTCATATCAAAAGAAGGCTCAGATGTCTTTGAATGCTCCCCTTTAATAGTATTCCAACCCTCTTCAAATTTAGCTACCTCAGTAGACCAATCCAAAGAGCCCAGCCCCAATCTATCTGGATTGGGAGAAGGAGAAGCAGTAGAGGGAGCTACGACCATCACAGGTACATAACCACCTTCAGCAGAAAGGGCAGAAGAGGTAACAAGGCACGATAAAGTAGCCAGCGGGGTAAGAGACGACAAACCATTTTTAGCAAAAGAGACAACAACATCCTGAATTCCAGAAATTTTAGTCACCAAGCCATCCTTAGTGGCATCCGAAAAAACATCCTTCTCCATTAAAGAATCTGAACCAGCCTTCGAAATCTCAGCATCCAATGATTCATTGGAAGAGTCCAAAGATTTCTTAATAGAATAATGCTATTAAGTGGCCTTCGACCACCATGAAGCCACAAGATATTTCTTCTCAAGCCCACAATTCCCAACCGCATGGCCAGTTTTGAAGCATTTACGACACCTGAATGGAATACCTTCGTAATCCAATTCTATATGTCTCTTCATGAAGACATTTTTAATAACCTACATTATATGTGTAGATTGCATAAAGGCTTTTGTAGACAATGATAATCCTAGAGATGATATTAACAAAGTTAATACTTGTACCTCTCCTAGGGTATCTAATGTGAATGAGGAAAGAGTCAACACTCTTATCAATTATCTCTCTAATGGAGAGCAAGCAATAAAGAGCAACATGACACATCCTGTTCTCGTGGGCATACTCTAGTGCAAGGGGGTAAGATCAAAATGTTGTCTTATCAATCTCTCTAGATCCTCCTTATTGTACTCAAGGTTATCTTAAACATCAACATATTTGTAGACAAGATGATGCTATGCATTTTATTCATGATCTATCTCCCCATATAATATTAAGCAAAGATGAAGCCTTAGATGATAAGGACCTTCCTTCCCAACCCATCAAAGAGGATATGAATTATGGTGATAGAAAGGAGAATTTATCTACAAGGGATATTCCTTCTTCCTTTAATTCTCCCTTTGTTCCTTCCATATGTCGTTAAACTACAAATTTTAAAGAGATTAATGATGCTAGTCCTTGTTCTTCACAATTAAGAAGTTCTTATAGGAGTTGTTATAATATAATCTCAAAATAGGGTTATAGTGGACACAAACTTGGAAAGCATGAACAAGGCATCAAAATCCCTATTAACCCTCCTTCAAAAGCTAGTATAGAAGGTACAGGGTGTCGTGATCATTCACCAATGGATGATCTTATTAGGGTTCAAAAGCTTAAGGAGTATTTTGGAAGACATAATCTCTATCATCCATTTAAAGGTGCTTCTTCCTCAAAACCTTTTTCCTCATATCATCAAACTAATGATCATCATGCCAATGACTGTCCTGATTTTCAAAAGGGAATACGACCTCATTGATAATGGAACCTTCAAAATCATTGAATACAACCCTCCTCCTAGCACAACTTGTCCTACATATTAAGAGACAAAACCTATCTTTATTGATAATCAGGAAAAGTTAGCTACAAGAATGTTTTGGAGATTGAACTATGATAAGAGTGTTGTTTTTTTCTCCCATTAAATATAGTAATAAGAATCAAGAAGGTGATGAGTATTGTCCTTTTCATGCTCGCATGACTCTTACAACTGATCTTGCAATATAATCATGCTTGCATGACTCTTACAACTGATCTTGCAATGTTTCTTGGTGAAGAGGTAGTGCCTTAGCACTCCATTCACCCTATCATGTTTCTCCTCAACCCATGGCACTAGTAGTTAACGTTATTGGGGGCTCTTTGTCATTAGTGGTGATGTTTATTTAATAACAAAAATACTTGGGTAGCAACATAATCCTTCTTTTTCTCCTCACTTGGGGGACAAAGCCATTATATTCACTTATTAGATTTCCTTTTTGAAGATTACCTCTTCTATTGATTGCACCCTATTGACTCATTTTAGACCCAAGACATCATTCATATCATTCATGCATCCATGAAGCATTCATCGTCAAGCATTTTGAAAGATTCAAGGCTGCATATTCATCATCAAGCATTGTGGAGTAAAGTTACATCAAATTTCATGCAAGCATGTGTATGTCATTAGGTTTTTTTAATGTCCATGTGTTTGTCATGCCACCACATTCAACATTTGTGATTACACTCAAAGAGCATTGCATTATCAATAATTACAAATATGAGGTATATCTCCTTTACATTTATTTCAGTATTTGAAATATTCAAGGTTAATTCCTAAACCAAGGTTTGACTTAGGCAAACCCCTTTTCCACAACATTCTCTCTCTCTCTCTCTCTCTCTCTCTCTCTCTCTCTCTCTCTCTTTGAGTGTGTGTGTGTGTGTAGGAAACAGGCGAGGTTTGACTTAGGCAAACCCCTTTTCCACAACATTCTCTCTCTCTCTCTCTCTCTCTCTCTCTCTCTCTCTCTCTCTCTCTCTCTCTTTGAGTGTGTGTGTGTGTGTGTAGGAAACAGGTGCATGAGTTGTATTCCGGAAATTTGACAGAATTGAGTATGATGAATAGGTTTAGCTTTTGACGAAGTATTCAGAGGACCATGTTGAATTGATGTTGGCAGTCCCAAAAAATCAGGCCAAAATTCTAGGAACAGGTCTGAAACATCTTCTTATGCTCAGATATCAGTTGGTGGCTCTGTGGGATATATGTAGCTCACTATTTTTATTATTTACCTCTCATTTTACCTTAATTGCAACATTTCACATTACAACCATTCACTATAGAATGAGGGGTAAGAAAACTAGTTGAATCCAATCAGTATGTCAGACCTTTCGCAATTGGGATTGAGTCTAGATCTATTGGGTTCAACCCTCTTTCAATGTGGTTGACCTTCAAGTGAAATTAGTGTTATTACTATCCTAATTAGTGAAACCCTATTTTCCATTGTTACATAGAGACTCATTCATCTGAAGATGAATATGGAAATGAATCAAATGAAGAAGCATTATTCCTAGCTATAGAAGAGAAGAGTGATTAAGTATCTAGTAATCCAGAAGGAGTGGGTAGTAGTGAAAAACTAGTGAATGTGAAGACTATACTACATGTGAAAGTTGAGCCTAAGGTATGGATAATTGATTTCGAATGTCCAAATCATATGACAAGAGATAAAGTAAAGTTCATTAATCTTGAGAATTATGATAGTGGATCTCTAAAATTTGTAGGAGAGGAAGTTGCACCTATTTGTGGTAAAGGTACTATTTTAATTCATGATAAGCATACAACTGGTGGTTTATTATGTTAAGGGTTTATGACATAATCTCCTAAGTGTGAGTCAAATGTGTAGAAAATGTTATAAGGTCATAATTTAATGGGTTTGAATGTGAAATAAAAAAAGTTAGTTTCAAAAGATTAGTTGTAGAAGGTACAATAACTAATAGCAACGTTTATTATGTGAAGCATAACAGGGGTGGCAATTGTATGCTAGTGCAAGGTAGTGAATGTTGGTTGTGGCACAAAAGGATGGGACATATCAATTCTAGTAATGTTGTAGGAGATTTACCAAAGATTATCAAACTTGTTGATAATATGTGTGGGGAATGTCAGCTAGGAAAGAAAACAAAGAGGAGATTCAAGAACAACGAAAATTCAAATTCAAGACCTTTGGAGTTGGTTCATATATACCTATGTTGACCTATTAAAATAAGAGGACTATATGGTGAAAGGTATTGTATGTTTCTTATTGATGATTATTGTAAAATGTCATGGGGTGTTTTCTTGAGAGAAAAATATGAAGCATTAGAAACGTTTAAAATATTTAAGTCTATGGTTGATAATCAAGTTGATGCTACAAAAAAATGTTCAAAATTCTATAGAGGAAGAGGGTTTACTTTAAATGAATTTGATAGATTTTGTGAAGAGCATGGTATTAGAAGACATTTTTCTACTCCTAGGACCCCTTAGCAGAATAGAGTAGTAGAAAAAAAGAATATAATGGTTGTTTAAATTCCTAGAACTATGATGAATGATGACAACCTCCCTAATATGTATTGGAAAGAGGTTATACATATTATTGTTTATGTTCTTAACAAGGTTTAGATAAGAGTTAATCACATAAAGAAACCTTATGAGTTATGGAATGGAAGAACTCCTATAATCAAGTATTTTAGAATTTTTGGAAGCTAGTGCTACATAAGGAGAGATGAAGATGATCTAGGGAGGTTTGATGCAAGATCCCATGAAGGCATATTTTTGAGGTATCCTAAAAGGAGAAAGGCTTGCCAGTGTTACAACAAGAGGCCGAACAAGATTTTAGAAAGTGTAAATCTTAGAGTTAGTGAAGAATGAAATCAGACTAAGACTATATCTAAATCAGCTCCATAAGAGAAAGAACAAAAAAGTACAAAAGAAAAGGAAGTTGAACAAAGTCCTAGGACACCAACAAAGTATGTGAGGAAGAATAATTCACCAGAACAGATTATCGGAGACAAGAATAAAAGTGTTCAGACAAGAACACTTGCATAAACTAGTCAACAAGCAAACTATTTTTTAATCTCAAGCGGAACCAAAGACTTATGCAGAAGCTACCAAGGATGAAATTTGGATTTAATAAATGGAAGAACTTAATTAGTTAGAGAAGAATCAAACATGGAAATTGGAACCTAAACCGGTGGAGAAGAATGTGATAGGAACCAAATGGGTATTTTGGAACAAGCTAAAGGAAAATTAAAGGAACAAGGAAAAATTGGTATGTAAGGGTTATTCACAAGTTGAAGATATATATTTTGAAGAGAGTTTTGCTCCAGATTCAAGAATCGAGGTTATAAGGATGTTTCTTGCACTTGTTTCTTACAAGAGCTTTAAAGTATATCAAATGGATGTGAAGTCAACATTTTTGAATGAGAACGTGAGGAAGAAGTATACATTGAAAAAATAGATGGATTCAAGCTATCAAAAAATTTAGATATGGTTTCCAAACTAAAGAAGGCACTTTATGGACTCAAGCAAGCTCCTACATCTTAATATGCAAGGTTGGATGGGTATTTGTTGTACTAGAACTTGGTGCAGGAGCACGTTGCAGACTTTGAAGACCATTTGAGCAATGAAGGCTCTTGGAGGTGTTTATAGGTTCCTTGAATGTTTTTAAGTTGTAATAAGGTCTTTCAAGACCATTCATTTTGTTTTGATTAGCCATGTAAGGCCTTGATGCCATTTTGTAGTTGTGAGCTTCTTAGGACCTATTTGGTCAACCATGGTCAAATGACATCCAAAATGCCTAAATGAGGCAAGAATTGTATTTTGGCTCCTATGTGGCCTATTTGTAAGGTTTATGATGTGTGTGCTAATAGGTTACATAGGCAGATGTTATAGGTTGTCAAGTTATGTGCAAAGTTGTCAAGTTTGGATGACAACTTTTGTTGTCAATTTGTAACTAATCTCCCTCCAACATCTACCTAATTCAAATTGTAGTTGGAATCAGTTGAGGAGGTTAGAGAGACCTTTCTTAAGGCCTTGGAGGTCGAGAAGAAAGGATTGATGAAGTTCTTATGAGGCTTTGGATGTAAGACAATGATTAGATTTAATAAACACTCATAAATTTACACAAATTCGTTGTAACAGTGCCTTGTACGGTCATTGTATGAACTCCATGTGCAGGATAAATCATTGGTTTGAATAGGAATCTGTGTTGATGTTCATTCAGATTTAGTATGACAAGAAAAGACTGAGAAATAAGTGAGATAACTGCATTTTAGTGGAAGGTGGTATGAAACCCCTCCAAAACCAGGGTTTCCAAGGAAATGCTTTCTTAACCCCTCATTCCTCTGGCCAAATTGGCTCAAAATATGGGGAATGGTAGGGGAGACAATTTATTTTAAGATTTCTAAGGTTTCTGAGTGGGTCGTTGAACTGGTGAATTTTGGGATCAAGCCCTATGTTAGGCCTCCTCACATGACTAGCCGATTTTGACTGTTAAAAATTGTGCAACAACAGAAACAAGAGTAGTGGACCCTATATAATGGTGGATTTGATGTTTTGAGATGTGTGCAAAACTTTCCCAAGCATTGGTGTCTTTGGATCAAGACATTTGTGTGTGGTTGCTTTGTAAAAGTGGCCTAAAAGCCCTATTAGGCCTTCTGTAGCAACAACGTTTGACCCAGTCAATGCAAGAGTTGGGGTCTGAGTTTTTGAAGTGTTTTGTCTCACCAAAGGGGGTACCTAAAAGTGTCAAGAGTCTATGTTATCGTTAGGAGGATTTCAAAGTTTTTCCCTTAAAGGCTCAAACCAGGGCTACTAGGAATAGGCGTCTTGTAGAGGGAAAGTCACCTTGATTGAACTTGTACAAGAAAAAGGGTGTTGTCTTGGTTGTAGTCAATGTCTCTAGGGTTGGAAAAGAGGTTCTATAGTATCCATACCTTCTCTACAATGGTGGATGTTTTATAAGCCAAGTTGTTCATAGGTGCCCACAGGAGAGTTGGTGTCAAAGAGAGACTTGATGTGAGAAGTTGTATCTCCATGAGTTGTTTTTGGATTAAATAGGGTCCCATTGAACAATAGGGAGTGTAGATGTGTCCTTTCATGCTGTTGATAGGATTGCCCAAGAATCTGTGAATGTTGAGACCTTAATTGAGGGTCTTGTAGAGTGAGTTTGTGTGTGAAGCCTTTTTTCCTTGGGGCTTTGCATCAGAACTTCAAGAAAGATACTACAAAAAGTAATCTTTATTTAAAATTTGAAGGGGATAAAATTTTTATTGTTGTTGTTTATGTTGATGATATCATATTTGAAGGAGATGATGATGTATGCAATAATCTTGTAGAAGAGATGTAGAAGAAATTTGATATGTCTATGATAGGTGAGTTTCCATTCTTCCTTGGTCTTCAAGTCACTCGATCAGAGAAAGCCATTTTTATTTCTCGGACCAACTATATTAAGAAGATGTTAAAGAAGTTCGAGATGGATAATTCTAAACTAGTTGCAACCCCTATGGCTATTGGTTGTAAGTTAAGCAAGGATGATGGATCTCCAAAGGTTGATCAAAAAATATAGAGATCAATGATTGGGGGATTGTTGTATTTGATTACTTCAAGTTTGGATATTATGCAGGCTATCTATTTGGTTTCTACATATCAAGCTAACACCAAGCAATCTCATGATCAAACAATGAAGAGGATATTCAAATATTTGAAAGGGACTCTGGATTATGGATTATGGTATAAAAAGGATGATTATTTGAAACTAAAAGCATACATAGATGTTGATTGGGCTAGATGTGTTGATGACAAAATAAGTACAAGTGGTGGTGCATTTTTCTTGGGAGACAAATTGGTCTCTTGGCTAAGTAAAAACAAGATTCTATATCACTATCTAATATAGAATCTGAATACATTACAACAACATTTTTCTATTTTCGGGTTATGTGAATGAAGCAAACTCTTAATGATATTAAGGTGAAATATGATGAAGCAATTTCTATTATGTGTGATAATACAGGTGCTATTAACATTTAAAAAAAATGGCAATGCATTCAAGAACTAAACACATATGGTATCATTTCTTAAGAGATATTGTCACAACGAAGTCATATTGGAGTAGGTTCCTACTAAAAAATAAATTGCAAATATCTTTACTAAAAATTTGGCAAAGGATACCTTTGAGTATCTCTAGTAGAAGTTGGGGGTTATTGCCCCTCCTTTAAATTAAATGTACTTAGTTCATGCATCTATCCACAAGGAGTTACAGAGTTCATCTTTTACTTCTAGATTGATGTGGTGGCTACTCTTAGGGGGAGTAGAGAGTGGTGCAATTATCAGTATCCTATTAGCAAGAGGGGGAGGGAATTTAGCATAGTGATCTTTGTCCTTGATGTCAAAGGGGGAGAAATATATAATTTGAGTTCAATTATCTTTTTTGTTGGTTCTACACGTGTTGCTATCAATGACAAAGGGGGAGAATGCTGGAAACTTAAGTTGTTGTGTTATGTTGTCATTGATGTCAACTTGTCTTGTGTTGTCACTGATGTCACCATGTGTTGCATATGAGTTGTGTTAAATTGTCATTGATGTTAACATGTCTTGTGTTGTCACTGATGTCACTATGTGTTGCAGATGGTCCAAAAAAGTATGGTATGAAGTTGTTGAGTGGTCTCGTAATGACATTGAGTAAGTATGAGGTGTTTCCGGAAGATTGGTGTAGTAGAAGGTGCAATATTTAGGAAATAATATTTATGCAAGAAAGAGTACATAATGTTTCAGTGGAAGAATATTTTGCATTCCTCTAGTATGTGAATATTATAGAATGTGATTCTAGATATAATGTTTATGACCTGTGTGTATTGTATTATCAAGTTTATAGGTCCTATGTTGCTCATATGGTTGAGTTAGTTGTTGTTGTTTCTGATAGTGGAATGTCTATTAGAAAAGGTTTGGAGAATGCTTGGAAGTTTTTTGATACATGGTTTTCAATGTTGCAAATTGGAGGATATGTTTAATTGATTTGTCTAGTGTTCTAGTTCAGTTTTATAGTGATGGATCGATCTAGAAGTGAAATTATGATGTTCTGGGTTGAGTCTTGTCAGTTGGGTTGGGTTCCGATTGACTAAAGTGGTGTGTTCTTTTTGGATCATGCCTTTTTGGTTCAGAGATATTTTGGTGGTTGAGTTTTGGTATTGATATGGGTCTCACCATGGTGTGTGTAGATCTGCATTATGTTTTGTGCATTGAAGAATGTTTTTGAGCGAACTAGTTGGCGTGCTACATTGTTTATCTACATGTTTCATTTTGTGTCAACCTTGGAAGATGAGTTAGCATGTGTAGTTCGTTGAAATTATTTGAGAATAATGTTTTGTGATGTATTTGGGTCCCCTCTATCTCCTGGAGTGGACCATAATGGATGTTATAGGTTTGAGTGGCTGAATTTATGTAATTTTGTATATTTTTTCTATGGTTGATCTAGTTTGGGGCTTTAGTGAATTATCTTGTATATGTAGGAGTGCGGATATATGAGTTGTATATGGGGTGGATGTGAATTTATGTAAAGTGTATACGACTGATGTGTAAGAAAATTTTATATTGCAGAATTGCGAAAGATTGTTGTGAAGAGAGTTGAGATAGTGTTCATGGACAAATATATTTGTCATGATATTGTTCACTTGACACAGTGGTTCAAGAACAGTTTCATGATCAGGAGATCTTATTCATTTCAATTCATGGATCCTCTACACTCATCGAAGAAGGTGTGTTCCTTTTGGTAGTTCGTGTAGCCTTTTTGTATCTTGCCACAAGGTTCCTTAGTCTTGCAAATCCTTTCAGGGGCAGTGAGCTCCTTGGACTTGTGCCTAAACATTGTAATTAGTTATTCATATTGTGAGTGTGATTCTCATTGTGGTTTTTCCTTGTTTAGGATTTTACACGTAATTTGGTGTTCATGTCTATGTTGTGCTATGTGCTTTCATGTTTCATAATCACATTAATTCGTTAAGTATGATTTAAAGTTTAATTGATTAGAAGAAAAGTGCTTTAAGAACCAAACTGATTGACCCCCACCCCTATCAGTGATGTGGTGTGTTCAAAACATCATACAAAAGTAGAAGACATGTAAAGTTATTATTGGAAGAATTCCAAGCAATAGTTATTCTAGATCATATTTGTAGACAGGACAAACAAAGCATTGAGCAAGATTTTTTTTTCTTCTTCTATTAAGCATAAAGAATGCAAACCCTACAATAGATGAATTGATACTACTCATGTCAAGATACAATATCAATATGACCACTACAAAAAAAAGGAGTTCAAGAATAGTGTTTATTTGTTTTTTGCAAATGATAATGTGCATAACCATAATAGGAAAAAACTATACTCATTATCAACTCTTGTTGTAGGAACCATTACTATAAAAATTTCCTCACTTAGTTCCATAGAAAGATATGAAAATGATGAGCTCGACATGGAATTACTACTTAGAAACAATGCAAGGGTAATGCTAACTTCAAACTTAATAATAGAAGTAGGTCTTGTCAATGGAGCACTAGGATATATTCGAAGTATTATATATACACCTTAAACTGCACCACATTAACCACAATTATATGTACTTGTAAATTTTGATAGTTACTCTAGAATTCAATTTGATGATCGTCAAGCCCAAAGAGTTCCAATTCTACCAATTGATAGAGCTACCACAAAACAAATATCTTTAAGGTTGAATTGGGCTTTAACGATACACGAACCACAAGGCCTCATACTTAAAAATACTACAACCAATATTGGTACCACTAAAAGAATGGTCTCACATTTATCACAATATCATGCATCAAATCTTTATAAGGACTAATAGTTACTTCACCCTTCACATATGACAGATTTGAGAAAATGAAGGGAAAACAAGTTTCCAGATAAAAGGTTGAAGAGAACAAGCCAAAAAACTTATAAATGATTTGACATAACAAATATTGTTTAAAAAAAAAAATAGTGAATAACATTTCAAAAGATTGATTCTACTAGACAAATGTCTGGAGCTCCTGCCCACGAGACGATTTCAAAATTCTACGACAGCTCTCATACTCGCAGATCTCCTTTCGTTGAATCCACTCCTGTAGTGGTCTCCTTTGGTGTTGCTTCTTTTCCGCCCCTTCCCCATCATGTTGGGTTTGTTGGTGTTGTTGCTGGTTTGTACGATGCTCCCCAAGGGAACTCTCCTATTGGGGACTTGCCCTCCGTGGTGGGTGTTGCTGGTTCGTGTCCACCCCCACCGATTCTTCTAGGGGTTGTTGCTGGTGTTGGCTCTCTAGCTTCTGGTGACACTTCTCAACCGACTACTAGTGATGTTGTTGGTATCAAGTCCAGACCTTCCTCTGTTGGCAAGTGTACCTTTGCTCATGTGGCCAGATCTACTTCCCACCCCTCCAAGGGAGTTCGTCCTCTTCCTTATGCCAAATCCTCCCCTATGGTGGTTTTTGGACAAGATATGGTCGAGAACATTGGGTTCTACCAACGTTGTGCTCTTGTGTGCATATTTTCAAGGATCTATCCTTCACTACTAGATCTTCATTGTTCGGTAAGTGATTCTTGGCGGCCTTTGGTGGCTCACAATATTGAGCTTTTTCCCTATGCTAAAGGCTTTTGTGTTGCTTCCTTCACATCTTCGACTGATCGGATTTGGTTTTGGGCATGTTATGGGCTTGGGGAGTGCACTCTCTCTTTGTTAAGTCTTGGACAACCTCTTTTAACCCTCTCACTGAACTGCTTAATGTGTGTCTAGTTTGGGTTCGCCTCATTAATCTCCCTCTTCATTTTTGGGAGCACTCTTTCTATGAAGCTATTGGAAACTCTATTCGTCGATTCTTGAATGTCGATGAAGTCATGACTTCAATGGACCACACTACTTTTGGTCGTATCCTTGTGGACATTGGCATCTCCTCACCTCTCCCGAGAGATGTGGTTCTCATGGTGGGGGATAGGCCTTGGATACAACTGTTGGACTTTGAGAGCCTCCCCTTTTGTTGTCGGCGATGCTTCTCTACGGATCATCTTGCTTCAGACTGCTCTATTTCGTGCCATAAAGGTGTTTCTACTTGGTGGAAGAATTCTATTGCTAATCATCTAATAGTCAATGCTCCCAACTTTTCTTCCCCTAGCTCCTCTCATGAGGATGATGTCTCCTCTCAGGACGAAGTCGTGCCCCTCTCGACTACTATTGTTCCTATTAATCCTCCCTTTGTGGCCTCATTTCCTGAGGTCTCCATTGCAGATTCTCATGTTTTGCAACCACGATCTACTCCTACTGGACCTGCTTCTGGTGTTGTTTTGTCACAACCTACTGTTGTTTTGCAACAACCTCTTGCTATTCTGTTGCAACACCCTGTTGATTCCATTAACTGTAACCTTGCGGGGTCCCTTCTGATTGATCTCTCTTTTGATGGTCCTAATGACAATATCGCTTGGACAGTGGTGGCTCACAGGCTAAAGGGGAAATCTTCTCCCCTTCCCCAAACCCCCCTTTGTCAGGATTTGGGTGTCTCTCCCCATCCTTGATCAGGGTTTTGGGTGTTCTCCAGTTTGACAATGCTTTCTTGTAGAACACAAGATGCCACTGAGAGGGGGGGTGAATCAGTGGTTTCTAAACTTAACCCTTTTAAATCCTAAATGTGTGTACTGGTTAGTAGATCTAACACAAGGTGAATATACCAGTGAGATAGGGAGAAGACCAAAATGCAAGCACATACAAAAGGCACATCACATAACACCAGATATACGAGGAAAACCCAACATGGAAAAACCCTTGGTGAGAAATACTACTGGAGTCTATTGCTCCAATCCAGCCTCACAATAAACACTTGTATTAAAAAGTTTAGGGCACCAACCCAAGGAGCACCAACCCCTACACTGAGCACCAACTCAGTGATCACAATGATTACAAACAATACAATAGTTATTACCCAGTTACAAATGAATTTTGTAACCTCTCGCAATCAACTTACTCTACCAGTTTTACTCTTCTCAACCAAATCCACTGCTGCTTGTCACCACCGGTACTCTTCACTCTATCGGTTCTGTTCACTCTGATCTCTACCGATTCTCTACTTATCGGTCAAGCCCAACTCTGACCTTGCCTTTGTTGGATCTTCACTGACACTCCCATTGCACTGCAACACCCTCTGTTGCCTTCCTACAGGTTCTAGCACTACCAGTTCACTTGACTGCAACACACTTTGCAGCTTACCGGTTACTCTGACCTTACTAGTTAAACCTCTGCTAAACCCTCTTACCGGTTACACCTTCCAAAACTCAGTCACTATGATCTTCAATGAACTCTCTGGCTAGTTAGCTCTCTGCTGCACTGTCACACTCTGCTCTTCAATATCCGACACCTCATCATCTGACAACATCAATCTTTTGTCTACGTATTTATAGCCAAGCTTTGTCGCCAAAAGGAATTTAAACTTGGAGCACTAGGTTTTACTTCCATCGACCGTGGACAATATCAAGTTACATCTTATTGGCATGGGGATTGACAACCTGCAAGTAATCAGACATCATCGCCAATCTCGCTGCTTCCAATACATGTTTTCTATCTTTGGAACCTGCATCCAGAATTGTCGGCCTTGTGTTTTGTCAATCACTGTGCATGATGTAGTTTCCTTCATCTACTCCAATCTGCTCGATCAGTGCAACATGGATCTCCACTATTCATCTTGACTCGAGCCGCAAACCACTTCACTTGACCTATGAAAGACACAGTCGACATTTAATGTTGACCTACTCACCAATTACCTCGGTGATGGACCTTTCACCTACCTCTGCAAGCTTGACACTTGGTATCCACATGGCATCTTCATCGACATCCACCTCGACTATCAGTTTAGGCTTAGTCACCGACCAACCACTCAACCGGTATCCATCTTATGGTTCAACTTCCCTACTAGTTATACATTAACCGGTCAACCTTCATAACATCTCTTCTTTGTTTTGCCTATTGGATCACATTTGTCTGGTCACCAAACTCAAACACATGTCACATATCCATCTGATGAGAGTTCTTCACTTTGCCTCTTTTCTCGCTTACCGATTGTCCTACTTACCGGTTGATAATGCATCTACTTGCATACCGGTAATAACCTTGATGACCCCATGCCATCAAACTTCAACTATCATGCATCAACCTACACCTGCATTCCGGTTGACATCAACATCTCGGAGTAGATCCATGTCTGCAAGAGCTAAAAAATTCCTCCTTCATTAGCTCAGATCTCTCCTCAACCGGTTTGTCAAAGTGACAAACTCATCACAACTTACTCTTCTTCTGTTATCCCAGTAGCTCATCATACTTTCCCTTGCTGAACCGGTGCATATCTCTAATTTCTTGCACCTGAGGCATCCTCATGTTCCACTATGGTCATCTGGTATGTGCCTTCAATCATCTGCCTTAAATGCCTTTGACTGTCTTATCCTGGAAAGTTGTGATGCATTCCATGCATGTTGTGAGATAAGCTCAGTATGACCACTTACTGGTGGGAGTGGATCTTTGCCACTTGCCAACAACCATTTGATGGGAACCAATTGAAATTACACTACTCAGTATGCTTCCGACATTGCACTGATATAACTTCCTTGTAATCTAAGGCAACTTACATATCTGTCAGTCTTCTTTTCATTTGGTGATAGAATCTTCATCTGGTGGGAGTCCTGCTAATTGACATCCAACTGCTTACCGGTTGCCTGCACTTTCTCCATTTTCTTGCTTATCGGTCACATGCTTATCGGTTGGCAACAACACACTACCAACTCATTACTCATCGGTTGACATTCCATAATGCCAACTATCTCCAATGTCTATTCACCGGTCAACATCAACTTATGTTTCTGGCTATCGGTTTCTTCTTTCCAACACTAACTTGTATATCGATGACTCCAATGACCACAATGTCGGTTGACATCCTCTTCTTACCGGTGACAGGCTATACCAATAACATGCTATACTAGTTGACACCAATGACACCATTACCGGTTGACATCAATGACATCATTTCTTTGCCTATCTAACTGTGTTATGTTTCTTACTGCCTTCGGGCAGTTGTTTTTGTTGCCAACATCATGTTTTTTGATGTTGTTTGTTTTCGGTTGATAGTTTTTGACTATGTTAAGGGTCATCGCCTTAGTTAACGTTGCTTTACTAATAAAAAACAAATATTGTTAACATAATCATGTATTTTGTAGTTCTATAACTAACAAACAATGCATCAATTCTCTTGTCACCTGAATACTCCAAAAAGAACAAGTTCATTATCTTGTCCTTGATGAATTTTCTATTACAATATATTGAAAAAAATCATTGATACATCTTTACCAATTAAGCATAAACATTCATAGTAAAAAAACTATTGCATTTTTCATAATTAAAATATAAAAGAATTTAATTATCATTTATTAAATAGAAATAATTAACATAAATTGTCTTTACAATTTTAATATATTTGATATATTGAATAGAATATAATACTAGTGTACCTATCTTTAAAAGAATATAGGTAAAGTACGCCAAAAGATATCATATTTTTTCATTATTCTATTTAAAAAATAATTATATTATTATATTATAATTAATATTAAACTATTATTATATTATGATATTGTAATCAATATGAAGTTTTTATAAATATATGATTATGTTATTAAATTTTAATAAATTGTTTTTATTATATTTTTTATATTTTAAATATCTTTAGAAAAGAAAAAATCTTTTAATTCAAAGTTATTATTATTATATTACTACATTTCTATTAAACTCTTGACAAAAGCAAAAAAATCTATTAAAATTACATTATTTTTATATTAAAAAGCTAAAAGCAAAAAACTTTTGAAGTGGGAGGATGACATCCAACAAAGATGTCAAATTTAAAGCTTCTAGTTTTTATTTACCGAGGTTTTTGCATCCATTATGTGAGTTTAATATGCCTCCGGCGTAATAACTCATATCCTATCATAAATATTATTTTTAAACCCTAACTCTAATTGAGTTGTAAATTAACCATAAGCCTATTGCTCAATGGAATAATAATACTAACTTGAACCACCTAACAATAAGTTTAGATTTGTTATATGCTTATCATTATAATAATAGCTATATAACAAATGCAAAATTAGACTATAGTATAAATTAGTAAGTAATAGGCTACAATTGGTAGATTTTTTAAATTTGACTTATACACTTAATATTTTCTATAACATAAATTATTATATAATATGTATAACTCAATCTTTGACACTCTGATAATGACAAAATAAAAATGATAGAAAATCAGAACGTTTAAGTTTTTCTGATAACATGGTAAGAAAACAAAAAACAATGGAATTACATAATACGCATTAATTCTAAATAATGTCTCAAATTTTCATTTTTATTTCTTTTGAAAATGTTTATTTATATTGATGTATTGCATTTCATGTATTAATTTATTCAATTTCATGTATAGAATATGGATTTGGAATGTTCATAATGTATTTTCACTACAAAACACATTAAAACTCAAAATTGAGTCATTGGTCCTATAACTTGTACCAAGTCAATTGGTTCAAATGGGTTCATTGAATCTCAAATGAACAAACTAATTAGATCAGTGGATGAACTTATAACACAAATAATAAATGAAATATAAGATGTTAACCTAAGAAAAGTTGCAATTGAAGACTTTGAAATCACACAAGCGAAAGAACTATCAAACACTTGATGCACAAGGCGTCATTGAAATTTGGAGAATTCTCTAGATTTGTGTATGTGATGTTCTATGATGAACAATACAAGCAAGAAAACTCTAATCATTAATGTGGTGATTTCATAAAATACTTAAAAAGAGAATAGAAAATTAGATATTCACTTTTATCTAAATATAGAGACAAATTTAGTCATTACCTAATTCATAAACTTTAAAGTACACAATTATTTGTTTATGTATATGATGTTATGAATAATGAATATGACTAATGTTTTTTATTAAAAAGGCAGCGTTAACTAGGTTGACCCTTTACATAGCCAAAAGGCTATAAAAAATTAAATAACAACCCAAAGGCGAAAAACAAGCCAAGCAGGGGTACAAACCCCAAACAAACAAACAAAGTCATACATGCAAAACAAACCTGTAAAACTTGCAACAACCCAGCCCAACTCAAGAGTGGGGAGAAACACCTGAATCTTGACACAGGGGGGGTTGGGAAAAGGAGGCAAACTTTCCCTTCCACCTGCAACAAACAACCATCCAAGCAACACTGTCATTAGGAACATTCAAAGAAAAATTAGGCAGGGAGGACCCTATAGAGTCACCGCCAGACTATTGTTGTAAAACAACAACATACTATTGCCGAAGAACAACAACAAGAGTAGAATCGACAGGAGAAGAGTGAAGTTGTGGAGAAGCAGCGACAAAAGTAGGAGCTAAAATGGCGGAAGAGTCAACGATAGGACAACAGTTACATCAACAAAGGCTTCATCAGCAGTAAGGGGCACCTCATCTCGGGAGGAGACATCACCCTCTAGAGAGGAGTCGACATAATATGACTAATGTTATGCATATGATGGTTTTTTCTATATGTAATGAATGGTGTGATGCATTTATTCGTCACACTATGGATATAATTCTGATTTTTGGCATAAACATGTTCATACACTTTATGGGTGGTTATATGGCTTATGCATTTTATTTATATGATGGATAATTGTGGTTATTAATTTATGTGTTAATGCAAACGATGGATGATTCAGATGAACATGTTTATATACTTTATGAATGGTTATATGAATTATGGATTCTATTTATGTTATGTATGATTATGGTTATAGTTAACTATTAAGCTAGATGACTAATGATTTATGAAATTTTATATTATTTTAATTTATTAATATAACATATATATTACTAAAATAAAAATGCAATGCAATTTTTTTTAACATTATCACAACCACATAATATTAAACCTTTTTTTTAATTGGATGTATAGCAATAGATAAGACTTCCATTTCTAATAGTTTTACTTTTCATATCATATTTTATGCTACTATTTATACGTAATATGTATGGTCTTCTAAATTCTCTACCATTAAATGTATTGTTGAAATAGAAACATGGCAAATATATATTAAATATTAAATGTCTCAGATATATATCAAATATTTTTTAACAATTGTTTACAAATTATTTACACATTTTATCAAATATTAAATTTAATTTTCAATCGATTTCAAAATTGTTGTACATTTTTAACAACCTTTTCGATATTATTTAATTTGATGTTGATCGTCTTGTTTAAGCAATTTAATTTCATGAAGAAAGAAAGCAACTCGTAGTTCAAGCATAGGTTGGCTTTGTTCGTAGTATTGCAAATATGACTTTATTTGCATGTCAAAGGTCATGATAATTGATGTACTTTATCTTGATATTGACAAGAGAATAATTGATAAAGTGGTGGTGATTTTAGGGGTTGATCATAATATTTCCATTTTACAAGCATCTCGTCCAATTCACCACTATATGATTCATTGTCACTATGAGATTATCTTCTTATAGTTCAATATGTCCATAATTTATTCAAAAATTATTTTTCTTAAATCAATTAATATTCTTCTAGTATGATACATGCTATGTCTGTGATCTTTTGACAATGTCATAAATAGATTTGTATTCATATTGTTTGATGTAAGACATCCCTTATGTTTACTTCAAGTAGGATGCCACTTTGCTATTCTTGTTTAAAATCTTGTCAATCTCCCATTGAAACTTCATATAGATCAACTTTGAAACTTACTATTCTAAAGCATTATTTTTAAATGTCGTCAAGAATAACTTAGTTATTGCATATTGGTTTTTAGTAATGCACCCCCTTTAGGGATAAAAAGAAACTTTCATGTGACCATGGTCTGCATTGCCATTAGATGTCATGTTGGGCATCAATACCTTTATCATAATTAGCTAATGCGTGGTGTCAATGGTTTATTTTCAATGTTTTTACATTAGGGTTGTCCATTCATTTGTGATCTCCCTCTATAATTGGCTAGTATCCAAGAAGCATCAAACAAGTACAATGTGGAAAATTGTCCAAATGGATAGCATTGTTGAGATTGTCAATTATGTTGTCAACTATTGGGGGAAAAGATTTTTTTCATATATAACATTTGGTCTACTACTTACATTATATTGTTTTAAGTATTATAATTTTGATTATATGTTGCTAAATAACTTTTGACATTTTTTAAACTTTGATGAGGAATGTGATGATGATTATTATACTTATTGTGGGGTGTGTTTCAATATTTTTATACACTATTTTTGTTGAGGTAAGTTGGTTTTGAAGGGGCATATGACTTGTAAATCAAATAGAATACTAACACAAGAATTTCTCATATCAAACAAAACCAACAAAATTGCAACCAAATTGCTAAACATGATCTAATATGATTGCAACCTAGTTTCCAAGCATAAAACAAAGGACAAGGATCCAACCTAAACAATGTCAAACCCTACCATGTTTAACCTCACACCCCTAACTCTAGTGTTCAATTGGGATAACATTGTCATTGTGTCTTCAACCTTTCACATCATCTTAAAAAGATCACATTATTTTATTTTGTGAATTGTAAAAAAGATCACACTAATTTATTCTACAATTTATTAAAGATGTTGCTTCTAATTTTGTGAATATAATGGCATTATTTGATGTGCATTTTTCTCTTCCTAGCATATGTTAGATGTTAATATATTGGAAATTTTGGTTTATAAGATGGAAATAGCCTTTTTTGGGTGACTAATAATGAGATTCTACATTACCATCCTAAATAAAGTGGAATGTATTAATAGAAGTCTTAATCATAGGGTTGTTGGCTTAGTGAGTGCTTTTGTTTCAAGGTCCTAATATTATTCTTGATGATAGTGTTTATTGTATGTGATACAATTTTATTGTTCTTGTTTATATTCTCAATCCAATGAAAAACAAACTTATTATTAGTGGTAGTGGTAGCATTGTTAGTAAACAATTCAAGGATTGTCAATTATTAGTGAGAATATAGTTAGCAAGCAATTCAAGGATTGTCAATTATTAGTGGGAATATTGTTAGCAAGAAATTCAAGGATTGTCATTCTTTGCATTGACAATGTTGGCATACCATAAAAGGAATTCCATTTAAGGCCATCATTCTCATCATGGTAGTTTTATTATTAACCCTAGAAGGTTTAGAATCTCAACGAACATGTGAATGAAAATATTGATAGAGGAATGATGGATAAGATTTTGTAAGCCAACTATAAGGATGCTTCATATTGAGTTCACCAATCTATAGATATTTCCATTGTAGGCTAAAGGGGGGAGTTGCAAAAGGTTCTCTCCCACAAAATTCCAATTCTCATGATGCCTAAAAGCACCATCCAAATCCTTGTCTTTATAGAAGCTAAATTTTTTAGCCAAATTAAGATCAAATAGAAGAGTGACAAGATGGTTAACTAATCAAGTTCTCTCCAATTGGATGAATCAAGTCCACTCACTTGTTAGTCAAGAGTCACTCTCCTGTCCTATTGGTGGGTGCAAGTCTTCATCCTTTTGCTAGACAACATGGTCTGCTATCACTCATCATATTACTCATCTAACTATGAATCCTTTATTCCCCTTTTGTCAAATGAGTTCTTAAAACCTTGTTTGGTAGTCTTGTCTTTTCTTTGTTTAATGAGGTAGTTGGTTTTATTTTTTTAGGGTTCTCAATTTTCTAATTGATATGTTTGACAACTAAACCATGTTTTGATGTTTCTCATCTCTCTCCCTATCAATTGAGTCATTCAATTTCATCTTTCTTAAGGGCCATTATTTTTCTATCAGCTTATTAGAGAGATTAGGTGCAATTATCGAAGACATGATACTGTTTGTAATCACAACTAGAGAGTGTGTTGACTATCAAAGACCTAAAAATTTGGTTTTGTTGTTTGTCATCTAGGATTCACACAAAAAACTTGCTACTAATAGTATTTGTGCATCAAGGTGTGTAATTTTAATGTGTTTTTAATTATAGGTACTAGATCAAAGAAGAGGATAAGTGTTAATCAACTTGCAAGAAATGAACTTGTGAAAAACTAAGGTATGCATCCTCTAATTAAGATCAAACAAAAATATGGAATGATGTTTATACAAATTTTGTTATAAGTTTATCTTGAGATTAGCTCCTTGACTAAGAAGTAATAGGAATTGATTTAGGATAGGGTGTATTTACCATACGAATTAATATTCTATAGTTAGATTTATGTGGTGGATTTGCATATTTGTATAGCTATTGTCACTATGCTTGTATGGGCTAAAAATTTGTTTAATATTACACATTAACATAAGGAAATAATCACATTTTGAGAAGATGTAAGCTCCTACAATTATGATTTATAATATATTACCAATAAAAAAGATAATTCATCCAATCAAATCACCGAAAATATTTTACTAAATTCTAATAAATTTAAATCAAGCCAACAATGTGGTGACAAATCTCAAGCATTCAAAGATGCTTAGGTCATTGTTTGAATTAGTAGTATGTCATTTGACAAAAGAAACAACAACTATGAAATGTGGACATGGATTCAACCAAAGTATAACGATGGCAATGGCAAATTCCCATTATGTTTTTGAATAAGGGAAAACAGGTTTTAAGGGCACTAGAAACTCCATACAACAAGTTTTGAAGGGACCCAAAACCCAATAGATTTTATCGGGATCTAGAACCCAACAAAGAAGGTCGCGCAAAGATATTAACAATGAAAACCACAGCCAAAAAATTGGCACAATTGACTCTACAGCTTCCAACAAAAGCAAAATGAAGCTGCTAAAAGGAAAACGCATAGAAAACCAACAAGCCTACCAGATAAAGAAAGGGTAGAAACCCCAAAGAGACAAGCTGCCTAAGAAACTACAGGCAACCCAAAACAAACAGACCATAATTGCCCACAAGGGTTAAGACAACCCCCTCACTTAGGATTTCCCTTAGGGACCCTTCATGTCGGATCGAAGGGTCATGTCAAAAGAAGGCGAGGACCTCTTAGACTGTTTAGCCTACCAGATAAAGAAAGGGTAGAAACCCCAAAGAGACAAGCTTCTTGAGAAACTACAGGCAACCCAAAACAAACAAAGCACAACTGCCCACAAGCGTTAAGACAACCCCCTCACTTAGGATTTCCCTTTGGGACCCTTCATGTGGGATCGAAGGGTCATGTCAAAAAAGGCGAGGACCTCTTAGACCGTTTACCTTTAACCATTATCTAGCCATTTTCAACTTTAGCAGCCTCATCTTGCCACTCCAACAAATTTAACGCAGGAAAATCAACAACTGAGGGATAGCCAACAAACAACGAAGCTCCATCAGGCATAGCAGGATTTGGGTCAGAAACACACCTAGAAACAACAGCAGGCACAGGGACCGCTCCAACAACCTCCCTAGACACATGAACAACACCCTCAAACCTGTCAAAACCAGCAACAGGGGCAGAACTAGCAGCATTTGACAACTCTGAACCGTCGATTGGCTCCGAACGAACCATCTCACCATTCACATTAGTGGCAGGAGGAGCATCTTCAACAACATTTTCAAGAGAAATATCAGGCCCCGTACCCATCTGAGAAGAGCCCTTTAACACCGTGTAATGGTGGGAGGAAGCCCCAATCCACCAAGACGGATGCTTCTTTGCTTTAACTTTGTGTAAATCAAATTTAGCCGCTACATGACCTGTCTTGAAGCACCTTCTGCATCTGAAGGGAATGCCTTTATAATCCAGAGGTTGGATCCAGAAACCCTTGGGAGTCGATAGTTTAATCTCCTCAAGCAACCCATTAGAAGCATCAATGTCCACCAAGATATGCGCATAGGTAGAATGAAGGATATACAAAGACTCAGCATCTACCATTAGAAAATCTCCCAAAGCGTCCCCCACAACCTCAAGAAGTGGATCCACCCAAAAGTGAAGAGGGAGGTTAGGAACTCTAACCCTGATTGGCATCTTACAGAAGGATTCAGACAAAGGAATAAAGCCCTCATGCCATGGTTTAATCATCAAAGGGTAACGATTCTCCCAAATAAAAAAACGATCACAAAGAATAATCTTTCTATCAGCTGCTTTTTCAAACTTAGCAACAAAGAAACCCTTGGCCAAAAGGAAAATCTACACCGAGTCTGAAATAAGGGGCTCCCAATGCTTAGAGACCCAATCATGAAGCCCTAGAAGACTAGGCCAAAAACATTTAAATCGCATGAGAAGATAGATCAAAGGCCACTTGATCTATTTCATTAATCATTTCATCATCCAAGTTAACAGAAATGGAGTGACAAACAGGGAACGACTGAGTCTCCTTACCCAATCGATCCACATACAAACTCTTAGCAGCCCCACTAACAACATGGTTTGCATCCAATATCCCAGAATCTACAACAGCACCACCACCATCAGTCGTAAGGCTTAACAACACATCACCTGGCACAGGACCAGGGACAACGTAGGCCGAAGGGCTACCTCCACGTCCAGGGACAATGCATGCCGAAGGGCTTCCTCCAAGCGTTGTCCCCAGAACGTAGGCCACTGGACAGGAGTTTTTGAGTGGCAACATTTCGATTGTTGCCTCCTTTGGATTTGTTTCTTCTAATTATGTTATCTCTACAATGATGTGGAATTCTTTCATTTTCCAAAGTTAAATATTGCTAACTTATTGAATTTTCACTTTGCAAACATCAATTTTGAAAATTGTTCTTAGTCGATTAGATACACATTATTTCTTATATGCATCAAAGAGCTTCTTGCCCTCATGGAATATCAAGCACATACAATCACACCACACAAACAAACAAAAATGTAATTGCATCCTAATTATTTTTAATATTGGGAAACATAATGGAAAAAAAAATGAGATGAGACATTGCATACCCCCATATTCAATGCATTTGCTTCAAATGATATTTTGATATCAAGGAAAAAGAAGTGACAAAAAAGAATAGGAGAAATTTAGTACCCTACTAATGATATTAGAAGCCTCTTACATATGTGCTTTCCAACAACAAAAATGGGTTCATGTTGCAAATAAGTTTTGTCCATGTTCTCAAACCTAATTATACTTTAGTATATAAACTTTCATCTAAAAAATTATCAAGTTAAAACTGCTCATTACATATTTCCTTTATTGGATGAAAATTTATTTTCATTGTCTTATCAAGTAGCAACATTTCAGTTTGCTTTTATGTTTGTAATTTCTTCCAATCTAGACACTCTTTTTCTTGGTTAGTGTATTATTACTTGATCAAATATAATTATAAGGATATACACAATAGAGAATCTTTATTTCTTAGTGACATTCTTGCTTAGGCCTAGAGAAAGGAAAGAAAGTTATTTTTTGTAGAGCAGCAAAAACAAAAGAACAAAAGATTTACACTGCAAGCAAAATTAAAGAGGAATTTCACTATAATCATTTGAATGCTTTATTACATCCAATGCATTAGATTTATAAAGTCATTATTTTCTCATCACGGGAATAAATTCCTATCCAACTAACTAATAACAACTAATTGCTAAATGTAAATCTTAATTTCCTAACAACCCCCCTTAAAGTTTACATTATGAAAAAGAAAAATAAAAAAATATTGCATTAGCAATCAACCTTGTTTACCCTCTAGGTGAACAGTTTAAAACATACAAATAGAATACTCAATGCAAAACAATAATGTCATACATACCAGATAAGATCAAGCAAATATAAGAGATACTATTCCATTCATAATCATGTGTGTCTTTACAAATGACCTTCCATGGTATATAAAGGAACCGAGGGGGTGCGAGGGACAATCCTCGTACCCCCATCCCTCGGTTACCATACTAACAAAGACAAGTACTACTTAATTAACTACTGTTATATTCTTACAATATTACCGCTAACATCATCCCCCCCAAAATAGAAGGTCGCCTACGAACGACTTACAAGCAAAATGGGGAATACATTGCTACAACAGAACCCAAAATAAAAACTAAGGGGGTGCAGAGAGCGTCCCTGATGAAGAGGGTGTTGATGCACATGGTGCGGTTGTCAAGAGAGCCCGTAACTCATAGACCTACTCAGTCCGTAGCTTGAGGTCCCGCTCTACAACCATCTCGCGCTCCATCGATGTTTTCACCATCATTGTCACCTCCAAGAACTCTTTATCTTTTTGCTCTACAATCTCCAAGGCACTACCCAGGCGACTCTCCAACATAGCCTGTCCTTGCAGGAATCCGCCAACTCTACGTCCAAGGCACCCTTCGCCGACCTCTCCTCGGCTAACACTGAGTCCAAGGTAGCGCGCTCCGCCTCCCATGAGGCCTTCTCCCGAGCTAATTTCTCTCTGTGTGACTCCTCCATATGCTGGAGTCGAGCAAACAACTCGTCTCGTGCCAACAAAGTCTCCTGGCACTGGGTCTCGGTACTCTTAGCAATAAACTGCGTCCTCTGCAACTCATGGTAGGTCTCTTGGAAAACCTGCTCTATCCTCTACAACAAGGACTGTCTACTGGTCTCGCCAACTTGTTCGCGGAGGCCCCAATTCTCCAACATCTGTAAGGTTTCCATAGCAAGCCATCCACCAGACTCAAAAAATTGCGCAAAGTGTGCTCAACACCTTCCCCTCATAAACCCGAGTAGCTTCTCTAACTCCTCTATCCATGCATCTCCTTGAGACCGCGTAGAGACTACCATCCATCAAGCTTCCACAACCATATTAGCAAGGAACTGCTCCAATTCCCTATCGCCCTCCACTCTCGGAGATGCTAGGACACCATCTTCATGAGGACTCTGGAATGGCTTGTCATGCGGGGGGCTCGGAATCAACTCCTCCTCCTGTCTAGGACTCAACACCAACTCACGAATGGGTGAGTGGTCGCTCTGCACAATTTGTGCTCTCTCTGGTGGACTGTCTCCAACCAGGTCCACAATCTCGTGCGGGCTCGGCTCCCGTCGTGGGGAGAGCACTGCTACTCCAACTAGTGCTAGTGGCGTCATTTTGAACCGACTCAGCCATGCACTCATGTCCATCTGGGAAGGCATGTCCATCTGGGAAGGCATATCCACCTGGGAAGGCGTACCACTCCCTCCAAGTTGTTGTGCTCGTATGGCCTCCCTATCTACCTTCCCGCTACTGTCCCCAACCTCTACTGCTGTCATGAGACTCCCGTCGTCGACCACGTGATGCTCTGGTAAGGCTACCACTGTCACAAATGCCTGTGGGGGGACCATAATCACGAGTGTCCTACCCTGCCCAAAACATGGAACCGACACTACCAATAATGTCGCTCCAGAAAGAGGCTGAGTGGTACTTGTTGAGACCGTTTGCTCGGGTAGCTCACCCGAGGGTCGTGTGGCTACTGCTGGCACAACTGAGACAAATGGAAGTGTGGTCATCTGTGCTACTTCAGAAGATGTTGTCCCTATCTCCTCCTCCACCTGTTGTGCGCCTCTACCCACCATTCTAAAACTACCCCCGGTGGCCTGTGATGTGTCACTTGAGTCTTCTGCCTCCTCACTCTGGTCACTAGACACGAACTCCGACTCTGTCTCCGCCTCAGACACCACCACCCGTCGCTTTTGTTTCTTGCCTGAGTGTGTATCTCCACTCAGTGCCATGGTATCCAAGTGAATCTGATAAAATATAGGGGGTTGCCCAGGGTGTACACGACCTTGTGGTGCCAAGTGTTGTGTGTCCGGTGAGCTCTGAAGGCGTACCGCATCCAGGAAAATTCCAATTGCGTGGTAGGGTCATGAATTCCTCCATCCTATCTGCTAGTACTGATGCCTAGTCATATACTATGCCATTATGGATGTCATTCACCAGCAGTGCATGTGCCATGGCAATATATGAGGCCCTACTACCTCTCATCAGGCAGTTCTTCAATACATCGACAAGGCACCGCCATATCCCCTCTCTCAAGAATGACTTCTTCAGACCTCTTCCTTTGCTTGTATGCTGGAGACAATCAAGTTCCGCTTGTGTGAGGTCATCGCGACACATCAACTTGAGAAGTTTATTTTTTAAATCTGGGGAGATTTTTTGTCCCTTGTCCATTATCGCTTGTGTGGGTCATAGGCCCCAATCATGGCACGCAACACCACCTCAAAGTCCTTAATACAAAAATGGGCATCTGGATGGCCCACTGTACCTATGTCTGCCGCAACTGTGTCTTCATAGGGTCATCATGTGGGGTCTCGTTCCACCATTTCCTACAATCTGTTTCAGTCGAACCCTCGAAGGTAATGGTGTCCATCATCACATCATTCTTTGTTGCCATCTGTTGCTGCACTTTGGGTTGCACTTTTTTCTTTACTCTTGCTGTTGTCAGCCATGTTGCCCCTGACCTTCACACCCGAAGGCAAAATCCGAACAACCTTCTTATTCCTAGAGGTTGACGACATTGAAGCAGGTAACTGTCGTAACTGCTTTTGCCAATTTTTCCCACCATTGGCTTCCATTAAATAATTCTGCCTTTGTCTTTTGTGCCCTCTTTAATAAAAAAAAATAAGGTTAGCATACAAGCTTCTGCACGTGCCTATTTTTCCTCGTGGGACCTTTCCTTTTCCTCCAGATGCTGCCCTTCAAAATTTTCTTTTTTTGTTTCAAATGTTCTGTTGCGGGGTAATATAAATCCCCCTACGATGGGAGAACGGGCTCCACCATACGGTGAGCACGTGGCTCCACTGCACGGGAGCACGTCGTGCCACCGCGCAGGAGCACGTAGGCTCCACTGCATGGTGGACACGTCGTGCCACCGCACGGTGAGCACCTCATGCCACCGTGCGGGAGCACGCAGGCTCCACCGCACAGTGGACACGTCGTGCCATCGCACGGGAGCACGCGGGCTCCACCGCACGGTGGGCATGTGGGGCTCCACCGTACGGTGGGTCCATGGTGCCACCGACACGTTTCGCCGTACGATGCACTTTATCGTACGGTGCATTTTTCAATTTTTTATTTTTTTTAATTATTATTATTATTTTTTTAAATAATTTTTTCCCCGTACGGCCATACTTTTTTTTTTTTTTAATTATTACTTCTTCGGGAGGATTCAGAGTCGGTCGATAGCCTCTGCTCATGATACAGTTTTAATTTCGACCCATTGGTGTTGCCTGCAACCTCCCGTCCATCCAGTGTCCAAAACTTCACTGCCCCGTTCTCTGCCACCTCGCATACTTTATATGGTCCTAACCATCGTACCTTGAATTTTCCTAGTTTAATCTCATTACGCCCATTATATTTTAGTACCAGTTGTCCTGGAGCAAACCTCATTCGTTTCAAGTGCTTGTCGTGCTACAACTTCCTCCTTTGTTGGGATGCCTCCGTAGCCCACTGGGCCATCATTCTTTTCTCATCCATTTTGTTCAAGACATACAATCTCTCCCTTAGGCTCTCCATATCCCCTAGTTTGTTCTTGATTGCAATGCGGAGGCTTGGCACCATGAATTCCACTAGCACAAGAGCTTCCTGCCCATACATAAGTTGGAATAGAGTCTGGCATGTGGTCACCTTGTAGGTTGTACGGTAGGCCCACAAGACCGAAGGTTGTTTTTCTTCCTAGTCTTCTCCCTCGACACCGCACGACTTGTAGATTACCCCCATGAGAATCTTGTTGGTATTTTCGGCCTGCCCATTAGCTCGCGGGTAATAGGGGCTAGACAATGAATGAAAAAATTTAAATTCAGTAGTGAGGAGTTGAATAATGTGGTTCACAAAATGTCCACCCCTATCGCTGGTCAACTGCATAGGGATACCATGCCATGTGATGATTTGCTCATAATGAATCTTGTTGTACTTACGACCGAGTTGTCAGGTAGGGCCCGCGCTTCAACCCACTTGGTTAAATATTTTGTAGCTAGCACAATGTAGCGACACCTCCTGGTGCGACTGGCCTTAAGTGGCCCGATAAAATCCAACGTCCAACGCTCGAATAGAACCTGAGCATGCGAAGGGTTGAGGGGCATGAAATCCCTCTTCAGCGGCTTCCTCGCTCTCTGACACATATCACAACCTACTACCCATTCTCTAACATCGTTATACAATGTGGGTCACCACAGGCCTACTAGCAACACCTTTCTTGTCGTAGTGTCTGGTCCCATATGGCCTCCCACGAGCCCCTCATTTGCCTCCCTCAGAACGCTTGGCACCTCTTCCTCCATCACACACCGACGTAATACCTGGTCGGGTCCCATTTTATACAACAATCCTTTAATCAACCGAAACGTGCGGCTTCTCAACACGAGTTTCCTCCGTTCTCCCGATGACATACCTTGCAGAAACATGGAGGTGGAGAGATATTCCCCGATGGCAATATACCATGGTGGCAGTACTGCGATCTTGAATAGGTGAGCATCTAGAAAGTCGTCATTCACCCCCTTTGGCAGCTCTCCAGACCTAATCTGGGACAACTAGTCAGCAATGACATGGCTCTTGCCTGGCCATACAATTATTGTGAACGTGAACTCCTGAAGGAGCAGTAGCCACCTGCTTATCCTGCCTTGGATGATGGGTTTGTTTACCAGGTACATCAAATCCTGGTGGTCCACATAGAAAGTGAAGGGTGTCGCCAGCAAGTAGTGTCGAAATTTCAATACGGCATGGACCATTCTGAGGGATTCCCTCTTGGTGGTACTGTAGTTCTTCTTGGCTTTCGACATCAAACGACTGGCAAAGTAGATGGGATGATCCGACCCATGTCCCCCTTCTTGCGTCAGTGTAGACCCAATGGCATAGTTCGAGGCATCCACGTGTACGTGGAATTCTCGGTCCCAGTTTGGATAAGCCAGAATGGGTGCTGCCACCAGTCTCCTCTTGAGTTCCTCAAATGCTTCCCCTTGTGTCAATTCCCATATGTACGGTTCGCCCTTCCTTGTCAGTAGTGGGAATGAAAGTTGGGCAAAGTTCTTAATGAACTTCCGGTAATATCTGATGTGTCCCAAGAATGACTTGACTCTCGTCACATCAATGGGCGACTCCATTTCTACAATTACCCATACCTTATCCAGGTCAGTTTTCAGTCCATCTTTACAAACGATATGGCCCAACAACTTTCCTTGTGGTACCATAAATCTGGATTTTTCATGGATTTAGGGCGAGCCTGGCCCTTCAGCATCTCTCCATGTACTCTCTTAGCGCTACCAAGTAAGCATCTTCGCAATTGAAAATTGACCAGTCATCCAAAAAAACTTTAAAATTTCCCACCGACATCTTATCGAAGATGTGAAGGACTATCCTCTGGAAGGTTGTAGGAGCATTGCACAACCCGAACGACATCCAGTTGTACGCATAGACTCCATCTTCCACCACAAAGGTGGTCTTCAACTTGTCCTCCTCAGCTATCGAAATCAAGTTGTATCCTGAGAAGCCGTCGAGAAATGAGTATATTTCATGGCCAACCACCTCCTCCAGGATGTTGTCTGTGAAGGGTATAGGAAACGAGTCCTTGATGGTGACTGCATTGAGGCACCGAAAATCCACGCAATGCGGATCTGGTTGGCCTCCTTCTTGAGTGAGATCACAATTGGAGAGATCCACTCACTTGTCTCCACCCGAAATATGATGTCGACCTCCAACATCCATTTGATCTATTCGTTCACTTTGGCAACATAGTTCTTATTCATTCGGTACGGCCTCTTCCATACCGGTTGGGCTCTCGGGACTAATGGTATCAGATGGACGCACATTTTTGGCAGGACCCCCTTCAAATCCTTGTAGGACCAAGCGAATACGTCCTTGTATTCCATGAAGATTTTGAATGTTGCGGCTTGCAGCACCGGGCTCCAATCGTCACCTACCCAGATATTTTGAGGGTTGGCAGTGTCTCCTAAGTTCGTCTCCTTCACAATGGGGTCTTCGTACCGCATTGGTCTGTCCTTTGAAAATTCGTACACCGGGACATCATCTACTTTGGCGTCTCCCTCCTTGTACTCCGTGTACTCTGGCGGGAACTATTCCTTCTTGCCTAACTCGTCCTCAATCTGTACCATGTGACAAGCAGGGTGAAACACTTCATAGTCTTCCATTTGCCAGTGGAAGAGTCCATTCAATGAGGAAGTGTCTTCTTCTAAGCATCCACCCACCAAGTTCAAGCACTCCTTCGTCGTTTGGTTCCCTCTCGTCTTTACCTTCATAGGAGTCCCAATCCCATCTGTTTGAACCCTCTGAATCTGAGTCAGAAGAGGCAAGTTCCTCGTCGACAACCTGGGTCCTCAGATCAATGGTGTACTTCTGCCCCCCTTTCTCCATGGAAAGGGTGTTCTTCTTCCAATCGTGGTTCACCTTTGATGTTACCAGCCACCCTCTCCCTAAGATGGCGTCATATCCCTTCTTCTTGAGTGGGATTACCACAAAATCTAGTAGGAAGGGTTGTGTGCCGATGGTCACCGGCTGGGCTATCAGGTTGCCGAGTGGCTTGATGTCGTGTTGTTCTGCACCTACCAAGTTGAATAGCCCCGAGAATTCCCATCTCTACTACCGCAAGATGCCGACCACTATTTAAGGCCAACAACATTGGGTCAGCCGAGGGGTTGACCGGTACTTCTGCCCGTGTCGCACCCGAAGGTGCCTGTGCAGTGGTTTGTATGGAATTAAAAATGATGGTTCTCTACTATGACATTGTGTCTAGAAGGTCCTTCACTCTTATCAGCACCTCCATCTGCAGTACTTGCCTAATTATGTTATATTCGGCTTTAGTATGGGATGATGTACTCACCACCTCTTTGTTCTGTCGTTCAACCATCATCTCATGCTCAATGTTGGCTTTTGCCTCCCGTAATCTCTCCTCCGTACGGGGGTCGGGATAAGTGGCCTTTTTGGTCTGAGCACAGGTGATTGCCAGCAATTCTTTCTCACCAGTCTTCTCAATGTTGAGGAGGTTAACCCCTAGCTTGGGGCAATTTGTCTCATCGTGGTCTCCAGGACCACGCCATCTACACAAGTGCTGGGGTGCCTCCTCTTTCTGGCAATCCCGCGCGAAGTGTCCCCACTGGTTGCATGCCTAACACTGAATCATCGGTCGTCCCTTGGCATCATACTGCATTCGACTCCAATTAGTGTTGTTATTATTGTTGTTGCCTCTTCCTCCCCTTCGGTTACCTCTGTAACCTCTGTAACCGTCAGATGATGTCGTGGTGGTGGCTTGAGGTTGCGATGTGCCTGTTGTCGCTAACGGTTGTTCTTGGGTGAAGAGCACTTGGTTCCTACATGTCTTCATGTTGTAGGGACATTCTTTGGTAGAGTGTCCCGACACTTGGCAAATATGGCTGAAGGCCTTTTTTGGACAAGAGCCTTTTGTGTGACCTTCCTTCTTACATTTTGTGCACCATACTTCCTCATTTTTGCTGGTGCTTCCCTTCACGCTCTTGAATTCCTTCATCATGTGATGCATATCCTTTTGAAGGGCTTGCACCTTTTTACTCGACCCCTTGTCACTGCTACGTCCGTCGGAGGAGTCCTCTTCAAAGGATCTGTCTTTCTTTTTCCTGGATGTCTTCCCATCACTCTCCAGGTCCGTTGCCCGGTTATAGGCATCGTTGTAAGATGTGGGGGGTACAATTTTCATTTTTCTTCGAGTGACGATTTTAGGCAATCCACAAACCACCTTTTCTTTAACCCATCGTCGAGCTGGTTATCCATTCTTCCCAGCAATTCATTGAGGCATCGGCTATATGCTTGGATGGTCTCATTTTTCCCTTGCTTGGTGCTCAGGGCTTCCGCTACGATTTCATTATCGTCTTTGAGGAGTCGAAACTCCTTTTCGAAGGCTTTGTGCAATTCATCGCAAGTTGTCAGTTTGGTTTTATCAGCATCTGAGTACCAATTGATGGCTACTCCTCGTAGGGTAGCGGAAAATTGCATCATCCATTCCGCCCTATCGGTCACACCATTGGCCGACCAGATTGTCTCACATGTACAACAATGTCTTATGGGGTCTTCTTTCCCATCTACGGTGAACTTCGGTATTTTTTGCCGATTCGTCATTACGTTTCTTGGCAGCGGCCCGATCTGCCCTCCAAAACTCGAATTTAACCCTCCAGGAACTCCTCCTCCAGACAGTGGTCCTCCCAAAGGTACTCCGCCGAGATTTGGTCTGCTGCGTCCCACCAAGTTGCTCTGACTACTAGGGTGTGATGAGCCTACCCCGAATAGATTGCTTCTACTATCGTGACCTTGTGTCCTCCCGACACCTTCGGTCGCACCGGTATCCTCGGTCTCTGTCTCGTCTTCCTTCCTAGTCTCGGCACCTTTGTATGGCGTGTATGGCTCTTTTGTACTCCCATCACTGATCTCCTCCAATGTTAGGAAAAGGTCCCCCAACCGTTTCCTGGTGGTTTCTATTATTGTGGAAACCTGGCCCTTGCTAGAGCCATTGCTGCCATTTCTGCTGCTTCCTTCCTCGGCAATCCTCCTGAATCTTCTTCTTCGTTCTACTTATTGCTCGAGAATTAATGCTCATTGAGCGGCTTCAGAGTTCCCTATGTATTCCTTCTTATTTTTGTCCTTCAAGACATCATATTGAAAAGAACACTTTTATTAATTCATCCTTGGTATACAATGTATGTCACTACAGTGATGGTGTTCTTATTTATTCTCCTTCACCCGTACACATTCAGGGATTATTCATCCCTCGGTCTGTTTCATTGCACTCCTCTTGGCACTTGTGAAACTCCCGTAGGATTTGATGGCGTCGGTTCTCCCGATAGGTGTCTTCCCTACAGTTTTGGAGAGCCAAAAATGCCTATGCGAGAAGGTTAGGCAAACTGCTCATCAATTGATTTACCGTCGAGCTTACACCAAGCACACTCCACACAACGTCCTCTAGAACATCTTTGGTGGTGGCTTCCCTTCGTACGTGTGTTTCAATCGCCACCTAGAGGATGCAGGAGAAGTCTTTCATGAGAGCTTGTTCTCTCTGGTATAGATACTCAATGCAAAACAATAATGCCATAGATACCAGATAAGATCAAACAAATATAAGAGATACTACTTCATTCATAATCATGCGTGTCTTTACAGATGACCTTCCATGGTATATAAAGGAACCGAGGGGGTGCGAGGGACAATCGTCGCACCCGTAACTACCATCCCTCGGTTACCATACTAACAAAGACAAGTACTACTTAATTAACTATTGTTTTATTCGTACAATATTACTGCTACAAACCTTAACTTCTCAATCTAGGCAAATGTCCTCATTATCCAACTTTGCATCAACAACAATCCAAACTTTTTCATCTAGAAAAATGTCTTAATTATCCAATTTTGCATGAGCATCAACCCCCTAAACTCATTTCTAGGAAAATGTTGTGATTATCGAACATCTACCTATGAATCCAGTCACGCTTCATTATTCACAAGAAAATCACCAATTGACACTTAACTATCCATATTCAATTTGAGGATTCAACAATTCATATACTAACAACTCACCAAGTTTGTGGATTCAATTATCCACAAACCAACAAAACACTGTGTGCCCACTATTTCTCCTAAAGGGACTAGAGATGTAAAGATGCTTCTCATGGAATGAATCGCCCTTGAGAAAGAAGCTAACTTGAGATGATAGATGTATTTGTTTGCTCCAATCTCCAATATGGCTCCTTACTCTTTTTTAGCTAGATGTAGCATTAGAATCTCCATAAAAACTCTTTGTCAAGTGTAGTGTGAATAGCCCCAGGAGCACAAATATTTGATAATATAATGTAATTAAACATTAAAATTGAAAATGTTAAATTCAATTGACCAACATCTTTTACTGTGTGACCAACATTGTCCCTACCTTTCATCTTCGGTCTTATGAATACTCACATGTTTTTGTAAACATTATCATTAGCTCTCGTTCGTCATAATAAGCCTTCCTCTCCTAGTCATAAGTTGATTACTCAACATTGGGTATTGATACAAACCTACTCAACTATTGGTAGTGACAAGAACTTAACAAAAAACTAGAACTTATGTTTTCTTTGTTCAACCATGAACATATAACAATAAGACAATTTGAATAAAATTGTATTGTTGTGCGGTTGAGTATGTGCACTCTAATTACAAAGATGAATAGACTCAAGCTACATCTATTAAAAACTAAATTTTGTGCCAAAAATGAAGTTGTCCCAAGGACCAAATTCCTTTCTTTAAAATAAATCACAAGTCACGGTGTCAAAACCTACGAAGAGAATGTCAAGGATAAAATATTAAGAAACAACATAGGTATAGATCAAACCTTTAATAAAAAATGAAAAGAGTGTGACAGCAAACACACCTCAATGCATAGGGATGTTAAGAGGATAAAAATCTACAACAAAGGCAATCAATTCAAGAGTTCAAATGAAGTGGAGAAAAAAGACCCCATAGAATCTCAACTCATATCTTCACTAGGATTCACTGACATACATCCAAATCCATAAAATAAATTTGTGTAAACTTGAGTGTCAAAAAAGAAAAGGAACAGATTAGGGTTAAAATAAGCAAACTCAAAACCCCCAATAGCTAAAGGCGTGATTAGCTTCTTTTATTTTTCATGCATCATCGTTACAGAAGCATGACAGATCAATATGCTCTGATATTTTATCAAAAAATGTGAAGTGAAACACAAATTTGAATAAAATGTAATGTCCCTTTTTAGGATACCCCTGATTTCTTTACCTTAACCAATATTCTTACTTCAAAATGATAATAACTTTATCAAACATAAGAAGTTCAAAATAATAATTTGATCAACAAATCAAATTCAATCCTCAAAATCAATCAAATCATGAATTCTTTGGGAATCAACTTGTTGGAGCATGAAAGGGTCCTCATAACTTCCAACTCCTAGCCCCAAAGCATGAAATAATTGTGTCCGTCGAACTCATGCTCTAGAGCATGAAAGGATTACATCCTAACTCCTACAAGGCACTTCTCAAGTTCAAATTGATTGATGAATTTGCTCGATTAATGCTGACTGACTTACTAATAAATTTCTATTTAGATTAAATATATTTATAACTGTACGTAGTTATGATTTGCTGCTCTAAATTGTGGGTCTATCGTTCAATATATTCCTCTAGAAATACTCCTATATTATTTTTTGATTGATGTCTTAGTGATTGATATTTAAATGATTAGATGCTAACAAAATTGATGTTTGACTATTTGATTGAATGAGTGTTGATATGATGTCTTGGTCAATGATGATTGATAAATAATCCTTGAATGTTTGGAATGATTTCTCCTTTATAGTTTATAGGTGAAAGGGTTGCCACCTTTCATTAGAATTGCGTCACCAACCTCCATTCATACCTTTTGAGAATAATATATTATTTTCCAAACTGACCGAGCTCTTGCATGTCCTCCTCAGATGAAACATTCTTCCCTTTATGTCTAATGTGAGGGAAAAGTCGCACCTCTTCATAATGTCTACCTGTTGCAAGAGTCCCAACCTCTCACAATTACCACCCTTTAAAAAGGTCACAACCTTTTATAATATTTGTCTTTCGAAATAGTGAATCTCTTATTTTCTTCCTATTCCTTTCTATTAATCCTTCCTTGATTCATATAATAAATTGTTTCTTCCTTCCATGCTTGATGATCTCCTCCCAAGGAGGAAATGATCTCCCTTTATATCTTGTCCATGAGGGGGTTGCAACCTTTCTTGATTTCTAACCTTTCAAAGAGTCACTATTATTAATTCTTAATTGTTGTCTTTTGAAAGTAACTATTTATTTCCAAACTAATTCATTGCTTACTTCTTTGATTGATTATTAATTGATGGAAATGAAATGATCTCCCTTTTATATCTGATATTTGAGAGGGCCACAACTCTTGATTTTATGCCTTTTGATTCATTAAACTTAAATAATTTTTTATTATATTATACTATATCATTTCATTTTTTTTATTTAAATTTATTATTTATTAAATCCCATTTCCAAAAAGGGGCATTACACAGATCCACATATTACCTCCATTTCACCATCCTTGAGATCATAGTTGCTTTGCTTTGATGTCAATGTAGAGAAGCAAAAATAGAAGGGCAAAACATTTAAGCAAACAAAATTAAAGAGGAATTTCATTATAATCATTCGGCTGCTTTAGTACATCTAATGCATTGGCTTTATAAAGCCATTAATTTCCCAGGCTATAGTTATTGTTAAGTCCTAAGAAGTAACATCAACGGTTATGGCATAAAATTGGCATCAATGCACCCAGATCATGTAGAGCCATAATTTAGATCCTTAACCTTCAAGCTGTGCAATGATACTTGCAAAAACCTTGAAGCCTTGTTGAAAATCAGACAACAGACAATGCTCGTTTTTTGCATGGTAAGTAGCCATGATTCCTGACAAGATCAAAATTATTTAAAGTTGAATGTAAGTCGATGCAACTCAAGGATAAATCACTATATTAGAATAGTCTTCAGATATCATTTGCAATGATCACAAAGAACTTACCATAGCCTGTTGTTTGAACATCAAAACCTTCATCCTGCATCAATACCAATGAGAATTCAACGGCTTGTTACAAAGGAAAAATTAACCAGAACTATAGCAGGCATTTTCTGTTATCATTCTATAAACTATGGAACCTAACCAAACCAATAAAAACATGGAAAACTTATACACAAAATTTAGCAATGGAAGCAATATTAATAAAGTAGAAATGAAAAGTATCAATAGACTCTATTTACCCTCTACTAATTGGTTTCTTGGTGCCGCTGCCTGATATGAGAATCTACATACTTCGGTAAGATTTTTTTGAAGAGTAAACTGATAATATTCTTGTACTTGATCGCTTCAGAAGAAGAGTTTCTAGTTTCGACAATTTGAATTTTTTTTCCCCGGTCAGTTGTTGGGAGTCAAGGTATATTTTAGCATAAACAAGATAACAAGAATAATTTGTGCCATCCCAAGTATATATTGGAAATTTGGAACAGTTGAATCCATATCCCTCAGTTAAACTAAACCTGTTCGGGACTTTTAGTGCTTCTTTTCAAGTAGTGTGCTCATTGGTTTAAAGACTCTAACCATTAAACATTTATGTTCTGTGACAAAGAAAGTGGTGGTATCATTTGCAGGAAAAATGATAGAAATCAATTCAACATCATGCACATGTACCACAAGAAAGGATGCTTACCGTGCTTAATGTTAGAAATAAGTAATATACTTTAGCTTAGTATGCGGTAAATATAAAGGTTTCTTGGATGGTTATTCAAACATCCACATAGAACAAATTTTATTGAGGCAATATAGGATCATTACAAAGCTTGTTGTACGTGAACAAACTTTGTAATGTATAAATGCTCCTTCAATTATTGAATAGAATATACTGATACTAGAATGAATTTTGCGCTATCATTTCGAATCAAAGCAAGAAAATTATAGCTGGAGCTTTAAGTTTAATATTTCTGTGTGTTTGAATACTATCACTATCAAATAAATTAATAGTCCTGTGCCACCAATGATATGTTCGTTTCTAAGCACAATGTTTATGCTCGGCCTTTGTTGAAAGGATGGCAGTCTCCTCGTTTGATTTAAATAAAACTTGCTGTAAATTTGACTTGAAGGTCCAGTGCTGAGATTTTTTGAAGGTTTATGATGCCATGAATGCAACTATGAGAAGAATTGACCAATGTTACTATAATTTAGCTGTGGCACGTGAATAAAATCATCTAAAAAGATAACTTCTGGTAGTATATTGATTCCTGGTAGAAGATCGACTAGTCCACAAACATCAGAATTTTCATATAATATTTTTTGTTCTAAGCACATTCATTTTCATTGGATGTCTCTGGACAAATACTGAGCACCCTGATCGAAAGAAAAGTATAACATCAAAAATAAATCCAGAAATAGGTGTGGGAGATGGGCATATCATGGTCACTTCAAGAAAGGCACAGCAGTAAAGCAGTATTAAGTTTTCATATATTGTTGCTGCTGCTAATGTTAGTGGACCTGTTCAGCAAGATCAAGTTTGGTGTCAACAAATTTCTGGGAATTTGCAGGGATCACTTCTTATAGATCGATCGATGTTGGGAGTATATGGAGTGTTAAATTGCAATCTTTCAAATCATGGGTGACAAGAAATGCTTTGGGATGCAGCCGCAATGAAATCTGTGGACTAGGAAGCTTAGCAGCAGAGGATATATTTAATTTTGGTATGTTTTAAGTCTCCTAGAGTTTTATATATATTTATGGTTAGGATCAATATTATTCAGTTTTTTAAATATTATAAAATTCCAAATATTTCTTAGCTTGCCTAGAGAGCTTAACTCTATATTTCAATTTGGTGGACAGATTTTGCCGAAAGTTAGCCAGTAGGTTTAAAATATCATTGCCGAACAATCCTCCAAAGGGTTTTGTTCCAGCTCCTATATTTTTTACATTTAACTGTTTTTATACTTCCATAGTGTAGCACTAAAATCTTGTGTAAAAGGTGTATTAAAGTTAATAGCTTTTTATCTAAAAGGAAAGTTTTGATAAAGCTTTGCCAATGAGTGGAACAATATTGAAAAATATCTCTGAAAGGAATCTTACTCCACCTCTCATGGCATTTGAGAATTAGTTGTCTTCTTATTTCAGCTTCATTAAAATTCTTTGTTAGAAGGTTTTGCACAAACCGGTGATCCTCAAGGACATGTCCCCTGAAAAAAAACTTGACATTTCTGGGACAGGGGGACTTGAGAGAAACACCACCCCACCATTTCACCATTGCCACGAAGTCTCCAAGGACGTTTTAAAGATGGCCCCTCAAAGCTGGAGATCACACTATTTTGGTGATGCCACAAAGATGCCACGATGTCCTCAAAACCCTCACAAGACTCCATCACATATTCTAAGCACACCAAAAATGCCTAGGTATCCTATAGTCATTCAGCTCAAAAAGTGTATTTTAAAACTAAATCAAAATAGCAAGGACTGGGTGTTGTGAAAGACAGTGATAAAATTGTGAAAATGGCATGCACCATGAAGCTTTGGAAATATTGTCATTGATGTCCAAGGAGCATGGACAAGATGTTAGGGTTTCAAGCAGATCCGAAGCAAATATGAACTAACAATTATATGCGGATTTAAATACAAAAGATAAAGAAATAAAACGGGACACAGATAACACAGAGATTTAACGTGGTTCACCCAGAATGGGTTACGTCCACCATACACAGTCGTCCAATCTTTCTTATTATCCAGCAAAAACAGTACATCAACCTTACAATGCCTTAAGCATCCCAGCCGCTTATAACATGCGTTTTTAGGGCAACAAACAAAGGCGGCCTTTTTAGGGTTTTATTACAATGTCGGTTTTCATCAACGAAAAATGGCAAAAAAAAATTTCTCAGGGGCTCCCGCCCCTGAACCCCCGCTTTTCTTGAGGGCTACCACCCTCAAACCCCTGCCCACCGGACCTCGACGAGGATACGTGCTGAGTGTACAGTACTTTGCTGATCAGTCGCCACATTTCAACAATCTCCCAATTGGAGACTGATCAGGCTCCACACCAAACAATCTCCCACTTGGAGACTGATACTACATGACACCACTGTACATGCAACATCCGCTGGATAAAACACTAAGACTCGACTGGTATAAATTCCACAATTATCAATCAAGAAGACCATCAGAAACTGATGAAGAAATCAGCTTCTCCTGTGGAACTGCTTTTGTGAACATATCGGCAGGATTTTCACTTGTGTGAATCTTCTCAAGCTGTAACTAACCCTCCTCCAAAACAGTCCAGATGAAGTGGTACCTGAGCTGAATGTGCTTTGTCCTTGAATGAAAAACAAAGTTCTTCGCAAGATGAATGGCACTCTGGCTATCAGTATACAATGGGCTATCCTCTTGTGTCTGACCCAATTCCTCCAGAAAACATTGCAACCAAATCATCTCCTTGCTGGCTTCTGTAGCAGCAACATACTCAGCTTCAGTAGTTGAAAGTGCAACAACCTTTTGCAGCCTAGAAATCCAATTGACTGCAGTTCCCCCTATAGTAAAAACATACCCTGTAGTACTCCTCCATGAATCAATATCACTCGCCAGATCAGAGTCAACAAATCCACTTAGAGCAGCATTAGATCCTTTGAAACATAATGCCTTTGTAGTAGTTCCTTTCAAATACCGAAGAATCCATTTCACAGCATTCCAATGTTCCATACCCGGATTACTCATAAACTTGCTCACAACTCCCACTGCATGTGCATTATCTGGCCTTGTGCATACCATTGCATACATCAGACTGCCAACAGCTGATGAATACGGGATGTTAGACATTTTATTAACCTCTTCTTGTGCCTTTGGGCACATCTCCTTAGTCAATTTAAAATGACTATCCAAAGGTGTACTAACTGCTTTTGCATCCTGCATGTTAAATCTTTTCAACACCGCCTTTATATACTCACTTTGGGACAAATTCAAGGTTCTATTTTTCCTGTCCCGTGTAATCCTCATACCGAGAATTTGCTTAGCTGCACCCAAATCCTTCATAGCAAATGACCTGGCTAATTTTTGTTTAAGATCATTTATATGTTGCATGTTAGACCCAACAACAAGCATGTCATCAACATAAAGCAACAGGATAATATAACTGCCATTATCAAATCTCTTAAAATATACACAATGATCAGAATGACATCTATGATAACCGTGTTCAGCCATGAAACTATCAAATTTTAAATACCATTGTCGAAGTGCTTGCTTTAGGCCATACAGACTTTTCTTCAACCTGCACACCAAGTTCTCCTTACCTTTGACCTCATATCCCTGTGGCTGCAACATGTAAATTTCCTCCTCCAAATCTCCATGGAGAAAAGCTGTTTTGACATCTAATTGTTCAAGATGTAAATCATCTGCAGCCACAAGACTAAGTACAGTTCTAATTGAAGTCATTTTTACAACTGGAGAAAATATTTCATCATAATCTATACCCTTTTTCTGTGCAAAACCTTTTACCACAAGTCTGACCTTATATCTTTTCTGACCTCCTTCCTCCTCCTTCAGCCGATAAACCCATTTGTTAGGCAAGGCTCTTTTTTCTGCAAGTAAAGGGACTAAGTCCCAAGTCTTATTTTTCATCAAGGAGTCCATCTCCTCTTTCATGCCTAGCTCCCACTATTGTTTGGCATCTACCTGCATTGCTTCTTCATATTCTTCTGGTTCACCAGAATCCGTTAATAAAATAGAATACAAAGAAGGAGAAAATCTTTCAAGGGGTCTACTTGTCCTCGTAGAACGTCTAACACTTGCAGGAGTTTGTGGGACAATCTGTTGTTGCTAAGCATCAGGTACCTGTGGCATTTCATTTTCAGGAATCTCATCCAACACCACATATTCTTGTTTGTCCTGTTCATGCTTCTTTTCCTGCATCTGTTCTTTATACATAACCTTCTCATTGAATATAACATCTCTACTTCTAATTATTTTCTTATTTTCAAAATCCCATAACCGATAGCCATATTCATCTATCCCATATCCAATGAAGGTACATTTCTGAGATTTAGCATCAAGCTTGGTTCTGTTTTCTTTATCAACATGGACAAAAGCTTCGCAACCAAAAGTTTTTAAAAAAGAATAATTTACCTTTTTATCAGTCCATGCCTCCTCTGGAATACCACCATCCAAAGGGGTTGAAGGTCCTCTATTTATCAAATAGACAGCAGTATGTACAGCATCTGCCCAAAAATGTAAGGGCAATCCAGCATGCAATCTCATGCTCCTCGCACGTTCCATGATAGTCCTATTCATTCTCTCTAACACACCATTTTCCTGTGGAGTTCCTGGAATTGTCTTCTGCTTTCGAATCCCATTTAAAGAGCAATAATCTTCAAATGCTTTGCTGCAATACTCACCTCCATTATCTGATCTGAGACACTTCAACTTTTTTCCTGTCTCATTCTCAACCAAAGCTTTCCATTTCTTAAAAGTTTCAAAAACATCTGATTTTTGTTTTAGGAAATATACCCATGTTTTTCTGGTTGAGTCATCAATAAAAATAACATAATAACAAGAGCCACCAAGAGATGATACCTGAGTCGGTCCCCATACATCTGAATGTACAAGCTCTAACTTCTCACTCTTCTTCTCTTTCCCAACCTTGAGAAATCCGACTCTTTTCTGTTTACCGTAAACACAGTTTTCACAGAACTCTAAATCAATCTTCTTTAGTCCTGGCAATAGATTTTTGAAGTGAAGGGTTTTCATCCCTTTCTCACTCATGTGCCCAAGCCTATGGTGCCACATTATTGAATTTGTTCTTGCAACATTTATTGTTGTTGTCCCTGCAGTAACTTTATCTGTAGCAGCTAAGGTAGAGTAAGTGTTACCAGTACACAGATATAATGTGCCTACCTTCACACCTTTAGCTACTACTAATGATCATTTAGTGACCTTCCACATACTGTCTGAGAAGGTAACTATGCAACCTTCACTACCTAGTTGCCCTGCAGAAATTAAATTTCTTCTTAAATTAGGAACATGTCTTACCTCCTGCAGAAACCAGTCATTACCATTATGTAACTTGATTTTTATCTTTCCTTTTCCAACAATTTGACAAGGCTCATCATCACCCAAATATACTTGTCCAAAATCACCTTGAACATAATCTAGAAAACATTTTCTATGGGGTGTAGCATGAAATGAAGCCCCAAAATCTATTACCTAGGAATCATTAACATTATCCAAACATAAGATTAAAGCATCTTGTAAAGTATTACTTGCAATATTAGCTTCCTTACTGTCATTTTCATTTTTGTCTCCTCCTTTGTTTTTCCGAGACCAACAGTTTTTCTTTAGATGACCAGGCTTTCCGCAGTACCAGCAATCTTTCTTTCCTCTAGATTGAGAGCGTCCTTTCTTTGACTTCCCTTGTGACTTCTCATTCCCAGGGCCTTTTCCTCTTTCCTTTGATCTTCCTCTGTTCTTCACATTCAAAACACTACCCGATGATGTTGGAGTCTCACCTGTGCTTTTCTTTCACATTTTCTCGCTTAGGATAACACCAACAATATCATCAAATACCAAAGTATTTTTACCAGAGACAGAGTTACTTACAGCCATAACCAAGCTATTCCAGTTTTCTGGCAAAGAACATAAAATCAAGAGAGCCCTAACCTCTTCTACAAAGGTAATTTTTACCGAAGACAATTGACTGGTAATTGTATTAAAATCATTTAAGTGCTCCACTACAGATCCTCTCTCACTCATTTTCAAATTAAACAAACGCTTCATAAGAAATACCTTATTTGAAGCCGAAAGTTTCTCATGAAACTTAGCAAATGTTGCCATCAAATCTACAGTCATTTTTGCTTCTGTTATATTGAATGCTACAGATGGCGCAAGGCACAATCGAATGGATCCCAATGTCTTTCTATCTAAAATGTCCCACTCTTCATCTGGCATTGTGGTCGCTTTCTTTGCCTTTCCTTCCAATGGCCGCCACAAATCCTTTTGATACAGGTAATCCTCCATCTGCATTTTCCATAACTGATAATTCTGGCCGTTAAACTTTTCGACCTTGAATTTGGAATCCTCCATTGCTCCCACTCAAATCTGAAAGTCCTGCCAATTTACAGAAAACCTCGCTTTGATACCAATTGTTAGGGTTTCAAGCAGATTCGAAGCAAATATGAACTAACAATATGCAGATTTAAATACAAAAGATAAAGAAATAATACAGGACACAGATAACACAGAGATTTAACGTGGTTCACCCAAAATGGGTTACGTCCACCATACACAGTCATCCAATCTTTCTTATTATCCAGCAAAAACAGTACATCAACCTTACAATGCCTTAAGCATCCCAGCCGCTTATAACATGCGTTTTTAGGGCAACAAACAAAGTCGGCCTTTTTAGGGTTTTATTACAATGTTGGTTTTCATCAACGAAAAACGGCAAAAAAAATTTTCTCGGGGCTCCCACCCCCGAACCCCCGCTTTTCTCAGGGGCTGCCGCCCTCGAACCCCTGCCCGGGGCTTGGCCCGGCCCTGGACCCCGGCAAGGATACATGCTGAGTGTACAGTACTTTGCTAATTAGTCGCCACATTTCAACACAAGATTGTCATTGATGTCATGTTTCACCAAGATAGTTTATAATTGATGTCAAAGAAGAAATTGATTTGCTACTATCAAAGAAATCGTTATCACAGTCTATGCAAGAGGTGGTTGACTTGTAAAAGACATCAGTTATATTGTAAATTGAACTACTATGATTAGCTGGAATTAAGAGAGGTTGAAGAGAATAATAAAAAAAGTTTTGTTGAAGAGGCCAACTCCCTTTGTGATCACCTCTTATAGGGAAGTTGAAATAAGTAAAATTAATTCAAATTAGCTTTTAAAGCATGGACCAACTCATGCCTTGTTCAGTGCCACCTTGAAGGAAGAGAATTAAAAAGTAAATCAAATTTGTTTTATGGAGGCTGACTCCGTATAAGAAAGATTAAAATAAATGAAGGCTGACTTGAAAAGGTATAGTCACCTCCTTTGGTGAAAAGACAAAAAGATATAATTAGAAGATGAATGGAGTGTCATCAAACAAGTTTTGCAATGCAATATAATTCGATTTAAAAGAAGATTAAAAGCATATTTAGAAAAGATGAAGAGCAGAGATAGATGTGAAGGATTAGCATGGATTAACGGAGTAGCTAGTTTATGTGCGAGTAGAATTATGAAGGAAGAATAAATGCAGATGTATATGAAGAATATGTGTAGATACTTCAAAGAACAATGTTTCACTGTTATTATCTCAAAACTTATCGCAACAATTTCATACAAGTCCCCTCCTTTTACAAATGAGGGGGTTGCCCCTTTATATAGGCCTTAGGCCATGATTACATGCAAACCCCTAATTAGGGTTTGCCCAAAAGATTCTCCAACTCAGCAATAAATACCCCATAAAGCCCATAATTACAATCTTGCCGAAAATGGCACCCATAAAGCATTAATTAACCATTACATTTAAAAAGTGCCCACTACGCAATGAATGTGCCCTCATGCAAAGATCACCCATGATGCCACAAATGCTCTATCATTTCCACATGCGGCTGCTGCATGTAAAAGGAATCTGCCATAAATTCAACATGCAATGACTGGGTCACCATTTGGTCAAATATTTCGGTAATGAATGTGCCACTATACTACCACGTGTTCAATAGATCCTCGCCATGCAAGTGGACCCCGTCGTCGTGTATTCGCTCCTGCCCATCTGGAATTGTTGGAGAAGGAAAATTCGATTCAGGAAGAATTTTCTTGAAGTCTCCTCAACTTTCCTTGCTTGAAGAAGGTTTTCCGTCAATTTTCACTCTCCTATTGTTTAGGAATTATCCACAAATTAGGGTTCAATGGTCTAGGAGAGAGAAAATTCCTTAACGACTCCAAGTCTACCATCATTTTCAAATTTGGATGATTCTTGATGCCCAAGAATGGATTTTTCAAATTTTTCCCTGGGGGGGAATTTCTTGTTCAGTTCATCCCTGATTCCTTCCTTGCCAAAAAATTGTGAAGGAATTCATGCTGTGAAGGAATTCTCCTTTGAAAAGAAAATTGTTCCTCACCCCTGCGGAAGGAAATTCTTCATGCCTAAGCCAATTTTCATGATTTCCAAGAACTATGTTGTGAAGGAAGGAATTTCCATCACTTAGTCAATTTTTTTTTTCAGAATTTCTTCTTCTTGTGCGCAATTCTTTCTCGAGGAAGGAATTTTTTGTGCTCTTTGAATTCATCACATTCGTAGGGAGTTTTTTGACCAATTTGCTACATTTCCTATTTTTTAGGAATTTCCCTAAAATTTAGGACCCGGGTCTAGGAGATAGAGTATTATCTCACGAGTCCAAATCTGCAAAACTTTCCGGATTCTGATAAGATTTGGTGTGTCTAAAAATGGAAATTTCAAAAAAGTTCTCGAGGGGATTTTTTTATTTTTCATTCTTCCTTGACCCTTTGACTTTCATGCCTTAGACAAATTTTCAATTTTCAAGCTTAAAGCATGGAATTCACCATGTCTTGGAATTTGATCATTTTCCATGCCTCCAAGCACCCCCCCAATTTGGCACTTTCCATTAGTCTAGGGCACTATTTCCAGGTGCAGAGGAATTCACACTTTGTTTGGAATCTTCCGTCACTTCCTTGTTTTGGCGCCTTCACCATGCCTTGGGCGGAATTTCACCATGGAGGAGGAATTTCATCAAAAGTTGAATCCTCCATGACCCCTCCATTTTGGCGCTCTGCTGAGTGCTTGGGCGGAATTTTGCTATGGAGGAATTCCACTGAATTGTTCATGCTCCATGCCCCTTCCATTTTGGCGCTCAGTTGAGGATTTGGGCGGAATTTTGCTGTGGAGGAATTCCATTGAATTGTGAATCCTCCATGACCCTTCCATTTTGGCGCCCCAGCTGAGGATTTGGGCGGAATTTCTTTGTGGAGGAGGAATTTCATTGAATTGTGAATCCTCCACGACCCTTCCATTTTGGCGCCCAACTGAGGATTTGGGCGGAATTTTGCTGTGGAGGAGGAATTCCATTGAATTGTGAATCCTCAATGACCCTTCCATTTTGGCACCCAACTGAGGATTTGGGCAGAATTTGTTGTCGAGTAATTAAGCATTAAGGTAAATTGTTGTCAGGTAATTAAGCATTAAGGTAATTAAGCACCGGGTAACTGACCAGACTCCTTTATATTGTATATGTTTCCAGTCTTTGGACATGCTATTGTAGTCGAACATATTGCTATCATTGTATGTACTGGCTTATTATGAATCAATAGAACACTTGTGAGTTCCATATATTCTATGTACTGCTGTCATTTATGCAATGTCTTAACCTGACACCCTACGGGGAAAACATTTGGCGCCGTTGCTGAAGTAAAAACCTAGGAGCAACGAGAAAAGGACGTACTACATGGCACACGGATAACAACCATTACCAAAAGGAATGACCTTGACAGAGAACCCGAAGAATTGTTCGAGGGGGAAAAGACACTCATGAAGGATTTCTACTGCATCCTACAGGCGGCAATCGAAACACACGTACGGAGGGAAGCCACCGCCGAAGATGTCCCAGAGGATGCTGTGTAGAGTTCGCTCGGAGTAAGCCCCGCTGTAAATCGGTTGATGAGCGAACTGCCTAACCTTTTGGCACAAGGATTTTTGGCTCTCCAGAACCAAAGGTAAGACATCTACCGAGAGAACCAACGGCAGCAAATTCTACGGGAATTTAGGGAGCGCCAAGAAGATGAGCACAATACATGAACTCTGACGGTTAGAGAGAATAAATAAGAACACCCCCATTGTAATGAGTATGTCAGTGACATACATTATGTACGAGGGATGAAGTAATAAAAGTTTTTTTGTTTGTGTACATGGTGTGTGCTTGTTGTGTACGGAAGTTATGCCCAATATACTAAATAAAGACAAAAATAAAAAATATAGAAAGTGACGAATGGGAAGTGGCACAAAGAGCGTTGAATCTCAGACAACAGATAGAACGAAGGCGTAGGCTAAGGCAGCTTGCCAACGGATGACCGGCCGAGGGGTTGCTCGAAGGGAACCCAAGAGGTGTCACGGAGGTTGCGGAGGCAAAGATAGACGGAGAGAATTACACTCTCTACGCTATTGTAGGGTTGCCCGAAGGGAACCTAGAAGAAGTCACGGAGGGTGCCGAAGGAGAACTCTACAGTTCGCCAGAATACCACCATAGGACATGAAGTCGCGAAGAGTTGGTGGAACAAACAAGGCGAAATCTAACCCTGATTGACGCTACCAGAGACCTACTAAAGAACTTGTCCATTTCAGAGGACAACCAAGGGAGACAACCAATTGGAGGGAGACGACCGAAGGTGCCGAGGGAACACAAGGGTACCGTAAGGGAGGCAATTTGTTCGGTTCGAGGTCAGCAACCTTCTCCGGAGGGCCCACGAGTGGAGGGTCAGGTGCAGGCGGCGGAGGCGACGGATCACCAGTTACAAGCACACAAGGCATCAGAGGAGCGAAACCCAGCGGTGGGATGGCAAGTAAACAGAAATTGCCAAACTTCACAGGGGACGGCAAGGAAGACCCCGTACGACACTGTCGTACATGTGAAACTATTTGGTCCGCCAACGGAGTGACGGATCAAGATGAGTTGGTACAGCAGTTCCCAACCACGTTACGCGGAGTTGCCATAGATTGGTACTCCGATGTTGACAAGCAAAAAGTGGCCACATGGGCCAATCTACAGAAGGAATTCAAGGAGGACTTTCGGTTGCTCCGTGATGACAATGAAATCGTAGCCGAGATATACAGCACCAAACAAGGTCCCAAGGAGACAGTACGGGCATACAATCGAAGGCTGAAAGAATTGTTGGGTAAAATGGAAAGCCAACCCGCAGATGGGTTGAAGAAACGATGGTTCGTTGAAGGGTTGAAATCCTCCCTACGGAAGAAGATGAAAATTGTACCCCCGACGTCATATGACGATGCGTATAATAGGGTGATGGACCTCGAGAGCGAACACAAAACGTCAAAGAAGAAGAAAAGTAATAAATACTCATCCGACGATGATGAAGACTCTAACGGGAAAGCAACAGTGGTGGCGAATATAGTAAAAAGGTGCACGCGCTCCAAAAGGATATGGAACGAATGCTAAAAGAATTCAAAGCCATGAAGGGGAGTACAAGTAAGACTGAAGAAAACGACGTGTGGTGTATGAACTGTAGGAGTGACGGACACACCAAGGGCTCCCACCCCAAAAAGGCTTTCTGCGACATTTGTCAGATTGTCGGACATTTGACAAAGGAATGTCCCTACAATATGAAAACCAGGAGCCAACAAGTTCTCTTCACGCAAGAGCAGCCGGCCGCCGGAACTACGCAAACTGCCAACAATAATGCATCATCTGGCAGATACCGGAACAACCGGCAAGGGGGGAAGACCAATAATAACAATAATAATAGGGGTCGGATCCAATATGATGCTAAGGGACGACCAATGATCTAGTGCCGAGCCTGCAATCAATGGGGCCACTTTGCCAGGGAATGCACCTCAAAAGAAACTCCACAAAAACTATGCAAATGGTGTGGGCCTAGAGACCACGATGATGGAACTTGCCCAAAGTCGGGAGTGAACCTACTCAACATTGACAGAACGGAGGAACGGGAATTGGCAATCACACGGTCAGAGGCAAAGAAGGCCACATACCCGAACTCTCGCACGGAGAAGCAATGGGCGCTGGAGGTGAAGGCTGAAGTGGCAAAGGAAATGTTGGCACAAGGGAACACTTAGGAAGCGGCAAGTACTTCCTGCTCTGAGGCTGAGGAAAATATCCTGAATCAAATGTTGCAGAATGAAGTACCTGTGAAGATGAAGGACCTCCTGGAAAAAATGCCACAATTATGTATGGCACTCCTACGTACGGTGCAAGTAACTCCACAGAGTCGGGTGACCCGGAATACGAATGTTCTTGACGGAACACCAACACACCCATTGGTCCTTACACTATACAGTGGTCGGCACCCGGCGGTGGTAGAAATTGGAATACTTGGCACCATTTTGACTGACACCATTGTCGATGGCGGGTCGGGAGTGAATGTGCTTCCGGAAGAAACCTGGAAGAGGCTTGGCAAGCTGACATTGTGGCCGTCAACCTTCAACTTACTAAGAGGGGATCAACATGGTATCAAACCTCTTGGAAAGCTAATGGCGCAACAAGTGACCATAGGGACACAACCATTTGTCCTCGACTTCATGGTGATTCTGCTCGCCAAGAAAGGATACGACGCCATTCTTGGTAGAGGGTGGTTGGTGGCAGCCAGATCGAATCACAACTGGAAGCGTAACACGCTGTTCATGGAGAAAGCCGAGCGAAAATTTATTATCGACCCGAAAACACAACTCGTGAGTGAAGAGCTCGCGTCAGAATCGGAATCGAAGGGCGAGGGCGGAGTTGACGAAGGAAAGTATAGAAGGGAACCGGATGAGGAAGGCGTCCTGGGAATCCAAGTATGTTCGAAAGATGAGACCGATTCCCTAAATGGGCTCTTCCACTGGCAAATGGAAGACTACGAGCTGCTGTATGGGTGCAACATGTTGCAGGTTGACGAGGAGCCGGACAAAAATGAATTTCCGCCAGCGTACGAGGAATACACAGAAGGGGATGCTCCTGTCAACGAGGCACCAGTACATAGGTTTGACATGACGAAACCATTCCGATACAAAGTCCGTAAAACCTACAAACCTCAGCACGGAACCAGAGTCGAGGAACATCCTGGTTGGTGACGACTGGAATCCAGTCCTGAAAGCCGATGCGTTTAAAATATTCATGGAATACAAGGAAGTATTCGCCTGGACGTACAAGGACCTCAAAGGGTGCCACCAGAACTGTGCGTACACCAAATTTCACTCGTACCTGCGGTCGTACCTATACGGAAGAGGCCGTATAGAATGAATAAAAACTATGCTGCGAGAGTGAATGATGAAATCGAATGTATGCTCGAAGTCGTGATTATTTTTAAAGTGCAAACCAGCGAGTGGGTGTCGCCCATAGTGATATCCCTTAAAAAGGAGGCAAACCAGATCCGAATCTGCGTGGATTTAAGATGCCTTAACGCGATCACCATAAAGGACTCGTTTCCAATACCATTTACGGATAGCATCTTGGAGGAAGTGCCTAGTCATGAAATTTATTCATTTATGGATAGATTTTCTGGGTATAGCCAGATATCCATTGCCGAAGAGGAAAAATTAAAAATGACCTTCGTAGTGGAAGATGGCGTCTTTGCGTATAACCGAATGTCGTTCGAGTTATGCAATGCGCCAGCAACATTCCAGCGGATAATCCTTCACATATTTGACAAGATGTCAGTAGGAAACTTTAGGGCATTCCTTGATGATTGGTCCATCTACCGTAACCAGGATGCACATCTGGCCGCACTTGGCGAATGCATGGAGAGATGCAGGAGAGGTCGCCTAGCACTCAACCCCAAAAAATGCAAATTCATGGTGCCTCAAGGGAAGTTGTTAGGACATAGTGTGTGTAAGGCTGGACTCAAGACTGACCCGAACAAGATTCGAGTGATAGTGGAAATGGAGGCACTGGCAAATGTCACGGGAGTCAAATCCTTCCGTGGACACATAGGGTATTACAAGCGGTTTATCAAAAAATTTGCTCAAGTATCCTGCCCTCTAGACAAGCTGACGAGGAGAGGTGAACGGTATGCCACGGGGACGACTCGAGAAGAAGCCTTCCAAGAACTGAAGTCACGGTTGGTAGGTGTGCCAATCCTGACATATCCGAATTGGGACAAAGAGTTCCATGTACACGTCGACGCATCAAATTTTGCCATAGGGGCCACACTAGCACAGGTTGGCGATCACGGGCTAGATAACCAGGTATACTTTGCGAGCAAACTCCCGTCAAAGGCGGAAAAAAACTATAGTACGATAGAGAGGGAAGCCCTGGGGATGGTGTACTCCGTCCAGAAGTTTAGACATTACTTGCTGGCCACGCCGTTCACATTCTATGTGGACCACTAGGCGTTAATGTACCTGGTGAATAAGCCAATCATTCAGGGGTGAATCAGTCGATGGCTGCTGCTGCTGCAGGAGTTTACATTCAACATTATTGTACGACCTGGAAAAGCCATGTGATAGCCGACCAGCTATCTAGAATCAAGTCGGGGGAACCGACAGAAGGAGTAAATGAAGACTTCCCAGATGCCCACTTATTCCGCATTGTCGTTCTTCCTGCCTGGTACACAAGCATCGGGGAATATATGTCGACATCACAATTCCCTAGAGAGATGCCACCAGGGGAGCGAAGGAAGCTCGTACTAAGGAGTAAGACGTTTCAACTCATTAATGGCCTTTTGCATAAAATGGGACCTGACCAGGTCCTACGACGATGTGTCATGGAGGAAGAAATTCAAGGTGTTTTACGGGAAGCACATGAAGGCTCGACAGGAGGGCACATGGGGCCCGACACCACGGCCAGAAAAGTTCTATTCGCAGGGCTATGGTGGCCGACACAGCACAATGACGCTCGGGAGTGGGTGACTTTTTGTGACACGTGCCAACGAGCGGGGAGGCCACTGAAGAGGGATTTTATGCCCCTCAACCCGTCCAATGCCTAGGAACTGTTTGAACGATGGTGCCTAGATTTCATCGGACCTTTGAAGGCAAGTCGAGCCCGACGTTGCAGATACATGGTGGTGGCCACAGAATATTTGACCAAGTGGGTCGAGGCACGGGCTCTGCCAGACAACTGGGCCGTCAGTACGGCAAGGTTTATCTACAAGCAAATCATTACACGGTACGGGATTCCAATCCAATTGACAAGTAAGAGGAGAACATTTTGTCAATCATATAATATGGTTGCTCACGACGGAGTATATTCCACTCCTTATCAAGCCCCTACTATCCTCGGGCGAACGGGCAAGCCGAGGCAACAAACAAAATAATCGTCTCTGTGATTTACAAGTCTTGCGGAGTGGAGAAGGAAGATTGGGAAGAACGCTTACCGTCGGTACTATGGGTGTACCGGACGACGTATAAGGTCACCACAGGACAGACCCCCTTCCAGTTAATGTTCGGGCAGGAAGCGGTTGTGCCAGTGGAATTCATGGTGCCGAGTCTTCGGATCGCCATTGACAACAGACTAGGCGACATGGAGAGTCTCTGAGAGCCGTTGCATGCCTTGAACAAATTGGATGAGCGACGAATGATGGCTCAGTGGGTGGCAGAGACGGCACAGCAGAGGCGGAAAATGTGGCATGACAAACACTTGCGAAGAATGCAGTTTACTCCCGAACAACTTGTGCTGATGTTTAACGGACGCAATGAAATAAAGCCTGGCAAGTTCAAGGTAAAGTGGTTGGGTCCATTTAAGGTTCGCGAAGTCAGCGCGAAAGGAGCCATTAAACTGTGGACGCTCGACGGCAAGGAGATACCTGAGGCAGTCAACGAATCGAAATTAAATGTGTTGGGAATGACGGGAACGCCCAGACCGTAAAAATTGAAAAATTTGGAAAAAAAAATTAAGTTGAGAAAAAAAAAAATTTGAAAAATTATAAGTTGAAAAGACACTATTTTTTGATATTTCTTTTACAAGCAATGTTTTTAATTTTGGCAAATATTAAAATGGCACTTATTCAGTGGAGACATGAAGGAAAATAAAGTGCGGCATACATTGGAAATGGCGAAATAATTCTCTTAATTCCGTACGAAAATCATTGCCAGGTCGACGGCAAGCATTGCCACGTTGACGGAATTACTAGTTTTAGTACGGTACGGAACAATTCAGCACAAAATTACTTGTTAGTGCGGAAATCATTGGCAGATTGACGGAAAGCATTGCCAGGTACGGAATTTTACTTGTTAGTACGAGAGGATATATTAGTACAGGAGGACATATTAGTACGGGAGGACATATTAGTACGGACAAAGACATTTTAGTACAGACACAGGCATTTGACATATTAGTACGGACAAAGACATTTAGTACGGACACAGGCATTTTTAGTACTGAACAATTCTGTACAACCACGAACTCGGGCATTTTTTAGTACAGAACAATTCCGTACAGACACAAACTCCAGGGAAGTGGAAAAAGACCATACGATTCATTGGTGGAGGAAAAAGACCGTACGATTCATTGGTGTAGGCAAAAAGACCGTACGATAGCAAATTGGTCCATCCGCAGGGAAAGAGAAAGGTCCGTATGGTTCCTAAAGATGTTTTGATTACCCGGTGCATATTCCGTACACCATTTCATCAGGGAAAGAAGTCGAAACTTGCCACACCGTACACACTAAGGCAGCCGTACAACCATACCGGAATTGGTGAAAAAGACAGTTAGGACACTAGGAACGGTTAGCATTTGAACCCCAAGCAGGAAACAAAATTCAGTTGATGGAGCAGGCAACTAGCAGGTTGAAGAAATTAGATTGGCGAAGGAGGCTACAGGAATCCCAGAGAGAACAACACGGAAAGGATTCAATTGGTGATCAGCAGGATGCGAGCCGGGGGAAGGTCGTGGTGTAGGTTGCACGCACGCACAAAGTCACACCAGACTGTGACGTTTGAGGGACTAACTGGCAGCACTTGCAAACAATGGTGGGGAACGACCCTAACCCCAGCCAACATTGAGGTCAAAGTAGCCCTTGCCAAAGCACGCGTCCATGACGCAATACAAATGCCCATCTTGTCTATTAAGGAATTTGAACCATGCTTGCGCACTATGATCAAAACCTATGATCCAGAGTTGCGTACGTCGTCATTTAAGTTTCAGCATACAGATGTCATAGTTTCTTTCAATCCGGATGATTTCGAGAGGGTTCTTGGCATGCCGGATAAAGGGAGAAAGATTGACAAAACTACAACAAAGATGTCCCAAGAACAGAAAACGCAATTGTTAAAAGAAATGCATCGGGATGACTTGACGACAGCTGACTGGGCAAGGATTCTTGCACTGCAGGGCAGAGGGTTAAAGAAAACATTCTTGAAACCTGCCATCTGGCAGTGCTTACTCGATTTGATGCAGAGTCGATTAATTGGTGCAAGTAGGGCGTTGGATGCAATGGTACCTATGATTGAACTGATGCAGGGCCTAAAGAAAGGTACGGTATATGATTGGGCGAGTTTGTTATCGGATAGAGCCCACGATTTCCTAATGCTGAAGCACAAAGTTTTTTACATGTACCATGCCATCGGGTTGTTTTTGGACTCCGTACGAGTACAGGTACCAGCCAATCTGAGAGGGTGGTGACCATGAGACTGCATTGATTCCTTGCAGCCAGCTAGTTTCTATTGGACAGAGTTGGACACACTCACGGTTGGTGGAGAGGGTCAGACTAGCAGGAAGCGAAGAAGGCAGGTTCCGGTGGTGGTGTCAGGCAGTGACCGATTTAGGACAGGCAGAGAGTAGTTCCGGAGGGGACACTACTTTCCAACTCTCGGAGTTGGCCGAAGTAGAGGTGGATACAGGGACCCCTGGTACGGAAGAGGGCGGTTGTGTAGTGTCTTTTGGCCAAGCACCACATGGAACCCACGGGCTGCCAACAGGGGGTGTGGCATGACCTCCAAGAGAGGGGGTTCGAGCAAGGCAGTTGTTATTCGCACTAGCATTCCTACACGTGGACAGGGAATTGACACCACTTTCCTCGTCTGGGGTGACGACAAGAGTCCTTCCTGGGGTGGCCATTCCAACATTCGAGCAGAGGCATCCTTGTCCTATAATGCAAACACCTGCAATGACCACCACTCCTTGTATTCCAGTGCGCTCACCTGTCACGGAACAGGAAATAGGGACAAAATGCACGAGGCAGGCAAAGGGCAGTGGGGAAGCAGTGGAGGACACAGACACATGGTTGGACCGGTATGCCGCCCCATCCATAGTTCTAGTAGGGCCACCACCTGCTACACCTCGCTATCCTACACAGGCTGAGGTAGTTGATTTGGGGGAGCATCCTATGCAGATAGAGGTAGTCGAGTTGGTGGAGCATCCTGCAGAGATGGTTTTGCCCACTAGTGGCAAGGAGGAGATACCTTCCCAGATGGGCCTTCAGGACGAAGGTGTAGCGAGGACCCAGCCTTCTGTCATAGCACAATTTTTTGCTGAGATGGAGGGGGCAGTTCAACGGTCGGTAGCCTCCACAGTTGAGGAATCCATTGTTCAGCCAGCCTTGGAGAGCCTACGTAAGTTTGCTACTACGGGGGTAGGAGAGGCATTCCAGAGGTGCTTTGAGGCACGGGGAAGGCCGACCATAGACCTACCTGAGATGAGTGCAGACTTTGGTGAGATAGATTGAGCAGGTTGTGCGGGATGGCTATTACCGACTCCGAGAGGCTCAGATCCAGACAGATAGAGTTGTGGAGCTAGCCGCTCGCATCCCGTTGTTGGAGACACAGTTGGCCCAGCAACAGGCCTGAGCTGGCCGTGCGGATGAGGTTCTGGACACGGTGAAGAGAGAATTGAGCTCTGTGACGGTAGCACTGGTGGCTGAGTCAGAGATGAGGACCACAGCAGAGACCCGTGTTACCAACCTTGCGGTAGAGTTGGAGGCGAAGCAAAATGAGCTCATGGAGGTTGTATTCAAGGTGAAGCGATCACGGGAGCACCAGTCGGTGGCCGAGCGGGACCTTGCTTATCGAACTGATCAGGTGCTGCAGTTGCGGGCGCGATTGGCTTTGACATCAGCAACCCCTTCTTCTTCAGGGTCGCCCTCTTGCCCTTCACAGTAATTTGTTGTTTTTGGTTTCAGTTTTGCTTGTACATCATTCCCATTTTGGTTGTCTGTTGTCCGGAGACGACATTTCTTTTTGGGGGGGATGATGTTGTCGCGTAATTAAGCATTAAGGTAAATTGTGTTAGCATTGGCAGTTAACCCGTCGGCTGTCGACAGTTAGCACCAGGTAACTGACCAGACTCCTTTATATTGTATATGTTTCCAATCTTTGGACATGCTATTGTAGTCGAACATATTGCTATCATTGTATGTACTGGCTTATTATGAATCAATAGAACACTTGTGAGTTCCATATATTCTGTGAACTTCTGTCATTTATGCAATGTCTTAACCTGTCACCCTATGGGGAAAACAGAATTTCCCTGTGGAGGAATTTCATTGAATTGTTAATTCTCCATGACCCTTCCATTTTGGCGCCCAGCTGAGGAATTGGGCAGAATTTCTTGTTGAGGAGGAATTTCATTGAATTGTGAATCCTCCATGGCCCTTCCATTTTGGCACCCAGCTGAGGTTTTGGGTGGAATTTTGCTGAGGAATTCCATTGAATTGTGAATCCTCCATGACCCTTCCATTTTGGCACCCAGCTGAGGATTTGGGCAGAATTTCTCTGTGGAGGAATTTCATTGAATTGTGAATCCTCCATGACCCTTCCATTTTGGCGCCCAGCTGAGGATTTGGGCGGAATTTCTCTATGGAGGAGGATTTTCATCTTTTCATGCTTCTTCCAGACTTGGATGGATTTTGAGCCCTCTTCCAGATCAAACCACCATATAAGAATTTGGGATGATTTTCCAAACTTGAACAAAATTTCCCGAGCTTTCCATTTCAGGAATGGGCTTCCAACACTCGACCATTCTCTGGCTCTCTCTGTCTACTTTCTGACTTAACAGAATTAGAAGTAGTCGCAAATGCCTGACCTTTGTCACCTTGCCCGAATGGTCCTGTCAAAACAAACCTTCCAAAAATAGAAGCCTTTAAAGTGTCAGCGTTAGAGCCCTAGATAGGACACAAGAATGACTTACTATAAATAGAAACTTACTAAAAATAGTAAGTTTGATTTTTGGCAAAATGACGACATTCTGAAACTCGATAAAATCCCTAAAAAATAGGAACTTTCTAAGTTGCTTTGTTTTGGCTCAAATTTTACTGGGAGGTTCCTTGAAGGATCTTGATTCCAATCGTATGTTTAGTTTCTTCAAAACCCTAACAAAAACCCCTAAAATCTAGGACAAAAGGAAAAAAACCCTAAAAAAGACAAAGCAGGCTCAAACTAAAAGCGGATTAAATCTAAATGACCCTTGAACACTTGCAAAGTGGAGAGACTGACGAGACTGCCACCAAAACCCACAAAAAACCAAGACCAAATGACCAAATGACCAAAAGGGCCCAAAACTAGGGGGTCTCCATTTGCAATGGGGCGATGTGTGAAAACGTCACAACATGAACCATAGTAAAATGTGTGCAATCTAATTGTTGTGTTTCACATAAATGTTGGTCAAGGTTCTATGAGTTTGTTGCCATTTAAGGCATTACTTGTTCTATGAGTTTGTTGCCACCTAAGGCATTACTTCTTGTTGGTTGTGCCACTCAATTTTGGCACTCACACTAAATCATTTTGCCTTTGTTACTTGGGCACAATTTTCTTGGCATCTTGCCACCTTTTTCACTGTTTTAATCTCAGTTTGCCACCTTAGTTGCCCTTTTAGATTGATTTTTCCACTTTGATAGCCCTTTTGTATTGGCTCTACCACTTAGAAAGTTTGAATCACAGTTCTCATGCTTATTGTGGTTTCATAAGACAATTGCTACCCTTGTCTAAACTTTAGATTGGCATTGCCACCAATAAAGTGTTCAGTTGTTACTTGATAGGAACAAAGTTTCTCCTTATTGCCCTTCGCAATATCTATAGCATCTTTATCACCAATTTGTGTTGGCACAACCCCTAGAAAAGTGTGACAAATCTCATGTTTTACTTGTGGCATGGTTTTAGGATGACATTACCAGCCTTTGGCACCTTTTCTCCTTGGCTTGGCCATTGCAAAACTACACCACTTTCTTCCTTAGTCTAGATTTTTGGGTAGAGCTTCATCTTGTCCTTGCTACCATCCTTTGATATTTCATTCTTCTTCTTCCCATGCTGGAGTCAACTTAACATTCAAAACTTGATTGTCACAATTTGATAATCCTTAACCTCAATCAGCCTACACTTGTCAAATTGATAATTTTACAAGGTTAACTTGGTTGGCATTAACTATCCATCAAAAATGACTAAATTACTACCTATAGACTTCACTAAAGACTATATGGGTACTAAAAATACACAAGTATGTTTACTTGGGCAAAGAGGGAATTATCTGACAGCTGTATGAATAAGTACTGCTTGAGAGGTGAAAAGTAGTAAACATTTCTCATCAAACTATAATCAAAGCTCTCCACAAAATAAAAGATCACATGCAATAATTGTTAGATAATCAAAACTTTGTTGTGTTGGTGTATAAATCGGCTTTCAAAATAAAGACATTTAATTGTACAAATCTTTTTTTTTTAAATCCTGAATTTTCATCTCTAGATGAGAAGAATCTATTGCTTTGCGAAACTATTAGAAGGTAGTACATACATATGATACACAAGAGTCTTTGTAAACTTTTTATATAATGATTTCAAATGTATAAGCTCAAAGTTTGTAATACCTCTGTAAGAAAAAAGGAAAAATGTATTTGTCAGCTCTATTCAGGATTATGATGCAAGACAGAATTGTAATAGAAAGATTAATCAAATGGATTTCTATTGTCATAGAAATTGTAGGTGGGTGGTTTCAAGAACATAACCCCCCTGCCAAAGGGCACTATAGTCTCTATGAATGCACACTTAATTAATCAGTCCATACAATTTTAGGGCTTGATTGAAGCCCACGCGAACTTAGGAGGATATAGTTGGTGGGAGGGCCCATTATAGGCCAATAGTTTGGAAAGATAGTTGATTCTATACATAACATATCCGGATTTGAACTATAGGTGGCAACTATCTCCTCCCACCCGCCCCAAATCGATTGTCCATTTTCACTCGCACTATAGTTCCCACCCAATCCGACTCAACAATAGAATAGAGGGCCTCCCACCCATCCCAGGGGGTTATGTTCAGAGATCAAATCGAGCACCAGGTTAACATGGTTAACATATGAGATAGTTTAATTTCATCTTATACTACACCATTAGTTTCTCCTTGATCATCCCATCAAGATCTAGCTAACAAGTTGCTACATTTGAATATTATTTTACTTAAAATTTGGCAAGCTAACTTACACATTTCAATCAATTCTTTGTATACCATTCAAGTCCACAAATTTTCAGAAGGCATCTAATCCATCAAAATCCACCTAGAATCACATTTAGCCATGTTTGTGAGGGCCAATGTTATCACAAACACAGCAAACCAGGAGGTATGCTTACCACAACTTCCATTCAGGTAATCATCATGGCAAATGCCCCACATTAGCAATGAGTCACTGAACATGACCTGTTGGGCACACCTTATCTGGTTTGTCACTCCATAGCTTTGTTATTGATTATTAAAAATCTATGGGAACCCATCTGAACAGACTAAAAATTATAAAATAGGGTTGTAAGAGAAATGAACATTTATGTTTGAAAAATGAATAAAAAGACATTTGTAGCATCGATGTTTTTTCAAGATCTTGCAAGATTCATATTTCTTGTATAGTGAACCATTATGGAATAACTTGTTTTTCAAACCTGCAAATCACGAATCAGAGGTAAAGATCCTGTAATGGAATATGGTTTCACATATCCCACAACATCTTCAGTGGCCTTGCATAAAACATGATATCCAAGTGAATCAAGACTACAGGCAACACCTTCTGACATCATCTCACCAAACTCAATAGAGATACTGCAACAAATAAAAGGGCACTGATTAAAAACATTTATCAAACAAGTTAACAAATCACACAACAATAAACAAAAGGTCTAAAGAAAATCTTGATGGCTGTCACTGACCTTCCTTTGATATTTTCTTCAGGAAGTACATACTTGGAAACAGGACCTCTGGTTTTCAACATCTCAATATTTGCATTTATGTGATCCACATACTCCTTTAATTTATCCACAACATTGGCACACCTATAAAATATAGATTTTGCATATTAGCGAATTTTGCATTACCTCATTTTGATAACCCATATGTTAAACTGCATCTATAAGATTGCTTTTGCTCTTAATGAAACCAATATACATTCTAATCAACTGCAATGTTTTGCATAAAAGCGAGAATTTACTGAATTCTCAAGGAAGTTTCCACCAAGGATTTGATTTAGAATATGTTTCTAGGAAAGAACTTCAAATTCAAATGGCCATAGACATCAATAACAATCAAATATTGTAGGCATGTGGCTCACTATGGTGCACAAAACTTGAAAGGGAATACTCCAAATTGAATGATTCAAGACCAAGACAGCACACATATAGGAGAATATGCTACTAGAATTAAGTCATGAAATTAAAAATATATGATAATCATTGCAACACCATAGCCTAATTGGCTAACTTTCCAGCCTTAGCATGCTAAAATGAGAACTAATAGAATATAACTAATTCATGGATTAAAGGTTTTTCTTCCATCTCAGTTAAGATGATAAAATGCATGGAAAAGAAACACTCAAGAACACCCATTTTGATGCACAGCCCTTAACATACACCAACATCAACTAACAGATATGTACAAAATGACTTGTCAGGTTGGAAAATAATATTTCTAACGCTTCCATATTGCAAATAAATGACATTAGATTTCAAAGAAGAAAAGGCACAACAATATCTGCTTTATCAATGACATAAATTACACTGCATTTTTTTTGTAGAAATGAATAATAGCTAGCACAGGCTTATTTTACATGGCACTTTTATAACAAGCATTTTTATAGTTGTCACTAAAACTACAAAATGTATATTTTCTGATTTGTTTTATACAAAAAATCAAATTACAGAACAACATCACATGTAATGGGAAACTAAATACTGAAAATACAATAAACACATGACAGCATTGAGGAGGGAATGGATATTCCGTGCTGGCTTGGATGTTCAATAACTCAGAAACCCTTGGGATGCTAAGGATGAAGCCCTGTCACAGTAAAGCAATCACAAAACTTCAAAAGAAGTGGTAAGTGTATTGTTTGCCTCTGATCTGAGTGAAACTGAGGAGTTGCATACTGGACGCATGTCATTCAACCATGTGCAAGCACTACACATTTTGTTGTTCAACTGTTTATTTATGCAATATTCTGCACCAAGCATCAGACACTTTGCAGAACTCTGCACTGTGCATTCAAACCATTCACTGCACATGCCAACCAGTACCATAGTGATTTGCATCCATATAAACAGAGTGAAATAAAATTGTTTAAGATTAATAACTTAAGAGGGTAGGAGAGACATTCAGACATGCATTTGCCATTGAAAAGAAGTTCCAACAAAAAGTATAGAACAAAAAAGCTCCAGCATCAAAGGAAGCTCTTTCAAAAGAGAAAATGCAGCTATAAACAAGTAAATGTTGCAAGCTGAATCATTTGGCAGACATTTGGATGCACAGAGCTTTTCTCACAGCACAATAAAGTGTACAATACTGCACACTAAAGGCAAGTTGATAGGCTGTGTACAAATAGTATGAATTATGTGCAACACTGCATGCCAGGAATCAAACTCTACACATTTGAACCACTCGGGCAATTAAACTCTTCTCTTTCATAATAGGATAAAGCAACCCCATGAGTCAAAGCCTTCCCTTTGCAAAATAATGGGACAACAGCTACATTCAACAATTACTGCTTGACAGCACACATTTACAAGGATGGAATACAAAGAGTCCTATTTGATCTTCCATTATAAATTCTTTACTTTCTATAGCATCATTAAACATATGTTCATATGGTGATGGTATTAGATGGAGAAGAAAGCGAATGTAGAAATAAATTCATCTCATTCAGTTGAATCTCATTTGCAAACATTCAAATTAATTAAATTATTTATACAAAATTGATAAAATTCTGTCACAATATTGTTAGTTTTGTTTCTGATCTTTTTGAAATTTTTTGCTTTTGTTTACAATAAATCTGAATTTCAGCAATTTGGAGTGTCATACACCAGATATCTCATGAGACGCAAAGCAGCTTTCCTTCCATCTTTCAAAATTAAAGATAAGAGTTTTTCAGATTTATATGAGAAAAATCAAAATTGGAACCACGTAAAGAATGATACGAGAAAGAGTTAAGTAACCTCACTAATCTCACAGCTGACCTTTTTTTCCCATCTGTTACAAGCTATATATTTATTGTTTGATATTCTCACTTTTACCCTGCCTACAGGTTTAGCCAGAAGAAAAAATCTAAAATAGCTATCTCAGAAATGTAAGAAAGTACAAAATGAAAAATATATTTGGAACCCTTGTAAATTATCCCTTTCAGGTCTACATCTGGAATTAAAATCCTAATAATAATAGTAGGCAAAGTGCTAGTGTAAAAAAATGTAAAATGATAAGTAAGCTTTTATGGTTTGCCCCACTTAAAAGTCTCTAATGATTTCATTAACACTCCTCAATTCTCCTTGACAAAAATGGTCTATGAAAAAAATAGGTTTCAACTGGAGTGTATAGAAATGTTATTTAAAAATTGAGATAACATAAGATGCCTAATAGAGGGAGGCTTAGAATCATTCAGGTTTGACAATAACATAGTCGCCTAGAAAAATCATTACCTAGTAGTATTGAAAAATAATTGAAGGTGCTCAATCTTTAGGATAGCATTCATTTTCCTTTGTGAATGAATTGTGATATTTCTTTCTCTATAGTTGTACTAGTTGTGTCCGAAGCATTTCTCTTTGTGAGTTTCATCAGCACAAATATCTACATTAGTCTTTTCTTCCATGCTTTATCCAAATATAATCCCAATTAGTTTGCCATATGTAATGACTTGATCTTCACCTTGATTAGCAGAACAATTTTATTTTGTGGTAAGGACATCCATTATAGTTAGTACATTAACTATGGTTATTAACCTATGTTACATGGCGATGCACCCCCAGCTCTCTAGCTTGCATCCTTGTCCCCAATGATGTTTCCAAGGTGGTTAAGGCCTGGTAAGTTGTAAGCCTATGGTGTTAGATACTAATGATGTAATTCTGACTGTTGAACATATATTGAATCTAGTTGATTGTCAGAAGATTGTGTGGATTTTAATTACTCTTGTACATGGATTTAGTGTGTTTGTGTTGAGGTTGCATGGTTGGATAGTCCTTTATTGGACCCTCCATCTATGTCCGTGCTAGATGGTATCAAAGAGTGGAAAAAATCTTATAAAGAATTGAAGAACAACAAAAAGTTTAAAGAAGTTTACCAGCACAAGGTTGTTGGGTAGAAGATAATAAACATCAAGGTTGTTGACAAGTCATTGAATTGAGGCAGCTTGAAAAGATAACTTGTAGAAATATCATTGAAGTCAAAGCAGTTGCAAGGGAGTTTGTAAGAAACCACTGAACTTGTGGCAATTAGCATCATATTAATGAAGGAAAAAAAAAAAAAACTTGAGCAATAGACCACTGACCATGAGGCGATTTGCAAAAGTTAAAAGTGCAAGTAAAGAACGGTCATCACCTTTCATGTAGAGCATCAATAGTGAGGAAATTTCAGTGGTCAATAAAAGTACGTGTGAAAGGTAATCTTTAAGAAAAAATGTGAAAGAACCAAGCAGATATAATGCCAACCAGTGAAGAAATCTACTGAAGAATTACACTGTATGTGTAAAGTGAGCAAATACAGCACCAAATTTTGAAGCATTTAAAATAATGTGGAACCAGACTAAGATTGGGATGCAAACAAAGATGATGATGTTGTAGACAAAGTAGAACAAATGGTTAGTATAGCAAAAAAAAATCTAGACAATGTAACCAATTATTGAGGACAAATGAATAAGCTTGAGCATTAATTCAAAATACAAAAAATGAAGATATGGAATCTGTTGTGCACCTACAGAGAAGGCTAAGGACTAGATGATTGGGTAGATCAAGATATTTCAAAGGAAACAGCCACAATCAAAGAAGATTTGAGAGGGATGAATTGTGAACAAAATAGTGATGATTTTGAGGATAAGAATATAATAGGTTTTAGATGTGAATCCTCAAGAAGGAATCCAGAAGGTATGACGGGGATGATCAAATACTAGCATTCAAATTTGAAAGTTAAGAAGTGGATAGGAATATGAGTGACAATATAGAAGACTAATTTGAACAACTCAAATATTGGTTAGAGTGAAAATGAAATTGAGGATTGATACTTGTGGAAAGTATAGAATTGATGAGAAAGCAAATAAATAACGAATGTGTTAACATTGAAAATTATAATGAGTATATACAAAATGGTACAATTGAAGATAGGAAACCTACAAAGGATAGTATATGATGCTAGTGAGATTGAAGGAGAATGCAGTAACACAAAAAGCGACGTTTAGGCAAAAACAGTTGAAGACAAGTTGTATCATGGCAATGCAGAAAAAAAAAGTAGATTTTTAGCAAGATGTGAAGAGTATGGAATAGCAAAAAGGAAAATATTTTGAAGGAAGTGCAGAAAGAGGTGCCACAAGTGCCGTGGATGATCTCTATGAAGAAAAGAACGAAAATTGAAAGAAAAACAATTGCAAGTGAGAGGTAGAATGATTGTGAAATGTCACTGATGAGAAGGAAGATTTGAAGAATATAGAGGACATAAAGAAGATTTTAAAGATGTAGTAAATAAAGTGGATCTTGATTTGTTAACAAACAAAAGTTTAAGGATGAAACAAGACTATAAATGTTTCGAGCAATTTGTAAATAGCATATGGTGGCTAGAAGTTATGAAATGTGGGGTTCCCAAAAGAATGACATAAATGAACTAAATATAAGGTGGCAACAAATAATAAAAGTCAAAAGAAGTGAAGATATATTGGCAGAACCACACAAATAGGTGGAACTTTAGTTTGTGGCAATGCAATTAAAGGATGATGACTTTAAAGGGAAAGAAATATGGTCAGAGTTGGATCAAGTAGCACATGACAAATATTAGGAAGAAATGAATGGTTATGGGTTGATATCAGAGAAAACTAGTCATTGCATAATAAGTTGCAAGGGGAAGTAAGAATGGGGAGATTATCAATGGTTGCATTGAGAGAATTTCATATTAAGAGTTGTATTTAGAAAAGAGAACATGAAAACAATAGGGAGTATGCACCAAAAAAGACATGAGAATCTTAAAAAGGAAAACTGATGAAAATACAATTCCTTGGAAAGAGAAGAAGTTACATAATGAATATAGGGCAGTGATGAGGTTTGTGGTGGAAGGAACTGAGTTAAATAGAGAACAAACGACATCATATTGAGTTTCAAAAGATGACAAAACGAAGAAAACTTATGATGAATTACACAGTTCGGGAAGGAGTAAAGTTAGATCAAACAATATATGGCAAGTACAAAATAGATGAAGTATGTTATGAAAAGATTGTAAATGGCTAGTGATGATAGGCAAGTACTTATAAGATGGAAAACAAGAGGATCAAATATGCTAAAGATACATAGGAAGTTGGGCATTTAGACAGATGAAAACATAAAGTTCCAACAACAAGGTAGAAGATTCTCTTTAGAGATAAGAAGCGAGGATGGTAAACAAGGCATAGATGAAAAGGTGGAAAACGACATATAACACAAAAGTATAGGATAGCAATGCAAAGATAACAAAGATATAGTGAAGATAAATCCAAGTATCAAGACAATACATTCAGTACAAATACTTGCAGCAATAGATATGGATAGAAAATGTGAGGTATAGAGAACATACGGTAAGGTGAGCATAATTGGTCATGTGATGATTTGACAAAAGAGATAGGTGTTAACACCTTTGATGACAAGGGTCAAATTATAAAGATTGCAACAACAGTTTGGATTTGATGTTAGATATGGAGATGATGTGTTGACACCATTGGTTGAAATAGATAAAAAGTGTGTAAACAAATTGAAGGCAATATGTATACTTGGATAAGTAATAAAGGAAGATGACAGAACGTGGAGAGCATAATTGTAATGTCCCCACCCTTTTAGCATCTCATTGGAGTTCTTAGCCTTTACATTCTCCGAAGGCTAAGTGGAGAAATAAGGAGAAATTGATTAAATTAATTTCTTATTAAGTCATTAAATAAAATAAAATTTAAAAAGGTGACTTTATATTTAATTAATTTAATTAAAAGTGACTTAAGTGATTTATTTAAATATTTTAATGTTATTATAAAGTTATAAAGTAACTTTATAATAATAAAGTCACTTTAATATTATAATGTGTGAATATGTCTTTAATCCCACATTGGCCAAGAAAGTGTTCGAGCTCTCATAAGAAAGAATAAGAAGGGACTTAAGAGCTCATTTTATATCATCCATCCAGAGAATTGATATTTGTTTGTTATGAACTTGGGAGAAGAAGCCAAGGGTTTCTGATTCAGTCAACCATTGGAGAGCGACAATTCTTCAGTGTTGCAACCATTTGAGGTGGTGAAATATCCACTAAATTTGGCATTTCAGGAGAGCTTCATTCTGGAGTTCTATTTGGGCTTTAAAAAGAAGGGAAGACATCTAGGGTATGCAGATTTTCGAATATATATTAATTGCAGACCTACAGTTTCATTTGGCAGCCATTAAAAATCAGAATTGAAGCAATCATTTCAAAATACAATTGCTGCTACAGTACCCGCGCTACAGTAAACGCTACAGTACAGCCGTACGGACTGCTACAGTGCCGCGTGAACAGTGCCGCCGTACGGATTGCTACAGTACCGCGTGAACAGTATTTTTTTCAAAAAAATTAAAATTTGCAGTTGGCAGATTTTTTTCAACTACTGGGACAGCAAAAATCAGGTTTTTATCTTACATTGTAATGAATTTGTTTTCCAGGCATATTGGCCATAAAACAGAACAAACATTCCCTTGATAGTTTCGTAAATTAATTCCAGCAGTAATATTATTGTTCCAGTATTATTTTAAGCATAAGAGTTTATTCCAGTATTGTTTCATTGCTCATTATTACCAAAAAAACACAAAAAAAATCTATAAACATTCAAAAACCAAAACAAATTCAAATCTATTGCATTCAAAAGAAACAGTCAGCAGAGGAGAGCCAAGTTGGGGTATTGAGCACATCATTGAGTTAGAGGAGGGGGCTAAACCCATCATGATTACACCTTACAGGCATCCGAAGAGGTTGAAGGATGAAATTGAGAAAACCGTAAAGGAGTTACTTGCTATGGGCCACATTAGACCAAGTAAGTCTCCTTTCGCTTCTTCAGTGGTCTTAGTGAAGAAGAAGGATGGGACATTGAGGATGTGCATTGATTACAAGGTGCTTAATAGGAAGACAATTAAAAACAGGTACCCCATTCCTAGGATTGATGAGTTGATAGATGAGCTTCATGGAGCTTGCTTCTTCTCGAAGATAGATTTGAGATCAGGTTATCACCAGATCAGAGTTAGAGAGCAGGACATTGAGAAGACAGCCTTTAGATGTCATTGTGGCCATTTTGAGTTTGTAGTTATGCCATTTGGGCTAACTAATGCACCTGCTACTTTTCAAGCAACAATGAATCGGGTTTTCCATCCTCAGTTGAGGAAATTTGTACTTGTCTTCTTCGATGATATCTTGCGTACGCATGGATCCTGAAAAGATTCTTGCCATTGTGGAGTGGCCTTCACCGGTGAACCTTACACAGTTGAGAGGCTTTCTGGGATTATGTGGTTTCTACAGGAGGTTTGTGGATGGATATCCTAGGCATGCAGCACCCTTGACAGATTTGATGAGAAAGGGAGCTTTCTTGTGGACTCCTGAGGCACAGGAGTGTTTTGAGAAATTTAAGGAGTTGATGACTTCTTGTCCAGTGTTAGCATTACCAGATTTCAGCAAACCTTTTGAGCTACACTGTGATGCTTCCGGGGAGGGCATTGGAGCGGTGCTTATGCAGGAGAAGCACCCTATTGCTTATGAGAGCAGGAAATTGAGAGGGCCAGAGAGGAGCTTCAGCATTTATGATAAGGAGATGTTAGCCATTATGCATGCTTTGGCTAAATTCAGGCAATATTTGGTAGGTAGCAAATTTTGTATCAAAACCGACCATAATAGCCTAAAATACTTTTTGGGGCAGCGAGATCTCAATGATAGGCAGCAGAAGTGGGTGAGCAAGTTACAGTCCTATGACTTTGACATTACATATTTTAAGGGGACACAGAATGTAGTTGCTGATGCCTTATCACGTCGGCCCCATTTGAGCTTATTGACAGACATATCGGAGGATTGGAGACACTTGATCCTTGCAGAGTATGCAAAGGATACTTGGGCAGCTGGATTCATAGATGGGAATATTCAGGACAGCAGATACACCCTTGTGAATGAGCTCATCATTTACAAAGGGCGAATATTTTTGGTTCCAGGATCAGCAGTGAGGAGGATGGTTCTGAAATCTTTTCATGATTCACCTATGGCAGGACATCCTGGTTACTACAAGACATACCGGCAGATTAGAGAGCGCTTCACATGGAAAGGGCTCAAAGCAGAAGTACTTCAGTATGTTAGGGAGTGTCCCACCTGCCAACAGAATAAGCAAGAACACTCTTATCCAGCCGGTTTACTTCAGCCACTTCCGATTCCTGATAGGAAGTGGGAGTGTTTGTCTATGGACTTCATCACAGGACTGCCTAGGGCCCAAGGCAGGGACTGCATATATGTGGTTGTGGATCACCTTACGAAGTTTGCACACTTCTTTCCGATCACTGCTACATACACTGCTACACAGGTGGCAAAGTTGTTCTTCAAGGAGATATTCAGATTACATGGCTTACCTCGGAGCATTGTGAGTGACAGGGACAGCAGGTTTATGAGTCACTTTTGGCAGGAGCTATTCAGGTTGTGTGCGACAGAGCTCACTCCGAGTACTAGCTACCACCCTCAAACAAATGGTCAGACAGAGATAGTGAACAAATGGGTGGAGGGATATCTCAGAAATTATATAGCAGGGCAACAGAAGGCATGGGTAAAGTGGATTTATCTCTGTGAGTATTGCTACAATACCACTTATCACATGTCTATTCAGATGTCACCCTTTATGGCCCTGTATGGGTATGAGGCACCCAATTTTATGGATCTGCTTTTGAGTGACAGTAGAGTGCCCAGTGCAGGTGATTTGTTACAGGAGAGTCAAGACATTGTTAAGACTCTCAAGGATAATATAACTAAGGCACAGAATCAGCAAAAGCAGTATGTAGATCAGAAGAGGACTGAGCGGACTTTTGAGGTTGGAGATATGGTGTATCTTATGTTGCAGCCTTACCGTCAATCCACTCTCAAGAAGAGTGGTGCCGAGAAACTTAAGCCACGATACTATGGTCCATTTAGGATTATCAGGAAAGTGGGAGAGGTGGCTTATGAGTTAGATTTACCGGCAGAGAGCAAGGTGCACAACATTTTTCATGTGTCACGCCTCAAGAAGGCGCTAGGACATCATATTGTGCCTTCTACAGTACTACCACCCCTGGATGATGAGGGAAAACTTGTTTTGATAAGGAACTTGAGGAGACGTAACATCCGGGAATATTTGGTGAAGTGGAAGGATTTGCCAGTAGAGGATGCTACTTGGGAGAATGAGGAGATTTTGCAGCATCCGGAGTTGAAGTTGCTTGAGGACAAGCAATTTCAGGAAGGGCGGACTGTAATGTCCCCACCCTTTTAGCATCTCATTGGAGTTCTTAGACTTTACACCGAAGGCTAAGTGGAGAAATAAGGAGAAATTGATTAAATTAATTTCTTATTAAGTCATTAAATAAAATAAAATTTAAAAAGGTGACTTTATATTTAATTAATTTAATTAAAAGTGACTTAAGTGATTTATTTAAATATTTTAATGTTATTATAAAGTTATAAAGTAAGTTTATAATAATAAAGTCACTTTAATATTATAATGTGTGAATATGTCTTTAATCCCACATTGGCCAAGAAAGTGTTCGAGCTCTCATAAGAAAGAATAAGAAGGGACTTAAGAGCTCATTTTATATCATCCATCCAGAGAATTGATATTTGTTTGTTATGAACTTGGGAGAAGAAGCCAAGGGTTTCTGATTCAGTCAGCCATTGGAGAGCGACAATTCTTCAGTGTTGCAACCATTTGAGGTGGTGAAATATCCACTAAATTTGGCATTTCAGGAGAGCTTCATTCTGGAGTTCTATTTGGGCTTTAAAAAGAAGGGAAGACATCTAGGGTATGCAGATTTTCGAATATATATTAATTGCAGACCTACAGTTTCATTTGGCAGCCATTAAAAATCAGAATTGAAGCAATCATTTCAAAATACAATTGCTGCTACAGTACCCGCGCTACAGTAAACGCTACAGTACAGCCGTACGGACTGCTACAGTGCCGCGTGAACAGTACCGCGTGAATAGTGCCGCCGTACGGATTGCTACAGTACCGCGTGAACAGTATTTTTTTCAAAAAAATTAAAATTTGCAGTTGGCAGATTTTTTTCAACTACTGGGACAGCAAAAATCAGGTTTTTATCTTACATTGTAATGAATTTGTTTTCCAGGCATATTGGCCATAAAACAGAACAAACATTCCCTTGATAGTTTCGTAAATTAATTCCAGCAGTAATATTATTGTTCCAGTATTATTTTAAGCATAGGAGTTTATTCCAGTATTGTTTCATTGCTCATTATTACCAAAAAAACACAAAAAAAATCTATAAACATTCAAAAACCAAAACAAATTCAAATCTATTGCATTCAAAAGAAACAGTCAGCAGAGGAGAGCCAAGTTGGGTTCTTACAATAATGAATGGAGATGTTAATATTGAGTTAGAAATAGCTGACAAAGTCCCAAGAAATGAATTGGAAAGTTGATGAATGTACCAAAGGAAGGAACAGTGATAAGACAATTGATTGTAGAGAAAAGTATCATAGACAAGTTGTAACAATGCGAGAGTTGGAAGAAAATTTGTATGCTAGCAAAGAAAGAATTAGCACAGAACAAACCCAGAGAATCTTATCAGACTATCCTTGTTTGCAGCTGACAACTTCCAGACATTAGTTTCATGCATTTTTATCCAAAGAACAATTTCAATTTATATATTGAAATCACAGCAAACAACAACTCAAAACATGATCTATTTTTGTTTTCATAAATTCTCCACTACAAACTAATATGCCCTACTCTTATTTTACTTTCTATGTTCTTTAATCTGCAGCCAAAACTCTTTTATTTCTGCCTGCGCATGTGAAGACCAAAAGCCAATGGCCCCTCCTTGCCTGACAATGCTTAATGATTATTGTTGACTTGTTGGATATTCCATCATTACACCCGTGTAATTGTTTGTTATTGTTTTGTTTATTTGTTATAGTTTCTTATTCTATTCAAGCTATTATTTGTTATTTGGTTAAACCCATTAGTGCTATTTTAAAGCACACGGTTACCATTATCAACCCTATATTGTAATGATCAAAAGACATGGAAGGAAAAGTTGTGACTCCCTCAACAATGAGATATAAAAGGGAGAAGAGAACATCATTTAAGAGGGGGGCAATTTGAAAATCAGAAGTGCATATCTGATTTAAATAAGAAATGCAGATCTGATTATGAAAGGTTGTGTCCCTTCCAAAAGGTGGAAATAATCAAGAGTCGCACTCTTTCAAAGGGTGCTAATGGTGAAAGGGTGTGTCCTTTGCCAAAGGGCATGCATGATGAAGAGGAGTGACCTCTCCCTCACATTGACAGAAATAAATGAAAGGAATCAAAGCATCTAGTAACATCACCATGGATTGGATCAGATCAGAACTGTTATTAAGTTACAGACAGTAACATCCTTGTTCTTAGTGGTATGCATGGGGATGTGTTTAATAAGTATGCTAAATATATGAAACTTCATAATATTCTTATGCAGAATTCATAGTAATATTAATATGGACTGCAATATGTATGCCAGACATACTTAATTTCATATATATTCATAATACATAAGAAGTTAGTATACTTATAGTCTAAATCATGTTATTAGTATCAATATTTAAGAAGATGGGACTGAGTTGTTCCAAAGAGGGGCAGTCTAAATCCAAGCAATAGGTTAAGTCCCAAGATAGAGTGGTAATCAACGACCCATAAACCTTGAAGGTATGGACCCAAGATAGGTAAGGGCTTGGATCTGTAAACTTTGAGGGAACCTATTGTATTTAGTCTCTAAGCGCTTTGGTAACATACGCAAACCCTTCTCCTTTAAAACTGTAGTAGCAAGGTTTGATATCTATATTAGGAACTATGAATAATGAAATTAATCATTTAATGAGGAAAATAAATAAAAACTTGTTAATAACTAACTGAAGAATATCAATCAATTTTAGTATATTGAAATAGATCAGGTAGGTGGCATTACAAATGGTACCAGAGCTTTGATCCTGCCATCTTGCAGGGTAAAGATGAATCAATGAATCATTCTAGTCAATAAGAAGAAATCTAACAATACGCGTGTATGCTTCGTGTTTGCAAATATCCATGTGTATGCTTCATGTTTTTCATGTGCATGCTCTGTGTTTTTTATTCATATTGGTAGATGACTTAGTTTGAGAAAATTAAAATCAACATTGCTTGAGGACAAGCAAATTTGGGAGAGGCGGACTGTAATGTCCCTACTTTGAAATATAATTTAATAATAATAATAAAATTAAATACAAAAGAATAAAAATAAAAAAATTATATTAAAATATAAAAGAATATAATTAAATATAATTTAATTTAATTAAGTTAATGAATGGTTAAAAGACATGGATGGAAAAGTTATGACTCCCTCAACAATGAGATATAAAAGGGAAAGGGAGAAGAGAACATCATTTGAGAGGGGGACAATTTGAAAATCAGAAGTGCATATCTGATTCAAATAAGAAATGCAGATCTGATTATGAAAGGTTGTGTCCCTTTCAAAAGCTGGAAATAATCAAGAGTTGCACTCTTTCAAAGGGTGTGTCCTTTGCCAAACGGAATGCATGATGAAGAGGTGTGACCTCTCCCTCACATTGAGAGATAAAGGAAAGGAATGAAAGCATCTAGTAACATCACCATGGACTGGATCAGATCAGAACTGTTATTAAGTTACTGGCAGTAACATCCTTGCTCTTAGTGGTATGCATGGAGATGTGTTTAATAAGTATGCTAAATATATGAAGCCTGATAATATTCTTATGCAGAATTAATAGTAATATTAGTATGGACTGCAATATGTATGCCAGTCATACTTAAATTCATATATATTCATAATACATAAGAAGTTAGTATACTTATAGTCTAAATCATGTTATTAGTATCAATATTTAAGAAGATGGGATTGAGTTGTTCCAAAGAGGGGCAGTCAAAATCCAAGCAATAGGTTAAGTCCCAAGATAGGGTGGTAATCAGCGACCCATAAGCCTTGAGGTTATAGACCCAAGATAGGTAAGGGCTTGGATCTGTAAACTTTGAGGGAACCTATTGTATTTCGTCTCTAAGCGCTTTGGTAACATACGCATTCTCCTTTAAAACTGAAGTAGTAGCAGGGTCTTATATCTATATTAAGAACTATGAATAATAAAATTAATCATTTAATGAGGAAAATAAATAAAAACCTGTTAATAACTAACCGAAGAATATCAATCAATTTTAGTATATTGAAATAGATCTGGTAGGGGACATTACATATATATTTGTAACTCCTATGGGCATAGGAGATATGGAAGATATTATGTTTCAATGTTACTCTATGATATGGTATCAGAGCATATGCAGATTTTGTGCCTACAATTTAGTTTCAATGGCTATTTCGTAGCTTGAATGTTCAAATCGACTTTCTTGATTACTACGTGGGAAGAGATTGTGGCAGCCGCCTTTATTATCTCGACAAAGGTGGCAGTTTAAGGTAAACTTTGATTGAAGGCAGGTCTAATCATTAGCTCAACCTTTTGTTCTCCATCTCGCATGCACCATTTGATTTTGTTGAAGATATTGTAGCTATGCTCAGATTACTGAGATCTATTTGTATATATATATATACAAACTGAAGCACAGACCATACCGATGTAAGACTTGGATTAATATCTTCACATCTAAGATGAACTTGAGACATATATAAATCAATATCAAATGTTAAGTGCTGTAGATGCGATTGAATTATAGTTCGATCCATGTTTGTATTGTTAACATACTAGTAGTTAGTTAGTACAAAGAATCTGAAGAAATTCTAAATAGACTTGGATCTATTTCTTAAAGTGCAAAGAATCTGAAGAAATTCTAAATAGATTCAAAGAATTCAAAGCCTTGACAGAAAATTCATCCGGGAAGAAAATCAAGACTTTGAGAACAGATAATGGGAGAGAATATACTTCAGAATTGTTTAAAGAGTTGTGTGCAACCGCAAGGATCAAGACGGAGTTTACAGTACCTTATAATCCCCAACAAAACGGAGCAGCTAACAGGAAAATAGAGCTATTGTGGAAGCTGCAAAATCAATGATGTTCGATCAGAACTTAGATACCTCATTCTAGGCATAAGCATCTCGAACAGCAGTTTATATCCAAAACAGATGTCCACATTCTCATCTTAACAACAAAACTCCAGAGGAGGCATTTACAAGCAGGAAACCAGACATAAGTCATTTTATTCATGTTCCAAAAGAGAAGAGGAAGTTGGAGCCTTCCGGAAAGAAAGCTATTTTTGTGGGATACAATGAGACTACAAAGGCTTACAGAATCCACATTCCTGGACAGAGACAAATAGAGCTAAGTGGGGATGTAATATTTGAGGAGGATATTGCCTTCAAAAGGGCAAAGAATTATGATGAGTTGGAAATACAAAATCCTCCCTCAAACGAGGAAACATGTTACTTCCTTGAAGTTCAGACAGAAGTTCCTAAAGACACTTCTTATGAAAACCCAAATGAAGCTGAAATTCAGAGGGAGTATCAAGAAGAAATTCCAAATATCAACAAAAAGAAACCACTCTGGGCTAGGAAAATGGTAGAGGAAGCAGGAAGCTTCGCGGCATCTGATAGTACATTCAGAGAAAGCAAGAGGCCTTGGAAACTAACTTATGATGCACTGATGAATGAAATCCTGGACTTAGAACCTGGAAGTGTTAGTGAAGCCCTCAAGAGTCAAGCATGGAAAGATGCCATGACGGAAGAGTACCTATCCATCCTGAAAAATGATGTTTCGGACATAGTGCCGAGACTTGAAGCAAAACACGTTGTGTCTTCCAAGTGGTTATTCAAGATTAAACATGTTGCAGATGGTAGTATAGAAAAACACAAGGCACGGTTTGTTGCTAGAGGTTTCTCACAGAAAGACGGTATTGACTACAAAGAAACTTTTGCACCAGTAGCTCGATACACCTCGGTTAGAACAGTATTAGCCATTGTAGCATCCAAAGGGTGGAAGGTTCATCAAATGAATGTTAAAACTGCTTTCCTAAATGATTATTATTGAAGAAGAGGTTTACTTGGAACAACCTAAAGGCTTTATAGTTCTGAAGAAAGCTCTTTATGGGCTAAAACAAGCTCCCCAAGCCTGGTATGAAAGAATTGACAGCTATCTCATGAACTAAGAATTTTCAAAGAATGTTGCAGATCCAAATCTCTATTTTAAGGTTATTATTGGTGACTTGCTGATCCTACTACTTTATGTAGATGATCACCTAATCACAGGTAAGGACCATCTCATTGTCCAATGTAAAAGGGATCTACTTGCAGAATTTGATATGAAGGATTTGGGACTCTTACACTACTTCCTAGGTTTGGAGGTATGGCAGAAATCTGATTGGTAATTTCTTGAATCAAAGAAAATACACCATTGATATATTGAGGAGATTTGGAATGATGAACTGTAGACCGATGTCTACACCCACGGAAACAAACTTGCACAAGTTGAAGGACGCTACAGCAAAGTCCAAATCTGTAGATCCTACTCATTATAGACAGATCATTGGATCACTTATGTATTTGGTTAACACTAGGCCTGACATATGCTATGCAGTTAATGCTTTAAGTCAGTTTATGTGTGAACCTCAAGAAATACATCTTGTGGCAGCAAAACATATCATGAGATATCTACAAGGCACTATTGGATATGACCTTAAATATGAGAAAGTTGATTTCGACTTACATGGATACACAGATTCAGATTGGGCTGGAAGTGTGACTGACCATAAGAGTACTTTTGGATATTGTTTCAGTCTAGGATCTGCCATGATCTCTTGGACAAGCAAGAAACAGTCCTTTGCAGCTCAAAGCTCTACCGAAGCAAAATACATAGCAGCCTCTATGGGAGCCCGAGAAGCGGTGTGGCTTAGGAAGTTGATTGTGGGACTATTTGGAAAGCCTCTAAAACCTACCACTCTTTTGTGTGACAATCAAAGTTATATAAAGCTTTCTGAAAAATCCAGTATTCCATGATTGATCCAAGCATATTGAAATCCCCTATCACTATGTAAGAGACATGGTGGAGAGACATGCTATTCAATTGGAATATGTTAGTACAAGCGATCAAACGGCAAACATTCTCACCAAGCCTCTTTCAAGAGCTAAAGTGGAGCACTTCAGGAAGAAACTTGGTATGGTTGAAATGTAATTGAGACACAATCTCAAAATTGTTTTCTTTGTACTTATATATATAAAGTTGTTTATGTGTAAACTCTTTGTTGTCATATGTGTTGACTCTATGACTTTTATGGGCCTACCCTCCTGTGTACTTTATGGGAAGGTGACGATCTTTCTAATAATGAACACTTGTATTTAGTATTGTAAGGTGAGGACTTTACAATGCTTACTATCACGACGAATATCATGCTGACTTGATATTTATGGAAATGTCTTGATAGTTATCATCCTTTGGAATTATTGATAGATATCATGCTGACTTGATATCGAGCATGTATCAATATTCCTTATGGATAAATCATGGTGGATATTATGCAGACTTAATATCCATGGATATGCCATGATGATTTATGGTAGACATCATGATGTCAGTACACATACCATAACCAGGATATTTAAATATCATGCTGACTTGATATTTAACATACTCCTTGATATCACGAGTAGTGTGATATCTAAACTTGTTCATACTTAGTTAATCTTCCCTAGCTAAGAGGGAGTGTTGAAGATATTGTAGCTATGGTCAAATTATTGAGATCTATTTGTATATATATATACAAACTGAAGCACAGACCATACCGATATAAGACTTGGATTAATATCTTCACATCTAAGATGAACTTGAGACATATATGAATCAATATCAAATGTTAAGAGCTGGAGATGCGATTGAATTATAGTTTGATCCATGTTTGTATTGTTAACATACTAATAGTTAGTTAGTACTTACTAATTAATCAGATTCATATGAATCGTTTGATATTGAAGAGACACAACCGATCATGGATCGGTTCTACAATTCATATATAGCCTCATTCAATGGAAGAATGCAATCATCGAAATTGATAAATGACTTGTATTCTTCAGCAGAGATAATCCCAGAAACTCATATATTCACAAGATATAGTTCGACATTATATATTCATTTGATATTGCAGATTGATAACAATATCCAAGGCATTCTATATCACAGATCGACATCATATTAAGGGTAGTTTATACTGCAGACATTACTGTATACTTACCTGGGCGAGGTATATCGGTGATCAAGGTGGACTTGAGCAATATTACATATCAGGCACTGCTTCATATCAGTCAAAGTACAGATAAGTAACTGATTCTATACTAGTTGCAAATCATCTAATGCATTCTTTGATATTAGATTCTAAAGAAATCTTTACATACCTATGATTTGTCTTTCTCTACTTGAGTCTAAAGAAGTTAAATAACTGAATTTAAAGATACTTACCTGCAAATAGGAGACTGAATTTGATTTAGTTCACATCTATCTATATCTATAATAAGTTCAATTTGCATTAACAGATTTGTTGTGTGCACGATCGTTGTTGTGGTGAATGTTGAGCTTCTATTTGCCCTCGATAGACAGGTTGTTCTCAATGGCAGATGCATCAAGATCTCAAGCGTATTGGTCATGAATAGCCTTAGTCACGATATTTTCATCCTATGGTCTATGGTGAACTGCTTCGAGCATTTTTACCAAAGTTTTGGTCAGACCAATCGCATTTTGGTATCACATTTCTAATTCTCTTTGTTCGGATTGGGAGCAATTTTAATCTCGAGGAATTGTTACAAGAGTTCGTGGGCAATTCCAATTTACTTGGGAGTCTTCAATTCATATCGTGGGCGATTCCAATTTATTCATCTTTTACGACGACTTGAGGAGCTATGTTCCCATCAAAGAAGTTGATTTCTTTCATTTCTTTCTTGAGGGTTTTGTCGATTTGTTTTATGGTTGAAGTCCAAAGTGTGAGTTTATTCATAGCTCAAGATAGTTAGCATTTTTGGACGTGTAGTTCCATGCAAAGGCTTTTGAAGACGAGTTCTATTGTTGGTTGAATAATGGGAGGCGAGATGTATGAATTGAATCTCATAGGCAATCAAATCAAGAAGCTTGGAGCATTCGGCAACAAGTTGTATTACCAATTTGAGGGAACTTTGACCCTACTGGCCTGCGTTGGAACCTTCAATCCCTGCATCGTGATTGGCACCATATTGTGATCCCTGTATCAGAGGCTCTTCTTCCACGATCTATTTCTTCAATTTTGGTTTTATTTGATCTGGGATCTCTTTGTTTGATCGGCGCCATCATTCACGACAATGTGGGAAAACAATGAAGCGACGCTTGATCACAAAAATGAAGTGGACCGATCACTATCAAAAATCCCAAATCTACCAACCAATGAATGCCTCTATTGTCATCAACTGAAATCGTATCATCGACAATTAATCTCCGAGTGTGGAACGAAAGGTTCCGAACACACCAACACACCCAAACCACTACAATCAATAAGTCATCATTTGACTATACAGAAACCATCTCCATGATAAATCTACAATGCCTATCACTCACCAAGGTGGAAGCAATAAATAGATGAGTTTGGAAAAAATCCTATAACCCTAAGATATTAGAATAATATCTTCTTATTTTGTTTGTTAATGGTCATCTTAGTGTAATTAGATAGTTTCTAATTTCGTCTTTTGTTTTCGTTTGTTTCTTTATGGAAACATAAATCTTGTAACTCTATAAAAGATCTTTCGATCATTCAATTATTTTATCCAATTACCTCTGTAATATGGTATCAGAGCTTGAGAGAAAGTTCCGAAAATTTTTGAATTAGTGGATATTTTAAAAAATTATTCCAATTAATTTTAAAAACTCGTCCAAGGTTTTTCAGTTTTTTCCTAGCTCCTGTCTTTTTTTCTTGTGCGTGGCTCTTTCTTCTATTCCTGCCCGCACCCATCTGGTTCGCGTTTGTTTTTAGGCTATAAAACAGCCCACGCAAACTGCACTTTTTTGTTTGTTGCTCGTGGTCGGGTGACATCCTTTATGTTCGCGATTTCCATTTTTGACCTCTGCAAAATCACGATTCTCTGTCACATTCGACTTTGTGGCGCAATTTCGTCTCTATCCGTGCGACTTTCTGCAAGTTTCGTCTTTGATTTCGACCTATGGATTCCGGTTTTCAGCGGCAAGTTCAAGGTTTTTCGGGTGCGTTTGTTTTGTGGGCATGATTTAGGCATGCGACTACAGACTTTCTCCCGTGTCGTCGAGTTTTCTTTGTTCTCTTCAGGCAACGCGGATTTTTCTTTTATATTTTTCTACCGCCCTCTATGGTTGCGATTTTGGTTGCCATCGATTTTCGTGATTTTCTCTGTTTTCGCATTTTTGGTTGCAAAAATTTTTCAAGCATCGAAGGGTTTTGCTAGCTGACTAGGGTTTTCAAAAATACTCAGTTTATTTTCAGTGGCTAGTCATTATTTTCCTGGTTTTATAATTTTCTCCAAAAAAAATATCTAGTGATTTTATAATTTTATCCAAAAAAATTATTCAACTGGGTTTATAATTTTGTCCCTTAAAAAATTATTGAGGGTTTTATTAATTTTTATCCTAAAAAATTCTGTTGGGTTTTACCGCTTTTCATCAAAAACTAAGTTTTGTGTTTTGATCCGTTTCTCGGATTTCGTGTCTGGTTTTGAACAATTTTTCTCCTCAAAAATCGTGTCTGGTCATCTATAATTCGCAATGTTTGCGTGGGATTCTGGGTTTCGAAAAAACGATGCTTTGTAAACTTCAGATTTCCAGGTTTGACAATTTTGTCCTCAAAAGTCGTGTCTTCTTGCAATTTGTTTTGGGGCATCATACTCATCTGCAAAAGTTTGTTGAGGGTTTGCCGATTTTTCCTCAAAATCATGGTTTCAATTTCATCTTCATCTCGGTGTCTTTGGCTACAAGGAGTAATACCTTTCTTACCCAACGTCAAGTTGGATGATTTGTGGAGATATCCAGAAGTTCTAAAAATTCTAGGAGAGTCAATGGAAAGCTCTTGTCGCAGAGTATTCTGAGAAGGGGGCAGCCCTCTTTGTTTTTCTATCGGTTGGTAGAACGATGACCATTAAGGGAGGGTATTAGAATAATATCTTCTTATTCTATTTGTTAATGGTCATCTTAGTGTAATTAGTTAGCTTCTAAGTTCGTCTTCTGTTATCATTTGTTTCTTTATGGAAACATCAATCTTGAAACTCTATAAATGATCTTTTGATCATTCAATTATTTTATCCAATTACATTTGTAATATAAAAGCCCACCAAAGCTCAAAATCAATCTGCTCACAAAAGAATATCATCATAACCAATGTGGAAATTTGAGGGCAATAGTAATTGTTATCACAAAACCTTGCACCCTTGCTGAGCTATCAACTCAGCAACCTTGTGAAACATGGAAACAACCCCAAAGTGTGGGACCTTGCGCAAGGGGGTTGAATCTCCGGAGAAGGCCGGCTTCCTTCTCTATCTAGGTGCAAGTGTTGAACCAACTCAACACTTCAAAACTAACTCCTAAGCCTATTCTAACAACTTGCAGAGGTAAAAGGAAGAGAGAATTGCTTGAAAGAACATAGGTGATGCACCAAGAAGAGATAGTTCCTCTCCCTAACTAAATGACACAAGTAATTAACCGAAACACCCTGAAGATGCACAACTTTCAGTTGTATGAGTAACCCCAATGCATAGATGAAGGTTAGAATCCACTAAATGCCAAGAGGGGAAAAGGATTCCCACATGTCACACTCAGAAAACCAGTTAACACAGCATATATGAAGAGAAAGAGCCACAACATGCACCTATGATGAAGGTAAGAAAGCATACACAACATACATAGGTTGAAAGAAGGCAAGAATAGTGTTCTTCAAATAATCATAAGGCCAAAAGCCAATCTTACAGTTGCAGAAATGCAAAAATTACAAGTCTTCAAGAGAAGAGAAGAGCATAAGAAAGCTCAAGGCAGCAGGGAGAGAACCCCTTACAATGAGGCTTAAACGCCATTATATAGAAAAATGGGTTACAATGATGATCATGACCCCTGCATGTCAGTCTGGAAGTGCAGGGAAGTGCATGCACTTGGCTTGTACATGCAAGTAACCTAGCCATACCCACAAAGGGCAATCCTGAGAAGGTGGATTGACTAACTTTCCAAAGTCAGGCATGACATAAGTCACCAAGCATGGCCTCGTACCTCCCTTGATGGAAATCCCGCCAAAAACATTAAATGCACCCCTGTGGCTCCACAAAAAGTGCATAAGTCACCAACACCGTCGAAGCATTTAAAGCCTTGAGTTTCGATCACGCCATCCGGAAGTGTTGCAAGTCGGAAGTAGTTTAGAAGACTTCAGAGACCGGGGTCACCGTAGTTGGGGAACTTCGAGGACCGGGGTCACCGTAATTGGACAAGGAACTTTGAAGACCGGGGTCTCCGTAGTTGGGGAACTTCGGAGACCGGGTTCTCCGTAGTTGGACAAGGAACTTCGGAACCTAGGGGTTCCAGAGTTCCGGGGTTGAAGACTAAGGAACTTCGAAACCTGGGGCTTCCAGAGTTCTGGGGTTCCGTCGTTGGGGAACTTCGGAGACCGAGGTCTCCGTAGTTGGACAAGGAACTTTGGAGACCGAGGTCTCCATAGTTGGGGAACTTCGGAGACCGGGTTCTCCATAGTTAGACAAGGAACTTCGGAACCTGGGGGTTCCGGAGTTCCGAGGTTGACGAACTAGGAACTTCGGAACCTGGGTTCCGAAGTTCCGGGGGAGGAGAACAGAAGAAAAGCTAAGGGAAGGAAGGGAACTTTGAAAACTTGGAGTTCTGGAGTTCCAGAGCAGGAAAGAAAGAGGCTAAGGCAAAGAAACTCGAAACCTTGGGGTTCCGGAGTTCCGAGGAAGAGAAAGAGAGGGCCCAAGAACTTCCAACAAGGCAACACTTCAAACCATATTTTCACTGCTTTTCTCCTTGATCAACTGGGCAGTGCTGGTCCATGGAACATATCTCTAATCGATTCTCACTGATGGACCAAGGGTGTCATAAAATGACAACATTTTTGGCGAATTCTGCGGGATGCTTGCCTGCTAAGCATGAAGTCCCAAAGCCTTGAGTAATCTATTGGGCACTGAGTCATTGAAAAGACCCAAAACATGTGTGTGCCATCACTTGGAGGAAAACTGAAAACTAGAGCCCACGCTCTCTTGAGGAGAATGCAGCATGTGCATAAGCACTTATGAAAGCAAAACAACCTCTAGTCTAATATTTACATAGTCATCAACACCCTCTTTAGAAGCAAGGCTTGAGATGAATCCCATTCACTGGAATTGGAAGAACTTCGCCATCAAGCTTGGAGAGATGAAATGCATTGGCCTCCTTGCAACTAGTAATGACATATGTACCACTCCAGATAGCGTCAAATTTGGAGTGTCGCCCAGCTTTGGCTCTGTCTACATCCCACTTGAGAACTAGATCTCCCTCTTTGAAGACCCTATTAGTAGCCTTTTTGTCAAAAACCTTCTTAACCTACTCTTGATGAGTCTTAAGTGTATGCATAGACTGACTTCTAACCTCCTCCAGCTCCATCAGCTCAACTAGCCTTACTGTCATGGCATCATTCTCTATTAATTCCAGCTGATGTGCTAGCTCAAGAGAGGGTAACTCTAGGGAAGTTGGGAGTCTTGCTTCCTTCCCATATACTAGCATGAAAGGGGAGTTACTAATCGCCCTCTTGGGTGTGATCCTGTCAACCCATAAGGCTGTCCTCAACTTAGTGTGCCATGCCCTCTGATTGTCTTCAATTGTCCTTTTAATTATCCTGATGAGGTTCTTGTTGGAAGATTCAGCCAAGCCGTTACCCTGAGGGTAATAATTGGATGATGCGTTACGGTTCTTTCCATCCATCCATTACAATTCTTTTTGTCTATCCTTCGCACTACGGTTCTTTCCATTTTTTCCTTCACGCCACGGTTTTTCTCATTCTATCCTTTGCAAATTTCACAGATTTTTTCCGTTTCTACTCCACGAAATTCTTGTGCTCGCATGCTCTATCCTCTATCGGGCTGACCTGTTAGGGCTTTTTGCAAATGGGCTTTTTTATTTTTAAGTTTTGTTTTTATTTTATCCTTTTGTTTTTTCAAATAAAATTTAGTAACTTTATATTTTATGATTTTAGTCCATGTCCTTCGTTTATTTTTTTTATTATATATTAAAATTTAATATTTGAAATATTTTAATTAGATATTTCAATAATAATATATTTATTATTTATCTTTAGTATTATTTAAGTTAATAACTAAATAACTAATAAATTAAAGAATATCAATGGTTGGCTTCATGATTAGTCTCTAAATCAGTTTTAGTATGTTGAAATAGATCAGGTAGGGTACATTACAAATGGTATCAGAGCTTTGATCCTGCCATCCTGCAAGGTAAAGATGAATCAATGAATCATTCTAGTCAATAAGAAGAAATCTAACAATGTGTATTCACGTGTATGCTCTGTGTTTGCATATATCCATGTGTATGCTTCATATCTTTCATGTGTATGCTTCGTGTTTGATTAATATTGGTAGATGACTTAGTTTGAGAAAATTAAAATCGAAATTGCTTGAGGACAAGCAAATTTGGGAAGGGTGGACTGTAATGTCCCTACTTTGAAATATAATTTAATAATAATAATTATTATTATTATAATTAGAATACAAAATAATAAAAATTTAAAAAATTAAATTAAAATAGTCCCTACTTTGAAATATAATTTAATAATAATAATTATTATTATTATAATTAGAATACAAAATAATAAAAATTTAAAAAATTAAATTAAAATATAAAAGAATATAATTAAATTTAATTAAGTTAATGAATGGTCAAAAGACATTGAAGGAAAAGTTGTGACTCCCTCAACTATGAGATATAAAAGGGAGAAGAGAACCTCATTTGAGAGGGGGGCAATTTGAAAATCAGAAGTGTAGATTTGATTATAAAAGGTTGTGTCCCTTTCAGAAGGCAAAAATAATGAAGAGTTGCACTCTTTCAAAGGGTGCTAATGGTGAAAGGGTGTGTCCCTTGCAAAAGGGCATACATGATGAAGAGGTGTGACCTCTCCCTCACATTGAGAGATATAAAGAAAAGGAATCAAAAAGATCTAGTGAGATCACCATCAATTAGATCAGATCAAAACTATTATTAAGTTACAAGCAGTAACATCCTTGCTCTTGGTGGTATGCATGAGGATGTGCTTAATATATGATGCCTGATAATGTTCTTATGCAGATTTTAATAGTAATATTAATATAGACTGCAATATGTATGAAAGTCATACTTAATTTTATATATATTAATAATAAATGAGAAGTTAGTATACTTACAGTCTAAATCATGTTATTACTGTCAGTATTGAAGAAGATGGGGATGAGATGTTCCAAAAAGGGGCAGTCTAAATCCAAGCAATTGGTTGAGTCCCAAGATAGGGTGGGGATCAACGACCCATAAGCCTTGATGGTATGGACCCAAGATAGGTAAGGGCTTGGATCCGTAAACTTTGAGGGAGCCTATTTTATTTGGTCTCTAAGCGCTTTGGTAACATTCATAGACCTTTCTCCGTTAAAACTGAATTAGTAGCAAGGTCTGATAACTATATTAAGAACTATGCATAATGAAATTAATCATCTAATGAGGAAAATAAATAAGCAATTAAGAATATCAATGGTTGGCTTCATGATTAGTCTCTCAATCAGTTTTAGTATGTTGAAATAGATCAGGTAGAGGACATTACATGGTTTAGCAGGTTAATACTACGCAGAGGAAAATAGATGCGTTACGGTTCTTTCCGTCCATCCATTACAATTCTTTTTGTCTATCCTTCGCACTATGGTTCTTTCCATTTTTTCCTTCACGCCACGATTTTTCTCATTCTATCCTTTGCAAATTTCACAGATTTTTTCCGTCTCTACTCCACGAAATTCTTGTGCTTGCGTGCTCCGTCCTCTATCGGGCTGACTTGTTAGGGCTTTTTGCGAATGGGCTTTTTTATTTTTAAGTTTTTTTTTTTTTTTATCCTTTTGTTTTTTCAAATAAAATTTAGTAACTTTATATTTTATGATTTTAATCCATGTCCTTCGTTTATTTTTTTTATTATATATTAAAATTTAATATTTGAAATATTTTAATTAGATATTTCAATAATAATATATTTATTATTTATCTTTAGTATTATTTAAGTTAACATATTTATATTATAATATTTTAAATTTATTATAATTTATTCAAATTTAATACAAATTAATTTTATTTTATTTATTATTTATATTTTAAAAAATTAAATTTATTATTTAAATTTTTTTTTAAATTGTATAAGGCAAATTTAATGTCGATCTTTTTGTTGAATATTTTTACCCTTGTCGAATTTCATCCGAATTTCATTGTTGCCGAACTTGAACTCGAATTCGAACCTTGTGACTTAGAAATGAAGTGACCGACCTGCAACCAATCAGCAAGCTCACAACTGAAATTTTGAGCCATTATTTGCCAAGGAACACTCCCAAGAGTATCCATTTGATCAATGCTCCAATTTCTAGAATTTTTCTCCAATCCACCTATAAATGAAGCAATGGAATCACATAGTGGCTGGTAAGAAAAAGAAAAACACCTTTAAGTCTGAAATTTTGATCCTTATCACTCCAAAGGTCACTCCTATGACTCCCAATAATGTCCATCAATTCTTGTTGAGAATCCCAAGCATGGATACCCAACCAAGAATGCTTTCCAACATACCTAGAAAGGTGCACAACATAACTCCAAGTGCCATCCCAATCAAAATGCACATCATGGAAGGTCCCTCTGTGAAAGACCCATAGAAAACTCAGGGTGCCCAAGAGGGACCCTAGCCAAACCCAAGAGTAGACCAAAAAGGAACCCACACCCTTACCAAACCCACACAGCTATTGCAGGCAAAACTTATGACCCAAGAACACAAATAAAAACAAAAAAATGAAACTTTTCAAGGATTTTCTTTTTTAAAAACCTAAGTTACCAATTCAACTTCAGGTATGAGACTTCAAGTACATTGGTATGGCAAAAATAAATTTGCGCTGGGTTCATTTTGAGTATGTCCATATGAAAAACATAAATAAACACATATTTGCAGCCTAAAAAATAGGAATTAAGTTCACAATACCACATAACATGTATATAATAAACATAACCACCTTATAAATTAATAATACTCCTATGTCAATTTGTCAAACTCAAATGTCTTTTGGTATTAAAATAGTATTGCATTATTGATATAATGGTCATCTTAGTCATTTAGTTAGTATTTAGAAACTTTCAGTTTATGTCTTTCGTCTTAACTTAGTACTAGAAAGTTTCCTTTTTGTCCTTCGTGTTTCTATTCTCGATCGTTTACATTATGGAAAGAATGTCTTGTAATTTTCTATATAACGAGTATTCCTCTCCTTAATTAATTACAACATCGAATTATCATTTCATTTGGATATTCACATCCAATTCTAGAATAATAAATTCAGCAGCAATCAGAACCACAAGGCTCTTCATAAACAACATTATCATCATAAACATCAATTTTAGGGTTATGGTTTACAATCTACATTGAATAGTCAACTTATGAAGTCAACAGATAAATAACAAAAAAAAATTATTTTGGGCACCCAGTTCTGGCTGAATTCACTGAGTGATCCCAAATGCACCTAACTTCACTCAAGTACACTCCAAAGCATTCCTGGATGAATCCAGATCTGGGCTGAAACGTGAGCAAACTGGTGAAAAGGCTAAAAGGCTTAAAGGGGAAAGATTGTTATTACAAATGCAGCATATAATGTATTTCCTTTTTAAAATTTCATCTTCTTTTACTTCAAATTATTTGTATAACCATCCCCTTGTGGTCTACAAAGTTTCGGAAAAAATTTGTGTCCCTCAAACCTTGGTTCAACATCCCAATCTCCCCCCATCCTTGAAACTCGGAGGATCATATATAAGAACTAATCAATTTCATTGCAAGTTTGATTACCTACTAGACAATATAAATTTTATCTATTTTTAAAGTGGAAATAACCAAGACCCAATCTACCAATTGAATATTTATAACACTCTGTGGGCAAGGACAGTTAGAAAAAACTTACTGGATAAAGGAATTTCATGTACTTTTTGAAATAATTATTTCTCGTGGTTCCCCAATTTCTACAAATGGGGACACCAGTGCATCTGCACCCATTCTTCTATTAAGATTGCTTCAAGTAATTTTTTAATGTTACATGACTTTTAGAAAAAACTTACTGGATAAAGGAATTTCATGTACTTTTTGAAATAATTATTACTCATGGTTCCCCAATTTCTACAAATGGGGACACCAGTGCATCTACACCCATTCTTCTATTAAGATTGCTTCAAGTAATTTCTTAATGTTACATGTAGAATTGTAGGCAGATCCCCTGCTCTGCAATTAATCCACATTTTCCACATTTAAAAGATTGGTCCATTTTTTGATAATGTTAATGGAATCATATTTATAAGATTTAATTGCATTTATGAAAGCTAACAAATTGACAACTTGCCACAATCTGCATGACAATCAATTTTGTCATGCTGGCAATTAATTTATAGCAGAGAAACGGGACTCGCCCAAACTCGGCGAGTCCGAGTACGAGTCATGCTCGGCGAGTCCAAGTACGAGTCATGCTCGGCAAGGCCTAGGGGCTCGAACTCGGACTCGTCCGAGTCTGGCGAGTAAAATCGCCAGACTCGCCGAGTTGGCGAGTTTGGCTCAAACTCGCCAAACTGGGCGAGTCCTGAGCCCCAAACTCGGCTAGTGCCTAGCTTAAGTAAAATGACAAAAAAAAAACATTTTAAAAAGTTTTTTTGAAATGAATGGTCTCGTCTTTGTTCACTACAACCTCCGCCTGAGAATGAGAAAAATTAGGGTTACAACATGTCAGCCAATAGAAAAATAACACCCGACGCCTTTATTAAATAATAAGTGTTTTTTGGCCTCGCGGGGCGCTGCCCCTCGACCCCGCCCTGTATCGCGACGAGGGCACCCACCCCAAACCCCCATCGAAAAATATGGGGGGAAACTGCGTTGATAGAAGTAGGGAAAATTTAACCTCCGAGTTTGACACTGATTGGATCGACCAGGTAGATATAGAGGCTGAGACTATAGCCATGGCAAAGGAGGAGTGGAAAGCACAAGCACAAACAAGAGATTCAGAGGCAGATAGTGACACGGATGTTCCTGATGTTGGTGAGCATGGCATGGTGTCACGGGGAGCGGCCATGGCTGTCCAATCATCCAGGACCTACCTTAGACGCCTTCGCAAGGGGCCGGAGCCGGAGGGTGCTGCTGTGCAGGCTTCTCTGAGCCATAGGCTTGTAGTTGTATTTACCTTTGGTATTTGTATGAAACATTTGATGATGATCATATGATGACATGTATTTTTTATTCCATGAGTTTTGTAATATTGTATACATTTGACAATATTTATATATCTATGTTTGTTATTTTCTTCAGCTACAATTTGTGTTTATGCTTATGTGATTGATGTATACTTGTGTATGTAATCAAATGAGCCGAGTTTGATGATGTTATTGTGTCTTTAAGGTGTATTCAATAAAGGGTGTCTGAAACAAGTTTTAAATCTTTAAAAATCTCTAAATTTCTTGAGTTTTTCACTTTCCCGAGTCCAGCCGAGTCTGACGCCAAGTCCCGAGTCCAAGTCTGAGTTGGCCTTGTCGAGTCCGAGTCTCGTTTCTTTGATTTATAGACATGGTTAAATCATTTATAATCATTATATAGTGCCATGAATAGATGATAAAATGTTAATTTGTAATTGGATTTCTCAAGTGTTCTTTTGTTTAATTATCTGTACACTTTCTTCCATGTTGTTGATAATAGTTTGATGATAATAGGCTTGACAAGGGATATAATATTGAATGTCATAAGTTATTGTCTTGATGGGAGCCTATTTCAAAGAGGTAAACATTTGGTATTTATTTTCCATTATCAAATGACAAGTTATAGTAATTGCATATCTAATTGAACTTTTGCAATATGGTGTTCCAAGGTTCATCTTAAAAGTGCTCGTGAAAATCATTAAAACCTTTTGAAATCACCTCCCGATGTCAACCTCCTCTCTGCTAAAAAGAAAGAGCATATTCAAATAAAAATCAAGGATTGAATCAGATTTCTACTTCAAACTTGTATTAATATGAGTATTGGTTAGTTCTATGTAAATAATACTTTAATCGACCAACTATGCCAAGTATTAAGTTATATACTCACTTATATACAATATTTGAGAAGAACACCAGTTCTCTCATTGTTGTAACTAGGTTCGATTCAACTTGCAATTTCAAAGATTTCACAATATGCATGTAAAACAAGAGCCACAATTAGGATAGTTGTGTCCATATGTTACTTTGGGGTATGGAAGTATTTAAATAATATTGTAATATTGATATAATGGTCATCTTAGTCATTTAGTTAGTATTTAGAAAGTTTCATTTATGTCTTTCATTCTTGGTTAGTTTTGGAAAGTTTCCTTTATATCTTTCGTGTTTCTACTCTCAATAATTTCCGTTATCGAAAGATCATTTTGTAATTTTCTATGAGTATTCCTCTCCTTAATTGATTACAACATTTAATTATCATTTCACGGTATCAAAGCTTAGGTTCTTTTTTGGCAAATTTTTTAGTAAAAGATTTGTGGGTTTTCTGTGTTTTTCCACAAAAAATCAAAGAACGGTTTTGCTTAAAGTTTTTCCACAAAAATCAAGGACTTTTATTTCTGCTTACTACTCGTGATGGCCGCAAGTAAAGCTTTTGAACAGACTGGTGGGTTTTGCACGATTATTTTCTCCTCAAAAATCGTGGATGGGTTTTCTGATTGTTCTCCACCAAAAATCATGGAGGGTTTTGCACAATTTTCTCTTCAAAAATCATAGCTTCTCTGTTCGTTTTTTGCACAACTTTTTCACACAAAAATTGTCTGCTGGAGGGTTTTCTTATTTTTCCCACAAAATATCATGAAGGGTATTGTTTTCTAGATTTTCTATTTTTTTTTCTTAAAAAAGCCATGATGGGTTTTTTGCACGAGCTTTAAGAAATTGATCTCGATATCTTTGGATAAAGGGACAGATGCCTTTGTTACTCAACATCATGTTGGAAGGATTAGGGTAGAAGGATTATGCTAAACTTGGTCATATCCAGAAGTTCTGAATAACTAGGGAGGGTCTCAACAACAAGCTCATGTTGCAAAACGTTCTGAGAAGGGGGCAGCCTTCTATGCATTCGTGGCCAAATGACCTACAGATTTTGTCATATCTTTGTAGGGTAGTTAGTAGAACGACCACTAAGGGAGGGTATTAAATAATATTGTGGTAGTGATATAATGGTCATCTTAGTCATTTAGTTAGTATTTATAAACTTCCGTTTATCTCTTTCGTCTTTAGTTAGTTTTAGGAAGTTTCCTTTGTCTTTCATGTTTCTATTCTCGATCATTTCCGTCATGGAAAGATCGTCTTGTAATTTTCAATATAAGGAGTATTCCTCTTCTTAATTAATTACAACATTTAATTCTTATTTCAGTAAGGTTATGAGAAAATATAGTTGCACTAAGGGTTGTTAACCACTCTACGAAACAAATACAGATTTCACAATTTGGAAGCTAAAATAATTAATAAACCATATCAAGTCTACAAGGCCTGTTTCAGAATATGAAAAAATTAAACATCTAAAACATATTAATGGAAAATTTTGCATTATATTCCCAACACTTCTAAGCCCCCAATATGCAATAAAGATCATTATTTTATTGAAAAGGTACATATCAAATAGAAGGAATTGCAGAGGCCACAATTTCTTAAGTTTATTAAGCAGAGAAAATATGTGATAAACCTCTTCATTAAGAAATTGCTATTTGAAAAATATGAATATTAAAAGCAAGCTTGACAGAAGAAAGAAGTTGCTTACTTGTAGAATGGTGTCAACCTGCAAAACATTAAACCAAACTGTATGAGATCACCTTACATTTGTTAAATGACTGTAATCGATAAAATACTCAGACAGTTTTAATGAATAACAATGTTCAAAAGAAATTTATTGGAAAATTTATAAATTGAAAGACAGTCATGCTAAAATACCAGTACTTTCATAGGTAGAGAAACATATATAGAAATCAAAAATTCCTCGAAAATACAGATTAAAAATACTTAGAAAGCATAAAACAAAAAAATTAATGACTCATGAATCAAAGAAATATTTAAATTTTAACCAATAAAACAAAATTTTGAAGAAATGACTATTTTATCAAAATAGAATGAAGGCAAGATGACAATACTGAAAGGAAAAGAATGCCATATAGTGAAATGAAATGAATTGAATCATGTCGACAGGAACAAATGACTATGGCATCAAAGATGTTACAAAGAAAAATTAAAGGTCTACATTGGTACTTGAAAAGAAAAATTCAAACAAAGAAAACATATACATAAGACAAATGTCCTTCAAAGCTTTTCTGGCAAATGCTAAACTATAATACTGATTATAGCTGCACATAAGGTTGTCCTATAGGTTGTAAGTATGTGAAACTTAAGTAACTGGAAACCTAGAATAGAAAAGCCCACATGATTTTCTGAGATCAAGAGGAGTATGATTTCTATTTGTTTTGCTAAAAGAATAATATATTATAATATATAAGGGAGAATGTTCCAAATACAAGTTGTTTGTGATAACAAAAATCAATCAATATGATGTAGTCAAGAAATTTCAACAAATTATGTTACTATAAGTGCCTAAAATTGCAAAGGCTGACATGGCAATCCAATGATGATTTGGTAGTACCATCTAATGACACGCGTGACATGAATTATACATCCTCTCAACATTTTCCAATTTGATGACAATGTCCTTGTGCTTCTTAGCCTCTTATCCGCCTCGATTAAGCTCCGAATTGAGTTCCAAGTACTTGCACAACACCAAAAACCTTTAATAGACCTTCAACTTAAGGGTTTCTTAGGAGACTGTACAGTCACCTAACTGACCTTTATCTCCAACATGAGCAATCTTGTTGTTTCTGGAACACACATACTTCAGTTTCCACCATTTTCCCACCTTTTTTGCTTGTGATTGAGAGTTCATTCCAGTCTTGATTGAGCCTAACTCCCTCATATTGATCCTACACCCCTTTTAACTCTCAATTATCTCTTTAGCCATCTATCTATCAACTCTCTAGTCACCTCCCAATCACTTACCCATGATTGAAAAGCTTCAAGCTTATAAATACTCTCCTTGGCTTTGGCATCCAAGAGGTTGATTTCCATTGCATTCTTGTGGAATTCTCGCCAATAGCTCTGCATTCCCTATTCCCCCGATTCTAATACAAGTATAGTGAGCCACTTACAAAGATCTTCCCCAATCTCCATTGTCATCAAAGGTTCCAATTGTTACTGAGGAGGATCCATAAAGAAGTTGAGCACTTTGAGGACACAAGCCGCCACCACCAGCATCAAAAGCTTATTCAAAGTTTCTTGATATTGAAAGTTCTTTATTTGTTTTTAAAGCTTTCATTTAGTGATTAGAAATTTTAAAATTCCCTAAGAATAGTAACTTTGTGTTGTCATTTCTTGGTTGGAATAGGAATCTTTGTTTATTTGTTAAGAGTAGATTATTATTTTTCCTTAGCTTAAATACATTTGCTTTCATTATTTCTCAAAAAAGCCTTTGATCACCACATGACTCATAAAAAGTTACATCCTTGACCCCAACATGAGGTACTTTGAACAATTCTTTGCATTCAAATTCAAAACCCGAAAACAAGAGAGCTCAACTCTCACCAATATCTAAACCAAAGTTTAAACATAGAAATTGCATTTTAGTAAAAGTTCATTTATCTAAAGATTCTAAACACATTTATGATAGAGAATTCTTTTCAGTACTTTACACAAACAACATTTGAATTTCTCAAGAAAAAAAAAAAAGATAATGTAGACTTCCATCCATTTTAAAACTGCATCATCATCATAAAACTTTAGAAAACAAAAACAAAACAAAGAGAGGGAAAGTCCTTGATATTTCCACACGACATCTAGTGAACTCAAAGGGAACCAAAATATGATTGTCATTTCTCTTCAATCACTCTTCCTACTCACTCGATTCTCATGCCTGATAAGTCTTGAGTATAGGAAATTTGGATTTAGCAATCTTAAATGAAATTGTGGAGAATTTACCTATTCAAATAAATCCAACTAAAGAACAAGCAGAAGAACAAACTGATATCTTAGGGGAAATAACAATAAAATGAGCAAAACAAAATAAGGGCACATAAAAAAGATTCTCTAGGTGCAAGTACAACTCATAAACCATTTCCACATAAAAGCTAGACATGAAATAAACATCACTTGGGCAACTAGAAAGACCAATCTTAACTTGATGCAGAAGTTAACAACACAATTGCATCATATCAACATTGAAAACAATAACCAAACCATCCATAATCATCCCATTCAAACCCCTCATGAAAACTCAAAACACCATAACGACTCTATTGCCATCTATGACATTCTATTCCACAAGAAGTGAACAACCAACCCCTTAGTCCAACCCCTGCTCAACTAGCTTTTGGCACAAGAGTAGGAGTGAGTTAGAGAGCCCCTCTTAGCAAGGATACAACACGTATGGTCCAGAGTCTAACTCATTCACATTGTATTTCAGTCAATTCTAACCATCAAAGACAAAATCGAGGAATAGATTTCAGTTGGTTAGCACTCCCTCAAACCCACTTAAAATGATCTTTATCAAACTTTCTTTTGATCGCTGAAGATCTAAAGTTTCTAACATGCCTATCAACATTGGTAATGCACTGAAAGACAGAGCAATGCACAAAAAAGAGACATTTGCAAGATCCTTAGCATACTTACTATATATGCCAATTTTTTATCAACAAAAATCAAAGTTTTTTGAGAAGCTGATCTCGGCTTCCATGTCTCTAGATAACAGGAGCGATGGCTTCATTACCCAACATCATGTTGTTGGAAACATGAGTTTGTGTCGTCATTGATGTCAATCTTGTTGTCATGGGAGACTATTGGTAGTTTGCATGGTGTTGTCATTGATGTCACACTTGTGTGTACTGATGACAAAGATGAAGAGGGAGTTGTAGTTGTTTAGTTACAGTTGTGGTCATTGTTGTCATTATAACTGTTGCTTGGTATGTATGGTCCGGAAATGAGTGTTCAAATGTTGTTATGATGTCTGGTAATAATATTGAGTGGGTATGTGGTGTTCCAGGAAGGTGACAGTAGTGGAAGTTGAAATATGCAAGAAAGGGTATTTAAAGTCTTTATGGGAGAATGCTCTACATTCCTTCATTTTAACAAATGATGGCTTGCGGTTCTGGATTTAATGACTATGTTTTGTGGATGTTGCACTATTATGCTTTCAGGTTCACAGCAGTTCAAAAGTGTTGAAGTTGCTTGTTGCAGTTTGTTGAAAGTGAGGTTGTTTGTCAAGACTAGTCTAGAGAATGCTTTATATTGCTCCACAATGTTAGTTCAAGTGTTGTGTTGGACATGTTCATGTTATTTGTTCATTGTTTCAATTCAGAATTCAAGTGTTCATTTGCTTTGCAAGTGAAGTTATGTTCTTCTGTTGTTCGGCGTTGTCTGTTGTGTTGGTCTCTGGCCAACTCAGTTGGTTTATCTTATTTGGATCATACTCTTTGGTCTAGATATGCATTGGATGTTAAGGTGGTGTTATGGGTCTTACCGTGGCATTTGAAGATCTGCATTAAGTTATTTACATTTGATAATATCTTTGGTCTGACTAGTTAACATGCTTCCGAGTTTATCTACACATTACATTTGATGTCGACTTTGAAGGATGTGTTGGTGTGTGCAGTTCATTGGAATCAACTTAGGAAGACATGTGACGTATTTGGGTCATGTTGATGTGTTTTTTATGCACATGCAAACACAGAATAAAATACCAACGTATCCTATCCTCTCTTGAACAAAGTCTCTCATATGCTATGGTTCACGATCAAATGAGACAACTCCAAGGTTACGAAATGTCAGGTCTTCACTTGTGGATAAGTTCAGTGGTTTGATGTGATAATGCTGGAATCACAAGGGGACTTACGTTGTACATGAATGCTCAATCTTAACATGGATCATGATAAGTATTTCGATAACTTAGGATTTGACAATAAAACTCCGGACTTAATTCTTACTAAAAAAAAGTGGCAAAAGGAATAGGATTCAGGAAATCTATTCTAAGCCTAGTAATGTAGGAAATGATGAACAAACAGTTATTGATACAAGCTTAGTGCAATCAACTAAGGTATACTTATGGATTTTCAAACTATTACCATCAAACGTTGACACCATCCAAGTTGACGCTTGTCAAGGGACACATAATAATTGAAGTTAAGCTTACTCAAATTTCTAGTGGACCACACAAGGCGCACTTACCAAAAGCAAGAGGCTAGTGGTATGGATTAAGGATTCCACACAAATATATTCGACAAATCTTCCACTCAATCTAACAAACATGAAAACAAATTCTGATCTAACTTGGAGGAATTGAGAACCATGAATGCAAAACAACATTTGAAGAGCAAATTCTCTCTTATACTTTAAGTTATATTCCATATATACTATCAGGATGTTTGAGAGTGGTTTCGGACCTCCAGAAGTTATAAAGCAAAATCTAGTTTTTGGAGGATTCTTCAATTTTCTAGACTTAGTCAAATTTCAGGATCAGGATGACATTCCAAACTTCATCACTCACCAATTTGACCTAACTCGGATCTTTCAAAGATGATATTCACTCACCAAGCTTCATTGACCTCCTGAAACTCAAACAAGACACTATTAGCAACAAGAGCAAAACTAGGCCTAAGGGAGACTTTCAAAGAAACCCTAACCTGGAGCACCTACTGACTCCCTCTCGCTCAAGCAGAGCCTGCCATCCTAGTGATCCCCTTGGCGAGACTCAAATTGCAAAGGCTAACAAATTGCAAAGTACGAGTCCCCATTTGCAATGGGGCGATGTGTGAATACATCACAACAAGTACAAGTGAGAGTGAATCACACAAAGACACCTTATAAACTATAGTATGGAATATCACCTATAGTCAAATATTTCAGAATCTTTGGAAGTAAGTGCTACATCAAAAGAGATGAAAAGGAATTGGGAAAGTTTGATGCAAGATCTGATGAAGGAATATTTTTGGGATAGTCTACCAAAAGTAAGGCATATCGGTACTACAACAAGAGGCTGAAGAAAATTGTGGAAAGTACAAATGTCAGAGTAAGTGAAGAATGGAATCAAGTTGCACTAGAATCAGAGATTGAGATAGAAGACACCCCCATTATTGCAGAAGAGAAAGACGTTCTGAAAGATAAAGAAGAATCAAATGCAACAAAAAAGGAACCTAAGCAAGCACCTAAACCTCCTACAAAATACGTGTAGAATAATCATTTAGAAGATTAGATCATTGGAGATAAAGACAAAAGAGTTTAGACAAGAAGAAGAATAGCAAATGCTAGTGAATAAGCAAATTTTTGTTTCTTATCTAAAGTAGAGCCAAAGACCTTTTGATGGATTGGATGAAGGCAATGGAAGAAGAACTGAATCAAATAGAAAAGAATCAGACATGAGAGTTGGTACCTAGACTGATGAACAAGAATGTGATAGGAACAAAGTGGGTGTTTTGGAACAAGTCAAATGAAGATGGAGAAGTCACAAGAAACAAGACAAGACTGGTGTATAAACGCTATTCACAAATTGAAGGTATAGATTTTGAGGAAACTTTTGCTCTGGTAACTAAGGATGAAAGCTATAAGGATATTTCTTACATTTGTTGAATACAAGAACTTTAAAGTATATCAGGTGTATGTTAAGTCAGCATTCTTGAATGGAGAACTTGAAGAAAAGATTTACATTGAACAACCGGATGGGTTTCAGATGTCAAAGGCTCTGGATATTGTCTACAAACTAAAGACGGCACTTTATGGACTCAAGCAAGCTTCTATAGCATGGTATGCAAGGTTAGATAGATATTTGTTGCAACTAAACTTTAAGAAAGGTACCATAGATAGTAATTTTTATTTCAAAGCTGAAAATGGAAAACTATTGATACTAATTGTATATGTTGATGATATCATTTTTGGTGGAGATGAAGATGTTTGCAAAAAGATTGCAAAGGAAATGCAAAAAGAATTTGAGATGACGATGATTGGTGAGTTGTCATTTTTCTTTGGTATTCAAGTAACACAGTCAAAAGATGGTATTTTAATTTCTCAAACCAAGTACATCAAGGAGATGTTGAAGAAGTTTGATATCGAGAATTGTAAGCCAATTGGAAACCCCATGGTTACTGGTTTTTATTTAAGCAAGGATGATGAATCTCTGGAAGTGGATTAGAAGCTTTATAGATCTATGGTTGGTGAATTGTTATATTTGGCTGCTTCAAGACCGCATATTATGCATGTTGTTTGTTTGGTTAAGCAATCTCATGATCAAGCAGTGAAAAGCATATTTAGATATTTGACAGGGACTCTAGATTTTGGTTTGTCTTATAAAAAGGAAGATGATTTCTCTTTGAAAGCTTACAAAGATGTTGATTGGCCTAGATGTGCTTATGACAAAAGAAGTACAATTGTTGGTGCATTTTTCTTGGAAGATAGGTTGGTCTCCTAGCTAAGCAAGAAGTATGATCCAGTGTCATTATCTACAGCAAAAGCGGAATACATTGCGGTGGCATCTTGTTGCACTCAAGTAATGTGGATGAAGCAAACTCTTAAAAATATCATGGTGATGTATGATGAATTCGGTTATGTGTTCAAGGACTAAACACATTTCCAATTGCATTTAACATTTCAATGAATTCGGTTATGCGTTCAAGGACTAAACACATTTCCATCCGATATCATTTCTTAAGAGAGAAGGTTGCAGACAAAAAAGTCAGAATGAAATATGTGCCCACAAAGGATCATACTGCAAATATTTTTACCAAGTCACTACTAAAGGATACTTTTGAGTATCTCCGCCAGAAGTTAGGGGTTATTGGCCCTCCTACTTCAAACTAGATGAATAGAAGTGGTGCATCTATCTAGGGGGAGATTTAGAGTCTATCTTTTGTCTCTCAGATTGATGTGGTGGCTGCTCTCATGGGGAGTAGTGAAGGTTGTGGTTTCCTAGTTGCAGGAAAATGTGTGCCAAAGAAAGATATCCCTAATAGGAGGAGTGTAATATACCTGGAAGGGGGAGAACTATTTGAAGAAGTTGTGCCCTTTGTCCTTGATGTCAAAGGGAAAGGGAGTTTATTGTCAATTGGTGGTACAAGTGTTGTCATCAATGACAAGGGGGGAGATTGTTGGAAACACGAGTATGTGTTGTCATTGATGTCAAACTTGTTGGCGTGGGAGACTGTTGGCAGTTTGCACGGTGTTTAATCAATGTCACACTTGTGTGTATTGATGATAAAGGTGAAGAGGGAGTTGTAGATGTTTAGTTACAGTTGTGGTCATTGTTGTCGATCAGATTGTTACTAGGTATATATGGTCCAAAAATGAGTGTTTAAATGTTTTGATGTTTGGTGATGATATTGAGTGGGTGTGTGGTGTTTTCGAAAGGAGACAGGAGTGGAAGCTAAAATATGCAAGAAAGAGTATTTAAAGTCTTTATGGGAGAATGCTCTGCATTCCTCCATTTTTTCAATTGATGGCTTACAGTTCTAGATTTAATGTCTATGTTTTGTGGATGTTGCACTATTATGCTTTCAAGTACTCAACAATTCAGGTGTTGAAGTTGGTTGTTGTAGTTTGTTGACAATGAGGTTGTATGTCAAGAATAGTTTAGAAAATGCTCTACAGTGTTAGTTCAAGTGTTGCAGCTTGCAAAGCATGTTCATATTATTTGTGCAGTGTTCCAATTCAGAATTCAAGTGTTGTCTTTCTCTGCAAGTGAACTTATGTTGTGTCTATTGTGTTGGTCTTTGGCCTGCTCAGTTGGTTTACCTTTTTTGGATCATACTCTTTTCATTCGGATATGCATTGGAGGTTGAGTTAAGGTGTTGTTCTAGGTCTTATCATGGCGTGTGAAGATCTGCATTAAGTGGTTCGTTGGAATCGACTTAGGAAGACATGTTGTGAAGTATGTGGGTCCCCTTTATCTCTTGGAGTGGACTGCATTCAGCATAGCTGCTCATGGTGACCAACTTTGTGTAATTTACGTTTATTTTGTTTGTGGACTACCTAGTTGAGAGTTTCGGTGAATAAGTTGATATAAATAGATGTGTTGATGTGTGAATTGTGGTGTGGATTGATTGAAGATGATGTAGAAATATATGTGTGCAAGAAGAAGTGTGAATATTAGTTTGTGGTGTGTTTATGATCAGGAGACTCTACTCAGTTAATTCATCTTTTCTCGGTGCCTGCCAGAATACAGTGAGTCCTTTCGGCAGCTTGTGCAGATGTGCATCTTGCCCTAGAATCATGTGTCTCAGTACTGCAAGTCAATTGCATATTGCCCTAAGGTTGTGCACCTTAGTCTGCCTTGTGCCTAAAACATTCTATTCAATTATTCATATTGTGAGTGTGTTTCTCACTGTGGTTATTCCCTTTCCTCATAAAAATTTGGTTTCCACATGTTTGGTGTTTATTTTTTCATGTTTCATTCATGCTTAGTTGATTAAAGACAATTAATAAGTGTTCATGATTGAATAAGATTTAAGGATTTGCTCAAGAATTATTCACTCTCCCCCCCTCAGTCTTGTGGTATGTTCAACACATGTTGTAAGGCACTCTGAAGTAAACAAATCGTGATTAACTTTTCATATAGATTTTCTGCATAAAGCAGTTGGCTGATCAAAAGTCTAACCAAGGACAGACTCAATAGTAGGCTCATGTCGAAAAGTGTTAAGAAGAGGGCAGCCTTCCATGCATTCATGGCCAAATGACCTATAGATTATATCAAGTCTTCTATAGGGTAGTTAGTAAAATGATCATTAAAGGAGGGTATTAAAGTAATACTGTTATATTGCTATAATGGTCATCTTAGTCATTTAGTTTCTTTTTAGAATGTTTCCCTTCTTGATTTTGTTTTCGATTGTTTCCATTATGGAAAGATCCTCTTGTAATATTCTATATAAGGAGTATTCATCTTATCATTGTGTTAATAATATGGTAGCTATGGTCGGAATCCTTCGGGGCCAACATAGATAACTTAATTGTCTAATTGGCCTATCAATCTTAGACAATTACATATACCGATTTAATAGAGACAATTAAAATGACAAATGAGCAAATACGATTTGCGTATATTATTAATGTAATTACTACATAATGTGTCGAGTTTGTATTAACCCGCCAACCTTAAGACGTGTTGATTCAATGTAACTCATCTAATGAAGAGACGTGATGTTTAATATGATGGCTGACTCTGGGAGAAGTTGTGCTGGTTGATTGATCATATGATCGGATATATATATGGTTTGTCTCTCTCTCTCTCTGAAAGGCATCAAATTATTCATACATCAAACAGATCGAATATACGTTATCCTAGAACAGTTCAATAATCAGCAGTTCGCGTTCTTCTCCAGCAGATTGATTTCATTCCTGAGTTGTGTGCTCTCATCTAAAAGGTGAATCATTCATATAGAAGTCAAAACGAACAAGAATAGATCATCATTAAGCAGTCCACATTCCTACAGCAGTTTGGATTGTGTACAGCAGTCTAGGCTGAATCTATTGCTTCAAAGTGTGAAGTAACTCTCTGTAAAAAGTTACTTGTCATATTTGAAATAATAAAGATATACTTCATTGATGGGTTTTTCACCTTCAAGAGGAAGGTTTTCCCAAGGTACACTCTGTGCAATTGTGTTTGGTTTACTATCTATCTAATCTGATCATAAAATAAACATGGTATCACAGCCAAGTTAAGTAGATCGTGATCAGATTGTCTGGTAGCAACGAAGCTCTCCCTCCTTCACCTTCAAGAAGCAATTTCCAGCATCAAAATGGTGAATGGGTTGAAGGTTGAAGATAGACTTGAAGGTGCTTTGAATTTCACTTCATGGAAGTTCAGAATTCTTGTCACTCTTGAGGAAAATGATCTTCTTCAGTTTGTGGAAGGAAAAGATCAGTCTGAGCCTGAAGATCAAGAAGACAAACTTTAGTTCAAGAAGAATGTCAAATGATGAGATCAACATGCAAGAGACATGTTCAAAGAATTTCAAAGATGTCAAATGCAAGAGACATGTTCAAAACCTCGGAAGGAATGTATGAGATCAACAACACAAGTAAGGCACTTGCATTGAGGAAACAACTTCATCAAGTCAAGATGGCGAAGGGAGAATGAGTCTTATCCTTCTTCATGAAGATTTCGGAATTGAGAGATCAATTAAGCGCCATTGGAGATGAAGTCGTGGACAAGGATCTTGTCATGCTAGCATTGAATGGCCTCCCTCATTCTTGGGAGCCCTTTATTCAAGGTATCAGTGGGAGATCCAAATTCCCTAAGTTCGATCGTCTTCGTGTTAACTACATCCAAGAAGAATCAAGGTTGGCTACTAGGGGAATTGTAAAAAGTTCTCAAAATGAAGACACTCATGTTCTTGCTACCCAATCCATTAAGAAGAAAGGGAGAAATTGGAAGAAAGGCAACTTCAAGGGGAATAGAGATCAAAGGTCAGACTTTGCACCTAATTCAAAGAAGAAGAAGAAAGATCTCTCCCACATCCAATGCTCTAGATGTGACAATTTGGTCACTTTGCAAGAGATTGTTTGACAAGGCCTCAGCAACAAGAAGCAAACATTAATGAAGTCTCTACTCAAAAGGAAGTTGAAGACAACTCTAATGGATTCCTCTTCATATCTGCCTTATCAAGTAATATTCCCATGGATAGTGACACCTGGCTAATTGATAGTGGGGCCTCTCGACACATCACAAGCTATCGAGATCATCTTTTTGATTTGGTGGAAACGGAGTCTAACCTTCAAGTAATCATTGTAGATGATGCACGCTATTCGGTGAAAGGATTTGGTGCTACATTACTCAATCTAGAATCGGGAATTTCTCTTCATCTAAATGTGATGTTCTATTCGTACCAGGAATCAAGAGGAATCTAATATGCATTTCAGCCTTGGAGGATAAAAGTTAAAAAGTAGCATTTTCAGAAGAGAGAATTCTGCCATGGCCAAAGAACTGCAGCATCAAGACTGCTCGTGTGATTGGGAATCGATATGAGAGTTTGTACAAGCTTTCCACTCGTCCAATTCAAGCTCTTCTACATGACTCGGCAAATTCTACCGAAATATGGCATAGAAAACTTGGACATCTACATTTCAGGGCTCTTCCATCATAGGAGAAGATGGTGAAAGGTGTTCCTATACTTAGTCATGTTCATGATAATACATGTGAAAGTTGTGCTATGGATAAATACACTAAGAGTCCATTTCGTAGTAGTGAAAGTAGGTCTAAAGAAATTCTAGATCTTGTACATTCTCATTTATGTGGGCCAATGTCAATGGCAGCCCCAAGCGGATTTTTGTATTATGTAACTTTCATAGATGACTACTCTAGGAAGACTTGGATTTACTTCTTAAGGTCTAAAAAGTTTGATGAAGTCCTAGGTAGATTTAAAGAGTTTAAGGCTCAAGTAGAAAACTTATCTGGAAAAAGAATTAAAATTTTAAGATCTAATAATGGAAGCGAATACACCTCAGGTAGCTTTCGTGATTCTTGTATTGAGGCAGGGATCGAGAGGGTGTTTTGTGTCCCTTACAACCCTCACCAAAATGGTGTTGCAGAAAGAAAGAACAGATCTATTCTTGAAGCTGCAAAAGCCTTGATGCATGATCAAGACCTTCAAACCTTTCTTTGGGTAGAAGCTTCTAGAACAACAGTGTATGTTCAAAATAGATGTCCTCATCGGATATTGCAGAATATGACTCCAAAAGAAGCCTTTTCAAGGATTAAGCCTGATGTCAGTCACTTGAGGATCTTTGGGTGTCCAGTATATGTCCATGTACCCAAAGACAAAAGGACCAAGTTGGAACCCTCTGGCAAGAAAGGAATATTTGTGGGCTACAGTGAAACTTCTAAAGCCTACCGAATTTACATTCCGGATCAAAAACAGATAGAACTGAGCAGAGATGTTACATTTGAGGAAGATGTTGCATTCAATGTTAAATTTTGTAACGTCGATCGTACTATTTCATGCTAACGATATATATATATTTGATTACATATACTAATATGTTAACGTTAACTAATGATAAATAAAACCAAAGTTAACTTATCGCGTTTGATCAACGGTTACACCGTTCATGGTATCGGGTGGTAAAGGGAAGAGATGTGTCTTCCCACGTGGGAAGACATATCTCCTCACTACGTAACCCCTCATCCACTTATATAGCATGCTTACATTGAGGAGGATGTACACACCAAAATTAATAAGTGTGGTGCATCTTCAAAACATGCTATAGCAGATAAAATACAACTTTTAGATCATATCTCCATCTCTTCTATTTTGATCACAGAATTTTGAAAGAACTTAACATTCAAAAAATCCAAAGGTTCATGCATGGAGATATATGATGAAGATCATGAGAATCCTCAAGACATGGATGTTGATCATGCTCTTGAGATTCAAAGGGAGTCTACAAAACCTGAAGTGAATAATGATCCAGTTGAGCCTTTGGATCCTACTGATGGGCCTAGAGATATTGTTGTGAATCGAAAGAGACCTCTTTGGGAAAGGAACACTATGCAGGAGGCAGAACAATTTGCGGCTCCTAGAGGCACATTCAGAGAAAGTAAAAGACCACACAGATACTCTAGCTATGTCACATTGATGTGTAATCTTATTGAGACTGAACCTTCCAGTGTTGAGGAAGCCTCAAAACAGCAAGTATGGAAAGATGCTATGGATGAAAAGTATCAATCCATAATTAAGAATGACGTTTGGGCTATTGTTCCTAGACCTGAGGAGAAATCAGTTGCATCTTCCAAGTGGTTGTACAAGATTAAGCATGCAGCTAATGGAAGCATTGAGAAATACAAGGCTAGATTTGTGGCTCGTGGTTTCTCTCAGAAAGAAGGAATAGACTATGAAGAAACATTTGCTCCTATTGCTCGGTATACTTCCATCAAGACCATCATTGCCATTGCAACAACTAAAGGATGGAAGCTACATCAGATGGATGTGAAGACAACTTTTCTCAATGGTGTGATTGAGGAAGAGGTCTACATTGAGCAACCTGAAGGTTTCGTGATTCATGGAAAAGAGTCTCATGTATGCAAATTGAAGAAAGCATTATATGGTCTTAAGCATGCTCCTCGTACATGGTATGAAAGAATTGACAAATACTTGTTGAGCTTGGGTTTCTTAAAAAATGATGTTGATCTCAATCTTTACTTCAAGGTATTCAATGGTGAAATGTTAATCTTGGTACTATATGTTGATGACCTATTTGTTACCGGGGAAGATCATCTCATCCTTAGATGCAAGAAGCCGTTGACTTCAAAATTTGAGATGAAGGACCTAGGACTCATGCATTTCTTTCTAGGTTTGGATGTATGGCAAAGGCTTAATGAGATAATCCCTAGTCAAGGAAAATACACCATTGACATCTTGAAGAAATTTCGAATGTTAGATTGCAAGTCTATGTCTACACCGATGGAAACTAACTTCAAGAAATTGAGGGAATCTGCAACTAGTTCAGATCTTGTAGATCCTACTATGTACAGGCAATTGATTGGATCCTTGATATATCTAGTTAACACTAGACCGGACATTTGCTATGCAATGAGTGCACTTAGTCAATTCATGTGTGAACCAAGACAAATACATCTAGTTGCAGCCAAGCATATCTTGAGATACTTGCGTAGCACAATTGGACATGGCTTGAAATACTCATTCAGTGTGGACCTGAATCTAGAAGGCTATTCTGATTTTGATTGGGTAGGGAGTGTTACTGATCGGAAAAACACCTCTGGTTGTCGCTTCAGCTTGGGATCTGCTATGATTTCTTGGTGTAGCAGGAAGCAGTCTTCAATGGCACTAAGCACCGTAGATGCAGAATACATTGCAGCTTGTATGGCAACTCGCGAGGCAGTGTGGCTCTGGAAGCTCCTTGCAGGATTGTTTGGACAATCGTTGGAGCCTACTACTATTCATTGTGATAACCAAAGCTGTGTGAAGCTATTAGTTAATCCAGTGTTCAATGACAGAACAAAACATGTTGAGATCCAGTACCACTACATCAGAGATATGGTACAGTGGAATGTTGTTTAGTTAAGATACATTTGTACTGAGGAGCAGACAGCTTACATTCTCACCAAGCCCCTTGCCAAAGTGAAGTTTGTGCATTTTCGAGACAAGCTTGGAGTTGTGGAGAATGAAGCCCTTGCTGAGAGGGAGTCTCAGCATCAGTGATTTCTTGAGATGTACTTTAATGCATTCTTCTCTGTGAGAGAAGTTTGAGGTGCGAGCCCTTGTTAATGCATGCTTCTCTATGAGAGAAGTTTGAGGTGCATGCCCTTGTTAATGCATTCTTCTTTGTGAGGAAGTTTGAGGTGCAAGCCCATGTTATTGCATTCTTCTCTGCGAGAGAGAAGTTTGAGGTGAAAGCCCTTGTTCCACCCTTTGGGAGTAGCCAGAGTGGATCCACCCTCTAGGAGTAGCCATGGTGGATGTCATGTGAGAGACTCCATGACTTAACAATTGCATTTATTCACCCTCTCGGAGTAGCCATGGTGAACGTCATGATGAGATGATTACATCACGTTGAGTGATTCCGTGATTAGCACTTGTGTTCACTTGCTTTTCCATTCATGGGAGTAGCCATGATGGACCCACTCTTTGGGAGTAGCCATGGTGGATGTCACTATGTCACTCAGAGATTGAGAAGGATTCCTCCCTAGCTAAAAGGGAGTGTTGATAATATGGTAGCTACGGTCGGACTCCTTCAAGGCCGACATAGATAACTTAATTGTCTAATTGGCCTATCAGCCTTAGACAATTACATGTACCGATTTAATAGACAATTAAAATAACAAATGAGCAAATAAGATTTGCGTATATTAATAATGTAATTACCACATAATGTGCTGACTTTGTATTAACCCGCCAACCTTAAGACATGTTGATTCAATGTAATTGATCTAATGAAGAGACGTGATGTTTAATATGATGGCTGACTCTTGGAGAAGTCGTGCTGGTTGAATGATCATATAATTGGGTACAGATATGGTTTCTCTCTCTCTCTCAAAGGCTTCGAATTATTCATACATCAAGCAGATTGCATATACATTATCCTATAGCAGCTCAGTAATCAGCAGTTCGTGTTCTTTTCCAGCAGATTGATTTCATTCGTTAGTTGTGTGCTCTCATCTAAAAGGCGAATCATTCATATAAAAGTCAGATCGAACAAGAATAGATCATCATTAAGCAGTCCACATTCCTACAGCAGTTCGGATTGCATACAGCAGTCTAGGGTGAGTCTATTGCTTCAAAGTGTGAAGTAATTCTCTATAAAGTTACTTGTCATATTTGAAATAATAAAGATATACTTCATTACTGGGTTTTTCACGTTCAAGAGGAAGGTTTTCCCATGGTACACTCTGTGCAATTATGTTTGATTTATTGTCTATCTAATCTAATCATAAAATTAACACATTGTTGATTGTCATCTTTAAGTCAAATTTGAAGCTTTTTTAACAATTAATTGCTTAAGTTAATTCTGAAATTTATCATCACTTTTGATAGTATAAGTTTTAAATTATTTGCATTACATTTTATTTTTTCTATTAATTAAAAAAATACAAAATTATTTTCTTAGGTGTCTCAATAGGGTACATTACTATACATAAGATTTGCCATACACCTATGGATTTTGGGAAAAGTGATGTTGTAGACAATCCATGAGTTTTGTATACAATATTTATATAGTATATATTGGAAAGTTATGCATCCTTTAGCTAAAATCCACTTTTATACTCATGCAATTGATGTATGCTTGTGTATGTGATCAAAGTAGCTTCAATTTGATTAGTTTGTCTTTAAAGTTTATTTACCGAAGGGTGCATGATACAAATTTCAAATCCTTAGAAATCTTTATATATCATGGTTTTTCCAATTCGCCAAGTGTAAGGATCAAGTCCAAGTCTAGGTCAAAAATCAGCTTGTCGAGTCCAAGCCTTGTAACCTAAGTCACAGCATTCATCAAATTTCAGCCGTGAAGTCTGAAATTTGGCAGACTTCAAAGAATCACTAAAAATTTGATGAAACTTGCTCATATTCGTACATACAAAAACAGTAGTTTCTTTAATAAAATATATTTTGGAAAAATGTTTTTCTGAGGGATTTTTCCACCATTTTTACATTATTGGAGGGTTTTTTCTACCCTTTTCCAGGGTTCAAGATGCATTTGACACATTTAAGCCATAATATTTTAATATGCCCTATTGCCTTTGGCTATCTGCTCGACCCTGTCTATGATGTATCCATACTGCCCAAATTGCACACGACTTCCTCGATTGGGTTATTCCTTCTGCTAATTTGATGGATAGGTTTGTTCTAGCCGGTAATTCAATAACCTGTAGCTCCGCCCTACCTATTTTATTTGATGCAACCCATATATGATATCCAATGGCCTATATAATAATATATGTATCTAGCAACAACAGAGAATATAGAGGAACCACTCTAATATACACTTGTAGCTCTCGTTAGAGTTCAATACATTTATATTTAAAGTTAAATATTTAGATATTATTAATATAATATTATATATGTTTAAAATGTTAAATTTAAAGTTTGGTATTTTTAATTTTTAATTAATTTTATATAGTTTAAAATTTAATATTATTTAATTTATAAATCATTATTTTAATCTTTAAAGTCTTTTTGTTTATTATATACATAATACATGTTATGTATGTGATATTCTAAATTAATTTCTTATTTTACATTATATGAACCAATCAAATCTTTAAATGTATTTATCAATATTAAATTATTTTAATCATTTTGTGAATATGCTATTTATATATTTTGTTTAAATCAAAATCATATAAGGCAAAAAGAATTCCAATTTTTTTCTTCTCATCAAATTTCATTCAAATTTTACTGCTGCCGAATTCGAAGTCGAGCTCGAACCTTGTGACACAGTGTATAACTATGATTTAGATATCAATCAGAAAAAATATTATCATTCAGAACATATACTACTTGATAGTTAGCAATACATTATAATTATTCGATAAATAATTCCATGGCGACCAAATTAATCCAATATTACTTATTGTAGTAACTTCATAAATTGAATATAAACATTTCCTAGCCAGCTGCCCAATGATTTAAAGTAGATTGCAGAGGCACTTATGTTGAAATATGTAGCTAGAATCGGATTCTAGTTTAAGTTATTTATGTAATCATGGGCGGCATCATGTAATTTGTGTAACTTGTAAAGCATTTAGGTCTGACCCTAAATGGGTGAACCCCTTGTGCAATTATGTAACTTGTAATTAGGGCCGACCTATATGTAACTTGTAATTAGGGCCGACATATATGTAACTTGTAATTAAAGGTCTGATCCTATTCTTGGCGCCAAAACTACAAGGCCGACTATGATCTATTGGAGGCATTAATTCATATATAATATATATACAAAATGATTTGTGATCATTCCAACATCAATACAATCAGCGAATTTCCTATCTCTGCAATCAGCAAATAACCGAGGGTTCCTGAATCTGTCTAAAGGCTGGCGAACTTGTATTCCAAGCTGAGCGAACATCCTTCAGTGCTGCCGAATGAAGTTACAGTGACAGCGATCTGCATTTGAAGGATTGTCAAGGTCATAGCATTTCAGATGAGTCTGCCCTAGCATGGGAATGTTGTAATTGTGCTACTGTGTTTGATTTTATATAAACTGAGATAATTGTTGCTGGGTTTTTCACCTCCAAGAGGGAGGTTTTCCCAAGGTACTACTGTGTTATGTGTATTGCGTTTATTGTTTTATGTTATTTGTTATCAGTCTGATCATAAAATCAACACTTACACACTTTAGCCAGTCAAAGCATTGCATATACCACAACAAAAGATTAAAATAAAGAGTAACAGGTGCTTGCAGCAGACAGATTTTCCACAAGATCAAAAACCAATAACCAAAGGCAAGGCCTCCGCCTTAATTAAACAGCAAGAACATATCTGCAAAAAATGCATATGCAAGAGCAAGACTGAAACATAAGTATTATGGTGACATAATTTACTCAACCTGACATCTCCCGATATGGTGCATTCTCCTGGAATTTGACTGATACCGCCCCCAGGATCTGCAAGATTATATGCATATCATGATCATACAATCAAAAACTTAAAATAAGTGTTCTGTGCATATTGATTCTGTATACCACAAAAACAGATCCAACATTTAATAGGAGAAAATTTTCAGTCATAAGTGATAACTTTGAATCCTAGCTCAAAAAAAAGTGTTTCATAGTTTTAATTGTGAGTTTTATAGAATCATAGATCATGCAAAATAGAGAATCATAAACACAAATTCTGGTCAATTTCCGTAAGTTAGAAACAATAATTATTGACAGAAATTAACAAGTAATGGACACTTGATATTTGCTATGAACTGCAATGGAGATCTTGGCTGTGAATTTTCCCTTGTTTATTACATTGCAAATGGAATTATTAGAATATTCAAAATTTTGAATTCAATATATATATAAGCATGGAACATAAATTATATATCTGCTATTCAACAAAATACTCAATTAAGACCAGTGCATACAAATGGTCAAAAATACTCCTCTATTATTAAAGGGATTACGATGTGTTGCATTTCAGCAAGATGGAGAGGAATGGACATTGTGCAAGCCATCAAGGATATCTTTCATTACATCTTGACTAATCTACACTTGATTTTTGTGCATCCCTTGGGCACTATAACTCATGGGAGACAATTTGAAGGTTGTTTCTGCCTGAACACAACATTCATTATCATATCAAGACTAGGAAGATTGTATATTAACTGAAAAATAATCAAGAAATGTTTGGTGAGCCACTTGAAGGTAAAAGTGATGACTTCCCAAATGTTCATGTTTTCAAAGCAGTCATTATGTCAAAGTTGTATAACAACAGGAAAATATCTCTACACCATTCCCTCCCACCTTAGATGGCCTTCGATCGGAAATGCTAATCTATTATGTGTGCAAAGAAGTATGGAGTAGTGCCAAGGAAAGCAGGTGATGGTGCTTTTGTGGGCATATGAGACCACATACCAAATTAAAATTAGGCTTTGCTGGTCCAGCAGCAGCGCCAAATGTTGTTTGTAGTTGCCAAGGGTATTATCATGTCATTTGAAGAGCACTAGAAGCCTCACGAGTAAGACTCGACCCTACAAGTTACTTAGGAACTGGGAACTAGATCTTTTTAATCCATTTAAGCATCCCACAAGGACTGGAAAATTCAAGCAAATCATAGCAGCCAAAAACATTAGTTGAAATAAGATGAAGTGAAGGCTATAGGATAACTCTCAAATAAGCATAGAAAATTTTATTTAAGAGAAAATTTTGACATGATATAGTTTCCCAAAGAAATGAACAAAGGATTAAGGAAATCACATAAAGAAAGAAAGAAAGAAAGAAATTATAGCAACCACCCGAAAATAACCAAGGATAGGTCAAGGGGACTCGATTGCACACCAAATACAATAGAAAAGAACAAGAGAAAAAGGGGCCCTAGACTCAAAGCAAATACAACAAAGGAAGAAAAAATAAATAAATAGGCACACAAAGGTTTTCTTAAAACTAGTAAACCCAAAATAGTAGAAAGCAGTGAAAGCAAATGAAGACCATCCCTTCCAAGAACAAAACTTTTTAGTTGTTAATATTCTGGGATGTGTTCGAGAAGCCAACGATATTATAATCAAACATTAGGAGTACCAGTTTAGACTTTAAAAAAGCTCATCAAGGAAAGTCCAGGTCTAGGGGGATAAAGCTAGACAATCCTAGAAGGCAACCAATTCTGCATAGAACACTGAAAGCCAAAGAACTACTGATGATAGGGAAGAAAATGGTAATGCAAACTTGCCCATAAGATCTGTGTAATGAAAAAGGGGTGTGACAAGGCCCTTGATGTTGAGAAGATGTAGAGCAATGAACATTAGAATGAGACTTGAGTATCAACGAACCTTAATCATACCAAATCACAAGGATGACCGATGCCTTATATTGATCTGCATCAATCTATATGTGAAACAGTAACATTCACATAGCGCTAAACGACTTTGACACATATGATAGGTTAAAAGTATAAAGTAACCAATCTAGTAATTCTTGACGACCACAAGTAGATCTAAGGCTGAACACGGTGACCATGCTAAGAAATGGGCCAAGCATCTTTGATAAAGGTAAAAAAAAGAAAATCAAAGGAGAATCACTAGAAAATTTGTATAAACTACCCCTAATAGATTTCATATAGACTAGACATTGGAAAATAAAATGCTCCTCAAACTCACCATTTTGGAGGAGAAGAAACGCGGAAAATTCTTTTACTTTGTAAAATATGGTGATTTATCTCAACACAAAGCTAATAGGAGCACACCCACAAATATCCAAGGGGAATCCTCATTCCATGAGTTCAATGATGTTGAAGATAAGTGGATTGAACAATGGTCCCATCAACAATCTAGCAAGCTAGATGTGCCGACAGTAAATATCCATTCTAATGGATCAATTGAGCATCTCTTTCCATGCAATAAAGTGATAAGGACATAAGGAGTACCTGAAAGAAGTAAGCATGTTCAAAGCAATGTCAATAGACTAGAAGAACAAACAAACTGAACCAGCAACACTGATGTCCAGGGGATCTAAAGAAGCAATCTCCTCCAAGGAACACTGTGCCAAAAAAGGGCATCTCCCACACGACAAAGCAAAACAACCCATGAATCTACGCCAATGTATAAACCAATTGAGCAAATATATTCTTGAGACAAAAGATTTAAGCAGCAAATTTGATGCTAACAATATAATGAAGAATCGCTTATTTGCATTGAACCATATGTTTAAGCATAATCATCTAAACTCTCTCAACCCAAGCCCAATCATAAGAATGCAAGTTATGGCCCCAAACCTTAGAACTATACAAGTTGCAGACTTAATCATTATGTCGAAGATTAACATCTTCAAAGGGATATGCTAGAAATATACCTAAAAAAAATGGTGCTCAAGGGAAAAGAGCCAGACATTTCCCTTGCAAAGATGAGACTAAGGAAAATTGAAAAGAAAGGCGACCCATAAAATTAGTTGTTATTTGCACACGGCACCCATTATAGAGAAATGAAACCTAGAAAGAGAATCCTTGGTGGCATTGGAGACGAATACTATAGTTTTAATAAGGTTGACCACAAGGTAAAAAAGATCACAAAAATCAAATAGTGCATCAAGTTGTCTCTACACTCGTTGAGAAAATTGAGAGGATGATGATGTCATAAACAAACTGTAAAATAGCAATCAACACATCTTGAAGTGGGAAACCATTGTCTACATGGGTGCATTGTCTACGAAAATCTTCAAGCTAATCAATATAGATACCAAAGTGGGTTAGTGAGAAAGGGTAACTCTACTTAGCTCTAATAGAACTCTAGTTGAAGTCAAAAAGGCCATCAGTCTAGAAACATCAAACAAATCTCTCATAGAGGTACTGTTATCAATGAAGCCTGCACCCTTTGCTTAAGCTGTGAACTTCAACTGCCTATTGAAACATGGGAACACTTCGAGGTTGTGGGTAACCTGAAGACTGAAGTGGACCTCCAGAGTAAGCTGGTTCTTTTCAAATTCTTCACCTAAACTAACAATTTCTTCAGGGAAAAGAGTGAGGAGGAGAACATATGAAACTAAAATCTAAACCTAAGGTGATGCACCAGATGATATGTTGAAAGTCAAATAAGCAAATGATACACAGTATAATAGTGATAATGAAGCTCTTTTACACTAACCAACAACCCATAATCTCTGCATCAATATTTCATAAGAAGGCTGGATAATCACAGTCCTAAGAGGAAAAAACTCCTCCTTTCACAACCTAAGACTGATAATTACTGAAAAACACAACTTATGACCTGCAATAGTATATGTATTTCTGTACAAGGCATCAACAGAAAGTGCAATTTTAAGGGAGGCAAAAGCCAACCACAAAGAACTGCCTAACACTAAAGACACACAATAACAGAAAAAATGAGAAGGTACAAGCTATTATCCCTGCCAAAAAGGTATCACCAAGCTTTATTATTCCTGAAAATGTGTTACAAAAACATTCCCTCTTGCAGAAAGAACTCAGAAATTACAGTCTGCCAAAAAAATGAATGAAGAAGAACCCTTACAATGAAAAAGGAAGGTAGTATATATGCTCTCCAAAAAGTAGATAATGAATAATAAATCCCACCTCCTCTTGGGCGAGCAGAAACAAAAAACCCCTTTTAAAAGACCTAAAACATGTCTGAAAGGGAGAAACTTGGGCCAAAGGTCAAGCCAACCCATGCTACAACCATAAAAAGCTCCTAAATGCATCATAAATGGCCCCAAAATATCTCCTGACAGGCCTGCAAGCCTTCATTAATGCCAAAAATGTCTCTTTGACTTTAACAATAAATGAAAAAGATAATATCCTATAAAGTGATCTAAAATTTATCATGTAATTTAAATATATGTTTTGCTTTATGTTTATATTTCAAAATTAAAATACTATCAGCTTAATGAGGAAAAATAATTTAATAAAGTGACTTAAAATTATCACTTTAATAAATGTTATTTTCACTTCATTTAATAGTATTTTAATTTTACAGTGTAAAATTAAAACAAAACAAATGTTTGATTTATGTGATAAATTTTTAGATTACTTTAATTAATATTATCTTTTTCAAAAATATAAAATCTACCTAGACTCCTCATAAAAAAAAGAAAATTTATTGACTTATAAATGTCACTTAATAAATTTTAATTTTATTAAAAATAAAATATTGACATTTATAAGTCACTTAATAAATTTTACAAAGGAACACATAAGTCATTTTAATGACCCCCCAAGGCATTTCCACGAGGCTATTAGAGATGGAGAAAGAAAAATAAAACAAAGGCAAAAAATAAAAATGCCAATGTAATTCATCGATGCATACTTAGGGGATCTCTCAACCCTAAAAACCTCATTTTATCATTCGATATTTCAATCTTCCCTTTGCTGCTGCATGAGAATAGGGTTTGATGAGAAAAAAGAAGGGCACTTTGGTTATTGCTGGCCGCCATAGATGGATCTTTGTGGAAATCGCAGAAGTGAAAGGCGTATTTTCGTGAAAACCGAGTCCTTTGAGTGTTGCCATGAGAGTTATGCCATCTTCGTTGATTCTAGACGAACTGGGGCATCTCTTGTGGACGCCATTTTCTGCACATTCCTTGTAGATTCTGGGCGAACTGGGGTTGCCGCGAGGGTTTTGCTTACATTCCAAGGGTTTTTTGAAATTCTAGAAATGATTTGAAGATTTCCAGGTGCATATTTCAGGCACTTCAGTTTCGATTTTTTGCTGTAGCGTGATCTTCTAGCTGGGCATGATTTTCTGTTGTTAATGATTTTCTGGGCATAGTTTTTGACTGCAATCTAAATGTATTACCGCCTTACTGCCTTTTTCCTCTTCTGGCTTGCTTCTAGTTTGCTACTTTCACTAGAAATTCGACCTCCATTTTGCTGATAGAAGGAGATTTTGGGCCATTTTGGTTTATTGCTTTGACTGGTTTTATTGCATATTTTCATTTCTGAAAGTCGATTTTCTTCAAAAATATCTTCCATAAAACTGAAGAATATTTAGACTTTTTGCACTCAAAAATCTTCTGAAAGAAAAACCCAACTGGAACCATAACAAGCAACCTGTATGCCATAATTTTGCAGACATATTCTCGAAAATTTGTTTCGAGTTAAACACTGAAACCTTGCACTTTCTTTTTCTTTTTAATTTTTCCTTAGCAAAGCTCAGAACTATGAATGAATGGCTGCTTCAGGCGATTCTCTTTTTCCATGTTACAAACAAAATTCGATTTTTCTCCATTTACTTGGAAAATGACTATAAAAAAAAACTTGCTGCCGGATGTATCCTTGTCATTGTGTATCTCCTGCAGGTCATGGGTTTTATTTTTCTGCACATCCTTGTCTGATAGTATAAATTGGGCATTTCACTTGGAAAAAGACTGCTGTTGGTTTCTCTTACCACTGGGAAAGCTACTTGGAAAGGAGCTGCATGCTTATTTAAATCTTCTACAATCTGATTCATGGCTGTCATTAGTGATCTCTTTCTGGACTATTGTTATTACCTGACTGTTTTACCAGTCCCATATGACTGTAGTTAATCATTTCCTCTTTGACTGCACTCTGTTTTTGAATTTTCTCTTACATCACTGTGACTGAGTGATTACTGAACTATCTCTCATGCATTTATGTGCAAAACGAACCCTAGCTTGATTTGAAATGAAAGAGAAGATGTAATCCAAAAAATTTCAGGCTTTTATCGAAAATTTGCATCTTACATTTCAATATGACTGACTGTATGCATTGCTTTCTTTCTTGTTTCATAGCATTGGCTGCTGTCAATAATTTGTTTACTGTGCATTTGGCCTTTCAGACTGTCAATTTTCTGGCGATCGTCATCTTTGTATCTATGGCTTATATTGTTCACCATATGTATCCTTTTCCTCACATTTTGAGACTGTCCTGAAGCTGCATGAAGATATCCTAAACAATGACCCTTGAAAAATATCAATACCACCACTTGGCTGCGCATGCTTACTCTCTACCTTGAGTATATCATTTGGTGTCTCCAACATCCAATTTATTACAGATCTCTTGTATTGCTTTTTTAGTGAGCTGGTCATGAACTTGTTGAGGGACTGTCATTGCTTTGGGCTATGGATATTCTTGGGGTTGCAACTATGTTTTCCATATTTATAGTGAATGCTATCACTGCTGTCATTTTACTGAGCCTCCTTAAATGTCTCACTTCTATCATTGGGCTGATATATAAAGCTTTACCATGACTGTACTTGAAAGCATTTATGATTGTGTTTTATTTTAAAAGGCTGTTGGTGCTACCCTTTGACTGCACTGTAACCTCTTTATCTTGCTGCTGTTTGACTGTAAAAATTGACTGCTACCTTTTGACAAAGATCTTATTGATGTTATGGCTTTGACCTCTAGAAATGTAGCCTTCTGGAACACTGTGATGGCATCTCTCTGATATTGGCACATTAAATGATAAGCTTTACTTCTTAACTACAGTTATCATGATGATCATGCAATCTTCCTTTTGCTCTTGTGCGATGGTCTCCGTGAATGAGTGCCCCTCGCTTATGACAGTATGCTGGTGCTGACATTTAGGACTCTCATGTTCCTATCAGCCTAATGCCATGAGCGACATGCACTCCTTTATTGTAACCACCGTAGGAGACAGGTAAGGATTGTTTCACTGATGTCATAATAATCTGTCCCTAATGTCATACATGCTCAACTCAACCCTCGTGGGAGCCCATTTTTCCCACATGCACATATTTCATTGAAGTAATCAGCGATAAAACTTTACCTATATCTGCACATTGGACAAATTGTTAGACAAAAATTATGAATTTTCAGATATGTTTCCTGTTGTTTCCGATACGTACAATGATTTGACTGGTATAATGCATTGTAGGAGTGGATTGTGCATGCATTGATGATATATATGCAAGGATATGGTCTCCCGAGCTCTAATGCAATTCTCTTATCTTCTTGCAGACACTTGGAGCAACAGGGGACCTCTGCAAAGGAGCTAGATATGAAGCTACTCAACTGCGGGGGGTTCGTCATTATGAGGCAATGACGGATCCCTTATCTTTGTTTATATTTTATTTTTTACATGCATCATTTTCTTGTATAATGCATCATAGGTAGTCATTCCCACGGCTTGTGTGGGAGCATCTCATTTAACATTTATGAATAAAGAGATGCTTTTTCAAATATGCAATGTTGTATAGTTCTTGATTGGTTGTGAACACTTGCATTTACTTGGAAATCTTTTAGCATTCTATAGTATCTCTTGGCAAAACACAAACAACAAACATGTTCCCTTAAAACTATAAAACTTGACCAACTCCACCTGATTGAGCTAGAGAATGAAAATGGGTAACATTACTGGCGACATCTGCATGGTGCTTGCCTGCTAAGTACCCAGACCAGCTGCCTAAAGCCTATCAATTGGGCACAGAGTCACTCACCCTGACAAAACTTTCTGAAACTCATTCACTTGCACTACTGAAACTCAGATTCAGACTGAAACTTCTTCTGATAACACATCCCTACAAAAAAATGTTGGGAGCTATCCCAATTCTATGAGGCAGATATGTATGATGTGTGATAGTGAAATCATGTATTCACTGTTTCATATGGTAGGTATCTTCTTCATAGAACTGTGGTAACTTACAGCAGCCTTACCTCCGCAAAAAACTAAAACAACTAACAACTAACTGCGCACAAAGCGCTTAGGGAAAACAAAACAGCAACTAACCAACTGTGCAGCAGCACTTATTCAGCACCAAAAACCTACTCTATTATATACAAGCTGTAATCATACCTCAAAAGCAATGCTTGAGGTGAATCCCGTTGACTGGGATTGGCTCCATATTGCCGTCCAGCTTGGAGAGATGGAAAGCGTTGTGTTGTTTACATTCAGAAATAATGTAAGGCCCGCTCCAAAATGCATTGAACTTGGAATGTTTTCCAGGCTTGCTTTTGAGGGTGTCCCATTTCAGCACCACATCTCCCTCCTGGAAGCTTCTTGGAGATGCTCATTTGTCAAAAGATCGCTTCATCTGAGCTTGATGCTGCTCTATCTTGTTCATAGCATCATTTCTAGTCTCTTCTAGCTCAAATAACTGAGCTAATCTCACTGTTAAGGGCCTTCCTCTAGTGTGTCCAACTGATTTGCTAAGTCAAGTGCTTGAAGCTCGAATGATATAGGAAGCCTTGCTTCCCTACCATAGACCAGCATAAAAGGTGACTGTCCCGTGGACCTTTTTGGGGTGATCCTATCAGCCCATAAGGCTGATTTTAACTAAGTATGCCAAATCCGTTGGTTACCCTCCATGGTCTTCTTTATGATCCTAACCAATTTTTTATTGGTTGATTTTGCCTGGCCATTGCCTTGCGAATAGTAATTGGAGGATGTATTTAGGTAGATCCCTTTCTTGATGGCCCAATCAGAAATTTTAAGACCAACAAAAGCGAGGCCATTGTCTGAAATGATGGACTCAAGAATTCCAAATCTGGCAATCAGATCCTCGTAAAAATTTAAAACAGCAGTCTCATTTGCCTCTTTGAGTGCCACTGCTTCAGTCCATTTGGTGAAATAGTCAGTGGTTGTAAGTATCCACTTATGGCCAACACTGGATGAAGGGTTTATCACCCCAATAAAGTCCAAACCCCACCTCATGAAGGGTTGTTCCACCTGGATTGGCTGCAAAGGTAAAGCTGCCAATCCCATTTTTCCAGCAAAAGGGGCACATTCTTTGCACTTTCTAACCCGTACATGCGCATCTCTAAATAATGTGGGCCAATAATAGCCACCTTTCATCACTTTAAGAGTTGTTGCTCTTGGTGAAAAATGGCCTCTAGCTGATCCCTCATGAAAATCATGCAGCACTTTACTTACTTGGTCAAGCCCAATGCATCTCAGCAATACACCATTAAAATCTTTATGGAACAAGATGCCATTAAGAAGTGCATAAGGTATGGACTGCATTCTGAAATACCTTCTTTTAGCTCTGTCCAACAGCTTAGGACACTCACCAGTTCACAGAAAATGTGCCATTTCCTGCACCCAATCAGCAGTAGGAGTCAAAACCTCTGCTTGCTCGTCACCCTGCAGTGTTAGAACAGCCTCTTGTTCATGCTTTGGTGAGCTAGAAACGCCATCAGCAAGCTGTTCGCACAAACCTTTGCCTCTAACCAGCTTGGTAACCTGAATTTTGACGTCATATTCCATCACCTTGGTTACCCAACCAGCCCTCTTGTCATTGAGATCCTTACTCAATAGAAACTCTTTTACGCTCGGGTGAGCAACCATTAGATTAATGCTATTATTAGACAGCATGTGTTTGAATTTCTTCAAACTCCTGATAATAGCAAGCACATGTTTTTCTACAAAAGTGTACCTTAGCTTGTAATCTTTCAATGATTGGCTGAAGAAGGCTAAAGGTTGTTCCAAGCCTTCATCGTTTTGTTGTACCAACATAGCTGAGATAGAATCTACATTACCATATGCGTACAAAGTGAAATCCTTAGAAAAATCAGGATTTAGAAGTGTAGGAGCAGCAGCCAATGCTTCTTTAATTAGTTCAAAACTTCTCTTGCCCTCCTTGGTCCAACTATAAGACATATTCTTCCTCAACATAGCAGTTAGAGGATTTAGCAAATCTGCAATATCAGGGATAAATCTTCTGACAAAATTAATCCTTCCTATGAAGCTTTGCAGACCTTTCTTGTGAGCTGGTAAAGGCCAAAATGGCACTTATCCTCTCAGGATCAATGGTAATACCGTGCTTGGAGACCACGTAACCAAGCAATATGCCCTCATAGACAACAAATATACACTTTTGGGGATTAAGAGACACCCCAAATTCTCTGCACCTCTCGAAGATTAGCTTCAAATGGTTTAGATGATCCTTTGCTTCCTTCGAGAACACTGTGATATCATCTAAATAAACCAGCACTATTTTATACATTAAACCTTGAAACGCCATATCCATGGCTCGCTGGAAAGTTGCCCCTGCATTGGATAACCCAAAAGGCATCTTCCTATAGGCCATAGTACCCCATTTGGTAGTAAAAGATGTCTTATATTGGTCCTCCTCTTTGACTAAAATCTGGTTATAACCAGAAAAACCATCTAGTAGAGAAAACATTTCAAAACCTGCATCTACTTACAGAATCTGCTCCATAGAAGGTAGAGGATAATGGTCTTTTAGTGAGGCTCGGTTAAGGTCTCTAAAATCTACACAGAGCCTGATTTCACCATTTTTCTTTCTTACAGGAACTAAGTTTGAAACCCATGAAGTATGCTTGATGGGAAAAACTATAGCACTCTCAATCAACTTGTCTAATTCCTTTTTCATCGAGGGCTCCAATTTGGGATTTAATGGTCTCTGTAAATAATGTAAATAATGAGAATATCAAAAATAATGTTTATGGTGAAAAGTGGATAACAACAATATTGAAAGGCTAAATGAATTCAACCACAAAACCCTAGCCTAACAACAACAAAGATCCACCATAACATATGAAGATTACCTAAGACAATGCAAATCAAATGAAATCACAAAGATTATACCATCACATGTCTAATAGGGTTTGGATCTCCATTCTTCCTATCTCCATTGATCTTGCTTGATATATTTGCTCTCAGATTTTATGTGTGCACAAGAGCTCAACAAAGAACGGAAATGTGGTTGCAAATAGGCTTGATCGCATATGAAAGTTTGAAAGCGTAGTCGGGGGTTGATAATGAAGGAAGCATCTCCTTATATACAAGACACTATAAAAAATGGAGGGATAAGATTAAGATGTAAAAGATAAATGGTCAGCTATGATTAGAGGGTAGGTAAAGAAAATAAGAAAATAATGAGAGGGTTGGTAGTGTATGAATTAAGAGATGAACGACATGTGTCATGGGTAGAAGAGGTTAATGAATTAATTAAATAAATAAAGATTTATTTAATTAATAGAAGAAGTGGGATCAATTAAATAAATAAAAGTATTTATTTAATTTAAAAAAGGATAATTTAAATAAATAAGTGTATTTATTTAAATGAGAAATAAGACTAGAAGAGGGTAAATGAATTAATTAAATAAGTAAAGATTTATTCAATTAATAGAAGAATTAGGCTAAAATAATTAAATAAATAAAGATATTTATTTAACTAGACTGGACAATTTTAGGTGTCTACAAATACCAATGCCCCACAGATTCTTGAATAGCAGATGTGTCATGTCCCCTCCAAGTCAGCCAACTAGGACACTATCAATCCATAGACAAAAGTGTTTATTAACACTCTATTCTCTAAATAGATTTAGAGATTAATAAGATAAAATTAAAACTATTGTTTAAAATTAATACCTGAATTCTCTTTTTTGAGCCGACTTAGAATTTAAATTCAAAATTTTCTCTTTTTTAGCCTGACCTGGGGTTTTTAGCACCAAAATACGATAAGGTATAAAGGCAGGCATGGGCTCTTTTGAGAGCATCTTACACATAACATCTTCCATTCATTTTTACAATCAATCACTGTCTATGAGGACGAAAACCCTCAACAGCACAACCCTCGGTGAGGACGCAAACCTGCATCATAATGCAAATTCATTCCTTTGTTATACCAGTGCTAAAACTTCAGTCATTCCATGTGATGATCTTACAAATTGGAAGAAGGATAGAGTAGGTTACAAATCCATTCACCCATTCATTGCTATCAACGAACTACAATCTGAGTCCCTTAAGCAGCACCACCTAAGTCAATCACACCCAGATCTATCCCAGGCACAGCAGAGTCAAAATATCAACAACGAGGGCAATCTAGTAATGCAAGAAGACAAGGAAAAGGAGAATCTAGCACAATGCAGAACATTGATTACAGCCAAAGTATGAGGGGAATAGGAGATTCCGTGAGAGGTGAAGAGAATTTCCAAAGAGGAAGAAGAGGAGGTTTTATTGGAACATCTACAAGTGCAAAGAAGCTAATCACAACAACATTTGAGTATCGACAGGCACAACAGAACACAATGGAGGAATTAGTGATTAGAAAAATCATTTTGCACAAGCAGATAAAGCGTGTGGCTTCACCCAAGCATATGAAAGAACCAAAACAAGGGAAATAGTAAATGTTGAGGAGAATATTGTTGAAACCAAAAAAGGAGAATCAAGAACCAATACAAAGAAGGAATTTTAGGACTATATGTAAGTCAGGTTGAAAAGGCTGCAAAGTTATTATAGACAGCGAAGTATGGACTATTTGATCTCTCAAGAAATGGTAGAAAATCTTAGATTGAGGAAATTAAGCACCCCAACCCATACAAGGTTATGTGGTTATAGAAAAGATACCAAATGTTGGTAAGTGAGCAGTGCTTAGTTAATTTTCAGATTGGTAATCATAAAAATGAAATTAGATGTAATGTAGTGCCCATGGACACTTGTCATGTCGTATTGGGTAGACCATGGCAATATGATAGGAATGCAGTACTTGATGGAAGGATGGATATATATACCATTGTAAATTGTAAATGGAAGGAAAACAGTATACTTTGAATTCATTAAAGGATAAGGAAGAAGAAGTGGACAGACGTCCAAGATTATGCCGAAAAGAAGTTTACAAAGAATATGAGAAAAGAGAGGGCAGGTTATTCATTTCTTCCAAATTCTATGGGACTTGAGGCAGTGGAAAAGTTTGAAGAAATTCCATTGGAAGTGAAGGAGATATTGGAAGATATGCAAAATACTTCATAAAATAATTACCAAATGGGTTGCCACTAATGAGAAGAATTAGTCAACACATGGATTTGATTCCAAGAGTTAGTTTATCAAACAAGGCAGCATACTAGATGGCACTCATGGAAAATAAGGAGGAGAAAAGGCAAGTTCAAGAGCTATTGGACAAACGACTGATAAGGGAAAGCTTGAACCCTTATGTTGTTCCAATAATGTTAGCACCTAAAAGGATGGAGAATGGTTTTTGAGTGTAGATTTGAGGGAAATAGATAAGATAACAATAACGTATAGCTTTCCACCACCATGTCTGGATGATTTGATGGATTGTCTACGTGGAGCTGATTACTTCGCAAAAATTGATTTGAAAAGTGGCTATCATCAAATATAGATTAGAGAAGGGAATCAGTGGACAACGGCATTTAAGAAAAAGGACAGATCATACAAATAGCTGGTAATGTTGTTTGGGTTAACCACTGCTTCGAGCACCTTCATGATGTTGATGAACAACGTGTTGAAATCATTTCTTGGTAAGTTTGAAATTGTCTATTTAGATGATGTTTTGACATTTAGTAAAACAAAGAAGCATTAATGCATTTGATGTTAGTGTTGCAGAAGGTGAAAGAAAAGAAGTTGTTGATCAATATTAAAATGGCAGTTTTACATTGGGGCTTGTCATTTCACAAGATGGTTTATCGATGGATCTGTAAAGAACTGTTGCGGAATGGCCATCACCTACCAGTATGCTTGAAGCAAGAAGTTTCATGGACTAGCAAGCATCTACAAGAAATTTATCAGAAATTTTCATAGTATTTGCACACCTAAACAATCAAGGGTGGTAAGGAGTTTAAGTGGACAACTACAACAGAGAGAAGTTTTCAGTTATTGAAAAAGCAAGTGACCAAACAACCAGTACTAGCATTGTGAAATTTCAAAAAAACATTCCAAGTGGATTTTGATGCAAGTGGGACAGCTATAAGAGGATTTTTGAGTCAAGAGGGTAGTCCATTGCCTATTTCAACAAAAATAAAATGAAGCCAAAAGAAGGTATTTGGTGTAAGACCAAGAATTTCATGCAATTATTCAAGCACTCAAGAAGTGGAGGCACTACTTGCTACCCAACGAGTTTGTTATGTTTACGAATCATTATGCATCGCAGTTTATAAACAACCAAGGTAAGTTAAACCAAAGACAAAACGGATTGAATTCCTTTAAAGTTACTAATTTTTTAATCCATAGGAGTGGTAAGTCAAATATGGCAAATAGGGCAACCGATGCTTTAAGTAGTAGGAGTCCCTTGCTAAATGAGATGAGGGTGAAAGTTGTTTGTTTTGATAGTATGAGAGAACTATATGAGGAAGATTCAAATTAGAGCCATGGACAGCACATAAGAATCCCATTGAAAGGATAGAACTCCATGGCTGGGGTATTTCTAAAAGGTCTTATTGTTTAAAGGACGGGCTGTGTATACCACAAGGTTCAAAGAGAGAAAACTTGCTTAGAGAAAAAGATAGTGAAGGCCTTGCAAGGCATTTCAAAGTTATAAAACATTGGCATGATTGTGTAACGATTATTGTTGGCTAGTGCAAAGTTATAGAGTTTGCTAGCAAGCAAAAGGAAAAAGTCAAAATACAGGGTTAAATTAGACATTGCCAATATTGGAGAAACTGTGGAACTTCTAATCATGTGCTTTATGTTATGACTGCCAAGAATACAGAAGGAAATGACCATGTTTTTGTTGTAGTTGATAAATTTTCAAAAACTACACAATTTATTCCATGCAAGAAGCCAAATGATAGATTACATTGTTTGCCAAAATTTGTAAGCATTTTTTGGTGTACTATATGAAAGAAGCTAGATACCAAGTTGGGTTTCACTTCACTGCCAATATGATAAATTTTGTCCCTAGAGTAGAACCAAAACTATATATGACAATATAGAAATATTTACTGCACTTAGTTTATACTGTGGACGTGACAAAATTTGTTTTCTATAGTCCTTTGTTGTACAAAAATAAATAGCTGAAATTCCTGTATTTCATGTTGGAACATGTCTATTTCTATATGATTGTGTGTACCTTTTGAATGATGGCTCCCAATTCAAATCTTTTACTGCATATATGTAATGTCAGCTAGTGCCCAAAAAGTAATATTCTGGAAAATAAATTTAAAGATGCTTCGAACAAAGCATTTAAGCTCTTTGGAGTGTTATTCCCAAAATAACATATCATGATAAACCAACACATAAAAACTGTACTGATTGCATGTACGGGTATTGCTTTCTGCATGATTTTACTACAAAGGATTTTTATATAATAAAGTAATTAACTACAGCTTTCTAGTTTGGAGATAATCAAAGAGCTATTTTTGATATATTATATATGAAAAAGAGGAAGCATCATTTACCATTACTTCTATATTTGCTTTATAGAGATGTCTTATAAAGAATGTTCACTGTGCATGTATTTTTCTGTTCAAATTTTTACTTTAGGTGGTCAAAGCTTGCCCACAGTGCAACACTTACATGCACTATTAAAGATGCTAACCATGTCACACACATTGATAAAACTTTAGAGGACTTGATTTTAGTTATAAGACATACAACTCCATTGGGTTGGTTTCATTGTTGAGGGTGTAGCAAATCCATAGATTTCTTCCTTGGGATGTGCAGGAAAATCCTTGTAGAAGCGCTTCTGAATATCATCTAGTGCCTCCATGCATAACTCCATAGCATTTATTGCCTGCAGATGAAAATATTTCATAAAACCAATTAATGGATACAGAGTAGTCTAAATGTTAATTTCCAAAATAAATTAAAAATTGGACATGCAAAATGTTAAACATTCTAAAGTGAAAACATTTTAAATCATTCATACGTGTGTGTGTGTACATATATAATATGTGTGTATATATATTATATATACATAATATGTATGTATATATACATTATGTGTGTGTGCATGTGTGCATTTGTGTGTGTGTCTCTGTGTGTGTGTGTATAGGTCTCATTTCACCTCCCCCAACCTTCTGTAGACAGCAGCGACTCAAATATTTGTTTCTCCTTTCTCAACATCAGATCGAATGGAAACCATGACTTTCCTTTTAACAGCTGAAATCATTCATATTACTGATTTGAACCCTCCACACTATTTTTGGCAGCAGATATACTACATACAGACAGAAGCTAGGCTGTATTTAAACCCATACTTCAGCGATACAATATTTCCAACTATGGTGTCCAATCATATAATCATCTGAAAGACTCCTGAAGTAGCAGTGAGGATAGAACAAGCTATGCTAATAACTTCTCTAGAATATCCAACCATAGATGATACTACTCCTTAAATTTATTGTTTGCCTACAAAACATCCAATAAATTATAATTGACAAACTCGTGAGCCTACAACAATTCTTAGTCTCCAAGTGTAAACTCAACTATGAATTCTGTCTGATTCCATCTGTATTGACTAGGAAGAAATCTCTTCTCCAAAGCCAATAACCCTAAGTGTCTTCACCCTAGAATTTGAAATTAACCAAATTGTCCAATCTTCACAAAGAGGAATGAATAATGACCAAAAGATACGAAAATTCTCTTTTGCAACTGCTTTTATAACCCCTTTTCAATTTTCAAGAAACTTTTTATTTCATTTCTCATAAAGTGACCCCTTTTAATTTTTTAATCACTTTTGGCCCCTAACAGTTACTCTAACTGAAATGTTCACTTTAAATTAAAATACTCAATTAAACCAAAGTTGCTTGGAAAATAAGAATTAAAGACAACTTAAATTTAATTAATTAGCATATTTCCTCTCCAAAACCCCAAATTAGCCTATGACAATGAAATAGGCTAAAGGATCCTCTTCGAACACCTAGGTCAAAGGAGACATAACAAGATGGACTAATCTGAAGATGTGAATGATGAATTGTTGGTAGTTGCTTTTCATTCTAGAAATGCACACAAGCAACGGACATCTCCAAACATTTTGAAACCCTTGCTGATTCAACATATCAACACAATGGTTCCCCCTAAAAATAAATATTCTGAGTCCAATAACATACACTTAAAGACTTCCTCCATAATGAAGGATATCAAGAAATCATTGTATACCTGCTATAAATGAAGCCATATTAATGTCTTTTCAACCCGATTTGCTCCAAACAGGCACACAAATTGCTATATGTTATATAGATGCAAAACAAGAAAAGCCAATGTACACTTTTGAGTCATTAAAGGAGATATGCACCCTTGCAGGTGCAAGTGCTTACAAAGCCCACACAATCCATTCCAAATTTAGAAAAGCAGGCAGAAAAAGTAACTTCTTTTGAACTCAATCTGCTTTCAGCATCATTGTTGGTTCTCATCTTAGGAAAGCTTTAAATCCAGCCATTCTTTGTACTGTTAGATCAAAGTCTATTTTACAAATGCCAACACCACCAGCCCTAGTAAATTTTCAAGTTGCAAATAATTCAATCCTAAAAAATCATCCCAATCAAGGCCATTCCTCTTGCTGGTCCTTCCAACAATACAACTCCCGACCCTCAAAAGTCCCCACAAGCGACAGCACACTCTAATTCTTCCTTCACTGTCTCATTGGCTAGAATCAATGACACACCTCATGAGCTGGTTCAAGAAATGGAGGAATCAAGGGCCTGCTAACCACTTCTTATTAATCACATTTAATGGCAAAAAGAAAATCAGTTGGTTCTGCAAAATTGCATGAAACACCAACTGGAATGCTTGAACTTGGTGAGGATAAACTGTTAGCTCTCTCATTACAGGCAAGAGACCATCAAGGAACTACTCTCTCATGAGGGTAACAAAAGGAGGCAGCTGAGGTTGCTCCCCCAAAGGCACAACAAAGAACAAAAATGTGGCAAAAGATTATGCCTAATAAAAATTTAACATGAAGCTCTAAACCTAAATGGCAATTGGAATTCCAACCATTCAAAAACAACTCCCCTTGGTATCTTCAAAAATTGGAGCCAACTGCATCATGCTAAAGAAGAAAAAGGAGTGCAAGTTGACATCCTATGCTAAAAACCACCACCAGCCTTGAGGCTTGATTACCACTCTACTGCCTTTGATATTCATTGCTTTACTGATCATATAATTTGCTATTTCAAAAGCCACTGCTCTATGTTCTAAGTATTACTTTGGTTTATATATATAATCACCATGTACAAACCTAGATATAATCATATAACTTAAGCTTGCTCCTTATTGTTTTCCTATAGTGCAATCACTCTTCAAAATACGATGTGTACTCACTTCCCTAAGGAAGCTAGTTGTAACTGATCACCATTTCGTCCTTAACCTTTATTGCTATTAAAGGAAAAAATCTTTTTGTAAAATACTCCAACAGTAACATACTTCTCTTTTTAACAAAACAAAAACTTCACTCTTTGCTGCTATGTTATCAAATCAACCTGTAAACAGATTTTTTTTTTTTTTTAAAATCCACCTTTGATGTTGCCTTGATTAAAATATTATGAAAATGGTGTGCCCCATGAAGGTCTATGTAGTTTTGAAGGCCTTCATTTGGGCTTGCTGGTGAGGGATCTGCCCCTCGACCCCACCCTGTATCACGCCAAGGAATGGATGAAGGGAGTTGCCCCCAGACTCTTGCAAAGCTATCAGATATGAAGCCAGAGCAAACTAACTTGGATGATTCCCCTTCCCAACATGTTACACCGTCATGCCCCCACCATGACATTTGACAAAACATCGGACGGAATCTACTTTGCACTCAGGAAATTGTCTTACAATAAGTAAGACTTCACAATTTCCTCTCTCCCAGCATTAATCATAATGATAGCAGCAGATCAAGTTACTACAGCAGGCCGCATAGATTAAGAATTACTATGCATCAGCTAACATTTGCTTGTGTGGATTGTGCTTCTTCCCTCAATGCCAGCGGTTCCATTCATAGAAAATGATTAGTCAAGAATTGGAAATAAAGGTTAGAGAGGAGCAGTTCCAATAAAATGAAACAAGGCGTCCCAAAGCAGGGGTCGATTATGAAGAGGCAGAAGCCAGCGATAAAGAGGCGTCTCTCCACAACCAACACAACTGTGGGAAAGATCATGACTCTCCACCATAGGAAAGAGGATATAAGGGACCATTCTAGCATCCAAGGAGAGACATTGAAGAGAATCAGATCTGATATAAATAACCAGTTTCAGGCATACAGCAGCTGATATTATAACTGTGATTTTGTATGGAATTCTTGTGATATATATAGCATAACAAATCTTAATTGTAATTGCTCACTTATGAACAATATGTATATGATCTAGGAATATGATATTATTATATGATTTCTTATATATATAGAATGTAGGCCACAATGAGTAACTCTTTATGTGTTTGTTTAAATGCTGAAAACAACCATGATGGGGGTAGTAAAGGATTACAAGGAGGGGAACAGTTATGAGATCCTCTTTTAGTACACCTCCTCATAGTGGTTGACCAGGGGTCCCATGAGGTCAAGGGGGTGCAAGGAGTGCTCCACCCTTGGGCTTAGAAGGGAAGGACTTTCCGAACACCATATTGTAAATACACCTCAACCCTCTATCATGGTTGATCAATAGACTAAGGAGTCCAATCATGGGGAATGGAATAGGATGGCACAATGAAGGGGAAACGGTTATAGGACACCTCACTAGGTACACCATCTTGTATGGATGGCAAAAGGCCACATGAGGCCAAGAGGGATGGTATATCCAGTCTTGGGCCTAGGGTAGAGGATCTCTTGGGAACCCTATCATGTCACCTTATCCTAACTTCCCTATGGTTGAATTTCCCCGATAAACTACAGATATCTTATGATTAAGTCAATGTTTCTAACCTAGTAGGAAAGATCTATGCTTTTGATCTAAATTAATGTTCCTAATAAGGAACCTATTTTATGAATTATGTTTCAAATGATTTCCTAACATGTTTGCAGGATCTCAATCAGGTAAATAATATCACTAACCCTATTCCATTTCTTTTTTAATTGGAAATTGTGGTTTAGGGCAAAAATCAGGGCATTCACAAAAAGGGGGCATTACATACACTTGAGCCCAAAAGTAAATACAATTTTAGTCCAAGTGGCAATGGCACTGCTTGTGGTTCTTCAAATGTTCCTATATAATCTAATGTCAATGATGATGCTAGTGTTGAGAATTTAGAAAATCCTTATGATGCTAAAAAATTGATTGTTGAACTTGATATTATTATTTTAATATTGAACTTGAAGTTTGAACAATGAATATTTTATACTATTTATTTGTTATGCTTTAAATGACATTAGAGTTGATGGTGGTTTTGTTGATTATAATATGGTATGTGGGATTATGAACTTAATTCCTATTGCATGTTTTTGTATGGACAAACCCAAAATGAACCCAACCCCAGATTTTGTTTATCTGTATCCACATTCCAGTAACATAGCTTTGCTGTTTTCCTTTCATGCAATCACTTTCCTAAGGAAGCTAGCTGTAATTGATCACCTTTTGGTCCTTAACCTTTTTGCTATTAAAGGACAAAATCCTTTTGTAAAATACTCAACAATAGTGTAACTCACATTTTAACCAAAGAAAATCATACTAAGGATGGAAAACTATCTCATCAATCAAACAAGGGCAGAGAAATCGAAATAAACGTTAAGGTTGAAGTCCAAAAGTCATGGCATACCATGTTTCAAAATCTACATGTTCGAAGGGATGCACATAATCATGTTTAGTAATATCAATTCATATTTATCTACCTAATATGGATGCACTTAATCATATTTAGTAATATTAATTTATATCCATGTTTCTGTTTTAACTTTTAGGCCCTAATGACTCAAATAATATATATGGATGCATAAAAATATCAAAGCAAACAAATGAATATAATAGTAATATGTATCAAAGAAAAGAACATAATAACTCTTATCAATTGGGACAGCCCACAGGTAAAATAAACAGGCTGTTATACAGCCCACTTGGGTATCATTCTAGTGAAATTCTACACACCAACAAGACCAGGGGTGAATCAAGAAAGCAAGTATGCTTATTTGTGTTGCCCATTGTCTCAATTTCCAACAAAAGAATATTGAAAGTCCTTCGACAGGCCTTACCAACAACCCTAAATGACTCAAGAATAGACTACCATCTTCACATTTTCATTGAACCCCTACAAACAGAGAATTTGTATTGAATACATTTTTTATCAGAGGATAAGGATCAGATTAAGTAAATCAGAAAAACGAACCTTGTGTGGAAGACCACTATGAAAAAGTTTTCCTTTTGCATATAGTTTCCAAGAGATCACTCCCCCAGTACCAATGCAAGGTTGTTTGTCTGCTGTATCTATCCAAAACCTGCAAAAGGACATAAAGGGCAACCAATAAACTAAGATCCACAATTGAATTCTTTCTAAACTTTGAAGCCAACATACATGTTATTGATGTAGGCTGTTACTATAATGATAAGCATACATGTGCCCACACACACAAATGAAGAATAACATAAATGAAACTTCATGGATGAATTCGCACATATCACTAGTAAGAATTACATTGCTTAGGTACCCTACAAGAACATGTCTTCTTCATCATGTTGCTCAAGACAATGCTTCAAAGTTTGCTCTTCCATTCAATAGCATTTGCAAATAAAAAAACAACTGCAATATCATTTGGGAAAGATAAATATGATATATATAACTAAGAACTTGTGTCCTTTATCTCTATGTGGGTGCACATATGGCAACATTATAATAAAGTAAACGATTCATGAATTAACTCATTATAATATTTTTTGTGTCCGAATAAAATAGAACATAAAAACATAACTTCTTGAAAACACACAGAAAATACTGAAAGGCGGGAGGGGGGGATGAATCAGTATTTTAAACTTTTAACTGCATGAAACCACATAAAACATAGAGAGAGCAAACCTCAAGATGCAAACACTGAATTTCACGTGGAAAACCCTTTTAGGTAAAAAACCACGGCACATCAATAGCTTTCAATTACTAAAAGATCATCAACTCAAAATACATAAGTGAGGACCAACTCACTAAGAGCACCAACTCTCCTCGAAGCACCAACTTCGTTCAGCTTTTTAGATGATAGACTGGTATCAACAACAGCACTAGCAATCATTAAACCTTCATAAGCCTCAACCTCAAGGTTATGCTTCAGCAGCAAAGTAAATGATAATCAAAGTGAAACACTTCAGTCATTTATATATCAAACTGCATAGTTGGAAAACTCGCAAAGTACTAGGCGAGTTTTGAAAACTCACAGAGTTTTTCTGCTCTGCGAGTTTTTCTGACTTTTACTCGCCGAAAAACTCGCCCGAGTTTTTGCAACGGACTCAGCGAGTTTCTATAAAAAACTCGGGTACACTAAAAAAAGAGGCCCAAACACGTCAAAAAATTATCTATTTTTGTTTTTTCAGGTCAGTTCATTATCTTCGTCAAAATATATACATGAAATATAACATTTGAGTATAAGTTATATTTCATGTATATATCGATAGGATGTTTGAGAGTGATTTCAGATCTCTAGGTGTTATAATGCAAATTCTAGGTTTTAGAAGATCTTTTAATTTTTTAGACAGTCAAATTTCAGTAATCAATATGCTCCTATCAACATTCTCTTGCTCTCTCTATCTCACTCACTTTATCTGCCCCGAATTTTAGACCTTTCTATCTCCCTATCACTCTTCCTCTATCCCCCTCTCTACCACACTCCATCCCACTCTCTCCTCTCTCCCCCAAGATCTAGACCTATCTCTCCACCCCTCTCTTTCTCACCCTCAGACCCCGGCGAGGGGTGCTACACTTAACCTAATTTTAATTTGCAGATGCTTGGTGCAAAGTTGGCTTGGAAATACCCCACATCTCAAAAAATTTGCCCTCTAAATCTTATGTCAGCCTTGTAGTTCATTCAATTGTGAGCGCAATTGGAGCTTGTTTGAAACAATCCACACGAAGAAGAGGAGCAAGTTAGTGCAAAAACGCCTCAATGACCTTGTCTTCGTGCAATATAATCTTCGATTGCGCATAAGGTAAAGGAAGTAGAAGGTGGTCCAATTGACTTGGATGATATAGATCCTTACAGTGATTGGACATCACAGGAGCAACCTCCATTATTTTCCGAGGATGACATCACTAATTTGGAGAGGCGGGCTATGGAGGAGGAGGGGGGTGTATTTGGTTTCACGTTGGATGACATTAAGGAGGAAGAGGATGAGGATGAGGTGCCATTGCCAGTGCCAGAAGCAAGTGGAGACATAGCTTCATCCAGGATGGAGGACGAGCCAGCCATACCGAGCGAGGAGGCATAGTCACGCCCACTGCAGACTTCTAGGACTAGACCCTCTAGTTTGGACGCGTCTATTCTAGCTCCAAAACAGAAGTACGGATTGACTAACACGCATGTTAGTCGCGCATTTTACACCGTCGATTTTTCAATAAACGGCTACGATTGACTAACACGTCGCTATCACGTTGTACGAAAGATCTATTTTGGAGCCACAATAGCTTCGGCCCTCTAGTTCTACCTCTCCCCTAGTTTTTGCTAGAGCTGCGAAGAGGAACTTGTAATTGTAATGATGTATTTACTTTTGGTTTTACAAAAACTATTTATTATTTTGCTTCCAAGCTTCCAGCCATCAATATTACTCATGAGGATGCGATTTTGTACACACTTTGCATTTAATATATCTAGAATCAGCTTGTTTCTTTTGTGTTCTCGTTTATTGACTCAAAACAATATCACAAACAAATCTGTCTCCTCAAAAATCCTTAAGAGCTTTTACACCAAACAAAGATATTGAGAAAAGCACACTCGACCAGATTTATCGTGGCAGAAATCAACCAACACACAAAATTAGATAACCACATCTATCAAAAACAACACATTGTCACTGCAAAAGCAACAACTTCAATCTCCTTAGAAATCTCTTTTTCAGAAAACAATAGCAAAAAGACAACCCTTATTCACGCAGCGATCACCTCAAAAATTTCTCACCAAAAAAAAATGCCAACACCCACACCTCAAACATATCACTCCAAAAGAAGCGTACACATGTTCTTCAATGTTGGCTCCATATACACAAAAAATGATAGTCCTGAATAACTCCTGATAACACCACCATAATAGAAACCGTGGAAGACAAAAACGTGTTATAACCCGACAAAAAACAAAAAAAATTTGTGTATCATCAGCAGTGACTTAATCTCCAGAAAGTCTTATGTACCAAACACAATAGTCAAAAAGAAGAAAAATTAATAAAACCACGATAGCCTAAAAATGATGATCTCATACACAATACCACGTTTCTCCAAAAAGAATCTTTGATTGGTGCAGAAAGACATTACAAATGCTTAAAGCAGCCCCACTCACAAGACGTCAGAACCAAGTTGATGCAGCAAAAGGGTGAATAAAGTATCGGTTCAAGGGAAAAACACCTTTCATTAATTCCTGACGCAGTCCAATAAGCACTAGGAAATAAGGGATGAAAGCATACCACATTCAACCGCCATATTCAAAACAATCGCAGCCCATAATAAATTAATTCGATTCCATAAAAGCCATCCTGTTGAACATTCAACTGATGACTTGTCAATCTGATTTGGCAAGATATGCCAGCAAGCAAGTGAAGTGGACAAGCAACAGCTCAAGCAGACACCCGAGCAGCTCAAGAAAACACCCAAGCAGCTCAAGCACACAACCAAGTAGCCAAGTAGCTCGAGCACACAACCAAGTAGCCGATGAAAATCAGCAACTTGACTAGTATTTCATTCCAAATCTCTTCACAACAATCCTTTGACATCAATAACAAAATAATCAACACTTATATCAAAAGTTTGCATGAACAAAAAGAAGATTAATGATTTTCACATTCCACGTGAATTAAATTGTTGATGGGACCAACTGAAGATTTAGATGCATAGTTTATTATGAAGAAATGGCTACATGATAGAAGACTGCATTAGATATACAATTAGCTGGCATGTGCCTTAAATAATATGCATTTAATGAAATTTATAGTAACATACCCAAGGGTTCTATGGATAATTATGTTAAAACCAATATCATGATCATAGAAGCACCTTCCCTAAATGGACTGCATAGCTTGAAGCCTAACATCAATCTAGGAAAACATTGTGCTCCCTGAGGACGTGTCCCATGCCCCAAATGCTCATGTCCCCTATAGACCCTAACATCCATAGCTTGTACGTGGGTTTAGGTATGTAGCCTTCCTTGCTTGGGCTCAAGTAATAGCCAATACTTCATTATGTCTTTCAACATCAATCACGTTGATATTGGCCTTTTTCTTTGAATATCTGACGTCTTCATGGTCTCCAAGTCCACACCATTTGCATGGAAATCCTATTATGTTCTAGTTTCTCTAGTTGTCTCTTGCAAAGTGTCTCCATTTGTTACACTGACAACATTGTACAATGGAATAAATTTTAGTGTTGTACCATATCTGACTACAACCTCCCCCTCTTTGATTTTGGTAGCTGCCTAAAGATGCATTAATATTATTCTCCACTTAAGTAGAGTTATGAGTGGAGTGTACATTCACCTTGTGTGAAGAGCACTCACATGCTCCTACTCCTCATATTATAAGGGCACTCTTTGTTTGAATGACCCATAACCTGACAAATATCACAAAAACATTTTCTAGGACGATTTGTTTTTATGTCAGCTTCACCGTTACATTCCATGAACCAAAATTCTTTGCTTTCTTTACTAGTTTCTATTTTTGCTTTTAGTTCATCATCCGCAGCATATCCCACATTTACGATTCCAAATTTGCTCTCAACTTCTCACAACTATCATATGAATTTTCATTATCCTCTATTTTTCCTTTGCCATTAGAAAACATTTTGTTTTCACTCTCTATATTTATGCCAGATCGTATGGTTCTATATAAGAAGAGGACGCACTATGTTCATCTTCTTCCATAATTAGAGAATGAAGCCATTCATAAACCATCTCTTCTTAAGGTTGTTGACTAGTTAGTTTTCTAAATTAACCAGTTCTTTGAGCCTTCGATTATAGCCTCTAATGTTCTCAAATTTTCCTTACTTTGTATAATAAATCTCTACTACAATTCAATTATCATCCCACAGTAACTTAAAATCCTCTTCAAAAGCTTTCTTCAATCTTTCCCAAGTAGTTTTGGAAGTTGGGTCAACCTTTGTGTACCAATCAGTAGTTATGCCTCTTAGGATTGCTAGGAAGGACTGTAGCTAATATAACCTATGGTCCTAGCCATTTGTTGTCCATATAATCCCACAAGTTTTACAATGCCTTGAAGATCTTTTAACCCATTGCCTATGAATTTCAACAATTTCTACCTTTCAATATTGAGACTTGATGGGAGAAGCAACTTTGCATCGGTTCTTCTCTTGTACTCTTAGCCATATGAAAAACCTTAACTCTTCCTACTTCCTTGTTTTGCACACTTGAGTTGCCTTAAGGTTCTTTCTTATACACCTTTGGCCCATGAGTCTTTGGCTTGGTTAGATCACTAGTTCTTCATTCTCCAATTCTTCAATATGTTAAAGACTACTCTTGTACATCTCTATCAACAAGTCTTTAAATTCTATCTCCCATTTTTCTTCATCTACTATTTGTTGTAATTGGTCAAAAAGATCTTGTTGGGAATTGTTGGCATTGATGTCAAAGGCATTCGAAGGCCAAGATTGGAGTTGCAAGAAAATAAAATGAAATATATTCTTGCTAAGGGTTGACCCTTAGACACTTGGCGCCCTCATTAAAGTAAATTATAAATTGATAATTGAAAAATTGATTGCTCAAATAATTGGATAATTACATTGAACAATATACACACGTATATATAGAGCCTACAAGACGATGTTCTATAAATAGAACTAGTCATTAAAGTGAAATCAAATAAGCTAAAAAACTTAAAAAGCTAAATAATAAAAAGCTAACTATAAAGCTAAATAAGTCGACTAAAAAGCTAAATAGCTAAATAAGTCGACAACTAAGATGACCACTAAGAATAGAAGATGACCATTATAGAAGATATTAATATTATTTGAACACCCTCCCTAATGGTCATCGTACTCAGTACCCTACAGAAGAAGACACTGCAGGTGTTATGATCACAAATGTTGGTGTGGAGACCCTCCCATGTTGATGATAGAATGGCTAGGGTCAGAATCTATTAGGCCTGGCAGAGACAACGTAATTGTCTAATTGGCCCATCGGCCTTAGAAAGTTACGTATACCGGCTATTAATGAAAACCGATATTAAATGCCTAATATATTAAACAATATTAAAATCGATATTAGTTAAATATAATCAATATGAAAAACATTAGCAAATGATTGTCATCGATATGTATAATCAGCTATCGATATCTATATTACATTATCGACTTTATTATCACCATATTGTCTAATTATCGGTGAAGTGTGTTATTGCACATAACTGATTATGTTTAAAATTGGTTTAGTTGTAAATACCGATTACATTAATGTATCAGTTTGCCTCCAAAGGTATCATGTCCCTACGTGTAGAGTCACGACCTCGAGTATCCTATATCATACAATGCAAATCCTTTGAGAGGAACATATTTAGGATACGATAAGGCGGAGATATAATAAGCAGGCAGCAATATATACATGATACGATAAGGCAGAGATATAATCAGCAGCTAGCAATAAATATGCTGCTCGTATAGAGAACTATAAGCAATAAAAGGTGGATACATATACAGCAGTCTTTGAATATACACATTTAGTTTGTGATATTCACTTGCAGTGAATTCGATATACATTCTGCAAATTGGATCCCCATCGTATATAGTTTGAATTGACATCAAACGAAGATTAAAGTTCAAATAAAATTTAAAATTACCTACCTATTATAATCTGATCAAAATTTAACATGGTATCAAAGACACCATAAGTAAAAGATCAGATCAGATTTATATAGGCAAAACTATTCTCTATATATCCTCGAATTCTTCTACTCCCTTCTATACATCAAAATGGTGAATGGTGTTAGATTTGAGGATCAAGTTGAAGAAGAATTAAACTTCGTGTCTTGGAAGTTTAGAGTTATGTTTGCCTTGGGGGAAAATTAATTAGATGAATTCGTGAAAGATGTCGTACCCGAACCAAAAGAAGAGGATGAGAAGCTTCAATGGAAGAGAAAGAACAAAGAAGCAATGAAAATGTTGGTTGACTCTGTGAAAGATCATATTGTACCAATTATCTCAAAATTGGAAATGGCCTATGACATGTTCAAATCATTAGAAAGTATGTCTTGCATTAAAGCAACAGCTCCATCATGTAAAAATGATGAAGGGGGAATCTACCACCTCATACTTCATGTGGATAACAAAACTGAGAGACCAACTCTCCACCATTGGTCACACAATTGAAAGTAAAGAGTTAACCATGTTGGCCCTCAATGGTCTCCCTTCTTCTTGGGAATCATTCATTCAAGGGATAAGTGCACGATCTAAACTTCCTAAGTTTGATCGATTGAAGACTGACTGCATTCAAGAAGAGTCAAGATTGGCTACAAGAGGTATTGGTCAAAGCTCCATAAATGAAGATATTCATGTTCTTGTCGCACACTCCTCAAAGAAGAAGGGTAAGAAAGGACACTCCAATAGAAAGAAAGATGAGGAACCAAATGGTGCTCCCACGCACAAAACAAGGAAGGACATTTCAGAAATCCAATGCTTTAGATGTGACAAATATGGTCACTACGCAATGAAATGTCCAACCAAGACTATGCCTCAAGCATCCATTGCGGATGTTGGTGAGACTATTCCACAAAAGGATTCAAATGGATTAATATTCTGATTTGAAAGAGATTAGTTGTTTTTGGTTGAATAATGTTCATGAATTTAATATGTAGTTTTTGTTTTTTTTGTTAATTCATGCAATTACATTATGTGTGTTATTTGTGAAACAACTTTGTCAATAGATGTTCACTTACGACAAGCTACATTTGGATATCTTGTGTTTTAAATTTCTTCAATTTACTATGAGAAATTTGTCCCTTACATTTGGGACATCTTTAGAATCACAAATCTGTTGCTTTTCAGGCTATAGAGTTTTGAAGTTCTATTTGTGATGAAGAGATTAAAATTCAAGAGGAATATGCAGAGGACTTTAGTGAAGATTATGAGATTTTGCATTTCCATTTTTTATAAAACAAATATCTACCTGCAGAGGTGCAACAGTTCACTTGTGAAAGCCATTGAGGCACTTGCGCTGGTAATGATATCATCTAGGGTTACAAAGCCAAGATTGAGACAAAGCGGCTCTCTCAATGAGAGGGAGCATGCTGAAAAGGGATTTTGTTCTAAATCTCAAGATGATCATATTCATGTCTAGGGCTTGATCTTATGATAGTAGATCCATGGTGGTTTTGGATCTAGCGCTTCCAACCGTATGAGAATCATACCAGATGATGTGAGTCTCCTAAAGAAAGATATCTTCCATGATTGGGACCATGTGAGCAAGGGATGCTTCTGTGACAGAGGGAGCAGCTCAGAGAATGTGCTTCTATTGATATCTAAGGATCTTGGTTATATTGGTTCAAAGGGAGTGGACCATGTCAAGATGGTTTCTCTAGTGATCAATCAAAGGACTATGATTCATGAGATGGAGACCCATTCATGTAGGCTGGAAGGCCTTTATGCTGACTTCTAGGTCATGATATTACTGGATTGATGAATGCTTGGTGAGCTTGGAATACACCAAGAGTGATGCAGTCTCCAACCTTGTATTTCATGAAAGTTCAAAGCATGTGGAGATCAAGAATCACTATGTTAGAGACATGGTGGAAAGGTATGTTATTCACTAACGTATTCTTCTTTTCAAAAGATGTTTTAAAGTGTAAACTCTTGTGATTGCATTTCTCTTTGAGAGAGACTTAAGGTGAAAGCCCTTATCTACACCCTCTAATATGGTTCATGGTGGATGTCATGTGTGTGACGCCATGACAAACATCACGTGAGAGAGTCCGTGATGATTTTCTTGTACTTGTGTGTTTACCCTCTAGATGAGCCATGGTGAATATCATTGTGAGGTGATGATCTCACAATGATGAACACTTGTGCATCTCACCATTATTGTGAGGTGACGATCTCACAATAATGGTTGATATCACGTGAGGTGATATCTATGAATAAACCATAATGGTGGATGTCACATGAGGTGATATCTATGGATATGCCATAATGGTTCATATCACGTGAGCTGATATCTATGGATAAACCATAATGGTGGATGTCACGTGACGTGCTATCTATGGATATGCCATAATGGTTGATATCTTGAGAGGTAATATCTATGGATATGCCATAATGGTGGATATCATGTGAAGTGATATCCGTGGACAATCCATAATAGTGGATATTACATAAGGAGATATCTATGGTGGATATCATGAGAAGTGATATCCGTCGATATGCCATAATGCTTGATATCACTGTGAGGTGATGTCTTTCTCTTCCACAAATAGATGTAGCTATTGTGATATATCATCACAAGAGGTGATGCAACTTATAAAGGTTAAGAAGGATTCTTGCCTAGCTAAGAGGCAGTGTTGATGATAGAATAGCTACGGTTAGAATCTATTAGGACCGACAAAGACAATGTAATTGTCAAATTGGCCTATTGGCCTTAGACAATTACGTATACCAGTTATTAATGAAAACCGACATTAAATGCCTAATATAATAAACAATATTAAAATCAATATTAGTTAAATATAATCAATATGAAAAACATTAGCGAATGATTGTTGTCGATATGTATAATCGACTATCGATATCTATATTACATTATCGATCTTTATTATCACCATATTGTCTAATTATCGATGAAGTGTGTTATTACACAAAACTGATTATGTTTAAAATTGGTTAAGTTATAAATATCGATTACATTAATGTATCGATTTGCCTCCAAAGGTATCATGTCCCTACGTGTAGAGTCACGACCTCGGGTATCCTATATCATACAATGCAATTACTTTGGGAGGAACATATTTAGGATACGATAAGGCAGAGATATAATCAGCAACTAGCAATAAATACAATGTTCGTATAGAGAACTATAAGCAATAAAAGGTGGATACATATACAACAATCTTTGACATATACACATTTAGTTTGTGATATTCACTTGCAGTGAATTCGATATACATCCTGCAAATTGGATCTCCACTGTATATAGTTTGAATTGACATCAAACGAAGATTAAAGTTCCAATAAAATTTAAAATTACCTACTTATTATAATCTGATCAAAACTTAACATCCCAGGATCTGCAGAATGTAGATGACCAAGAGCACCAAAAGCCATCCAAGCTAATGAAGCCCTCACAAGCGAATCAGAGATCTGGCACACGTGAATTACTCATGCCTAAAACCATGATTTTGAGGAAAAATCAGCAAACCCTTTTGCAAAAGAGTATTGAGCACTGTTTGCTCGAGCAACTCCTAAACAGACTGCAAGATACCACGCTTGCAGATGTTCGCCTGACAGTGCGACCCAAAACTAACTGCAACAAAGCACGATTTTTAGGAGAAAAATCGATCAAAACCAAAGAACTTCGCGAATCACAAATCCCACGCGAACTTCTCATATTATAGATGATTTTTGAGGAAAAAATCGTACAAAACCAGCAAACAATTTTTGAAGAAAAAATCCTGAAAACCTAGAAATCCCACACAAGCTTTGCAGATTACTGATGATAATTTTTCAAGGAAAAAATTATAAACCCTGCGAACAATTTTTCAAGAAAAAAAATGTCAAAACCCTTGGACCTGTAGGACGAGGTCTGGCCTAAATCAATCTGATCAAGACAACGCTATTCAAATTTCGTCAATATGCGGTGTTTCTAGGTGTTGTTAAACTTCTGACTGTGTTCCAACATGATGTTGGTCAAAGAAGCCATCACGGAAACCGAGGTTGAACGTGGTCAACCTAGTGAAGACAACAGACAGAAGAAGCTGATTAAAAAATCAAAATAGAACCTAGTGAAGATAGGAGACAGAAGAAGTTGATTAAAAAATCAGAATAGAAGTAGCCACAAAATGAATCTAAAACGTTGTAGTGGAATTCAAGGCACGAATACCAATGCACAAATTTTGAGGTTTGATTTTAAACCTAGAAATTAAAAATTTCCTGCAAATTTAAAACCTGTAATTTTTCTGAAAAAAATCAGAAAAATAAAAATCTGCAAAAAAATAATGAGCCAAAAAAAGTTCTGGCATAAATCTCGAGGGACAATTTTTTGACACTGAACCCAAGGTTCGAGATTCTAAAAAACCTAGAACAATCTGCAAAAATAAAAGTGATTTTTCTGAAAACAAATCAGAAAAATAATCTGTAGAAAATTGAGTCAAAAATAATTAGGGCAAAGTCAACAGGCACCAAAAAAAAACCGTGTATTCAGAAAACACTAAACCAGAAAGAAACCCACGATTTTCAAAATCCAACAGAAAATAGCACAAAAGGACCACTAAAAATCATGGTGCCACAAGGAAAACTACTCAAACCCTAGCTGTTTTATTTGGAAAATTGCGATAAGTTGAAACAAGTCGGAAAAAGTCTCAACGAAAATCACGGAAAACGGAACTGCACAAAATCATCGTCGGCAGGAAAACATCACAGGTCGCGAAAAAATCGCCAAAAAGAACACAATCCCAAAACAGCTGTCGAAATAATATGTGCCGCCAAAAAAAACTAAAAAATCGCACCACGAAAATCAAACTGGTACAATCGGGACTATGGTAAAACGATGGTTGAAAGAGAAGAATCGAGCCAAAAAACACAGCGCACAAAAAGAATACAAATCGGAAATTGTAGAGCCCGTCGCCTAGAAGCCCTCCAGCCGCCAAAAAAAAAATGAAACCCTCGGACAAGCAAAAACGAGACGGAATTTATCCAAAAAAAAAAATACGACTTGCAACAAAATCGCGGGATCAGCAAAAAAACGACGCCCAGAAAATTGCCAAAAAACCCTTGTCAAAAACACCACAAACCCTCACACAAATTTCAGAAAGAAAATCGCGAATTACAGAGAAAAAATAATCCGCCCACGAACACCTAGCAAATTGCAGAATTGTTATTTTCATTAATTAAAATAAATATTCTAGAATTCCAAGTAAAAGGCCTACGAATTTTTTATTAAAAAATTCGCTAAATCCTGACAAACCCCATCAACTTGCTCTGATACCATGAAAAATTGATTGCTCAAATAATTGGATAATTACATTGAACGATATACACACGTATATAGAGAGCCTACAAGACGATGTTCTATAAATAGAACTAGTTGTTAAAAGTGAAATCAAATAAGCCAAAAAACTTAAAAAGCTAAAAAATAAAAAGCTAACTAAACAAGCTAAATAAGTCGACTAAAAAGCTAAATAGCTAAATAAGTCGACAACTAAGATGACCACTAAGAATAGAAGATGACCATTATAGAAGATATTGATATTATTTTAACAATAATAAATGTCTATATTATTGGGCCGACCTCCCCCTTCATTGTGGCACCCCATTTCGGAGATTTTAAAATTTGAAAACTAAATTAAAACAAAATGGGCCAACCCCCTTGTGTAGTGCAGCCACTTTGGGCAAGAAAATAAAGAATTAAGAAAAATATTTTCATGCTACCTTGGCCAACCAGCATGGAGGGATGTAACCATTGGATAAAGGGTGCATTAGCATGTATAAAAAGAAGACCATTCATGGTTTATTTGAACAAGCATTCATTGAACATCCTTCATATAGAAGAACAGAAATAAAAGTTGTTTGTAGCAGACTTATGAAAGATATTGCTGCAGATTTGTGAAAAAATATTATAGCAGACTTATAAAGAGTATTATTGCAGATCTATGGGCAGAAATTGGTGAAGATTATAAGCAGATTTGAAGAAAAAAATTGGGCAGGTCTAAGAAGATATATTGAGGTTACATTAAGGCAGATTTTGGCAAAGTTTTGAGCCAATTTGTAAACGAGAATTAGATTTGATTCAAAAATAAGATCAAGTACTCATCACATTATTCTTTTGGACATTGTTGCCTCGTATTCAAAGAGATTGGTGTCTCTTGCTGAGTTGATGCTCAATCGTGGGGATTGGTGTCTCTAGTGGGTTGGTGCCTACAAATCATCTAAACGAGATTGGTCTCTCTTATGGGTTGGTGCCTATGAATATTGTAAGAAGTTTCTAATACAAAAGCAGTATTTTGCCATGGTTTTCTCCCACAAGGGTTTCCACATAAATCATGTGTTCATCTTGTGTCTCTAATTGCTAGATCTTGCATATGTGTTACTACTATGGTTGATTAAGTTTGAAGTATAGTTATTGTGGTTAATAAAGTTTTGAGAAGTAAAAATTTCATGTTATACTGATTCACTCCCCTTCTCTTAGTATAAGTGAGTGCTCTTCAATTCTACCCATGCTTCATTGAGTAGTGGTAAATGTCACATTCCGTTTAATTAGTTTAGCCTAATCACTGGATTATTGCACTAATTGTTTAAATGAAAACAATTAGATAATATTTGATTATGTTAATTATTGTTGGAATAGTTATGCTGACAACTAATTTTTCAAGTGTGACAGGAGTCGTTGACATCCTTTTGAGTTGGATAGAGTGTATCATCGGAGAAAAGATTCAAGCCAGTGGAGGTAACTAGTTATGATAGAATTAACACACACCCACATAGACTCATGTAGTTAGGTTGCATGTGCGTGAATAGGATTAGGATTAGGTATCTCAAGTTTCGATAATTAAATAATTAAATTATTATGAATGATGCATAAATAAATTCGTATGAGAATAAATTATCTTTACATAAGTGGACTAATCTGTAATTGGAAAGCTTAGATCAACATTAGATCATTAGCTTAACTTAGCACAAGAGCATGCTACTAGTTGATATGTTGTTATAATCAGACATTCCATCAAAATGAACCTAACTAAAATAGACTTGACATGACAAATGTAAATAACATTCTCCATTATTTATTATTATTAAAAGGAGATAAATTTAAAATTAAATAAATAACATTAAGTTACAATATTGTTACTAGTATAGTACAGAAATAAAAATCAAATGGCAGCTAACTCTGATTTTGCACATCCATCTGAGTACAGGCAGTTGATTGGATCATTGATGTATCTAGTTAACACTAGACCAGATATATGCTATGTAGTGAATGCTCTCAACCAGTTCATGAGCATGCCTAAACATGTTCACCTCGTTGTAAACAAGCCCATCCTGAGATACTTGCGAGGCATAATTGGCTTTGGGCTGAAGTATTCAATGAAAACTCCAATAACCCTGGAAGGTTACTCAGATGTAGATTGGGTAGGAAGTGTAAAAGATAGGAAAAGTACTTCAGGCATATGCTTCAACTTAGGATCTGCAGTGATTTCTTGGGCTTGCAGAAAACAGTCCTCAGTGGCACTAAGTACAGCTGAAGTTGAGTACATTGCAGCAAGTGTTGCTTCTAGGCAAGCACTATGGCTTCGTAAGCTTCTTGCTAGGTTGTTTGGACAACCTTGGAAACCCACAGTCATTCATTGTGATAATCAAAGTTGCATAAAGATGTTTGTCAATCCAGTGTTCCATGATAGGTCAAAACATGTGGAAACTCATTATCACTTCATTCGGGATATGGTGCAAAGAGGCGCTATTCAGCTGAAGTATGTTAGTACTGATGATCAAATTGCAGATATCCTTACCAAGCCTCTATCCAAGGTGAAGTTTGTGTACTTTAGGGACGAGCTTGGCATTTCGGAAAATGAAACCTTGGTTGAGAGGGAGTCTCAACCTCAGTGATGCATTGTGTTGCATCAACCACCCTCTGCGGGCAATGTAAGGTGGTAGTCTTCTCAGGGAAAAGAGTAGTTGTTACCATCCTCTGCAAGCAATGTAAGATGGTAAAAAAGATTCTCGCCACCCTCTGCGAGCAATGTAAGGTGGCTCCAGTCTATGCTTGTGTGCAAGATGGAAGATTTTTGTTATGTAATTCCATTCTATGCTTGTGTGCAAGATGGAAATCTACTGATTATGTAATGCATTCTTTGCTTGTGTGCAAGATGGAAGATAGTGATATTCTAATTATATTCTCTTCTCCCTAATTAAGAGGGAGTGTTAGTTTTAATTAGGGTGAAGGGCAGATTCCAATTGCCTAAGGCAACATTGGAATCCGCCCTTAAGGGCTAGGCCCTTTTATCTCTTCAAAGGGTAACGTGTACCCTTTAGGGCTGGACCCTCTCTCACGCCACATTGTGTGTCTCAACACCCAAATGAAAAGGCATAGGGCTGGAACCATATACCAAACGTAGGAAAAGTAATTAAGAAAATATTATTAAATTATTTTCTTACAAGCTGACCTAGATGCCTACCGCCAAAAGAGGAAGATATATATATGACAACTTCAAGATGAAGTAAGACATTCATTTTTACAGATTAACAGCAAAGGCGATATGCTCTTCTACCTTTAATGATCTGCTCTCCTACACTTGGCGAATCTGCTCTTTGGCAATTCCATGGACATTTGGTGATAATTATGCTTCAGCCTATTGAAGTCATCTTCTGCTGAGTTGGTTCTTGGTCATCTACAGCTAGGGCATCATCCTTCATCACCTTGGCAACTTGCTGTTTGGACAGCAATCAGAGATGAGTGTTGTAATCAAAATATTGTATAATTCATAATCAGATCTGAGGATCTCTTCTTGTTGGGTTTTTCCTCCTAGGAGGTTTTCCCAGGGTAATGTTGTCTTGTCTCATTCCATATGGTTGGTTGTTTGCTCTCTACCACTTACTAAGTTGAAAACCCTAACAACAAACATCTATTTTCTGAGTTTATTGTTAATCTGAAAGTAAAATTTGTCACAACCCTCCTTTATGACTTTTTGATTTAAATACAATTCTATTATATTTTTGGTTAAGCTATTTAAATGATTGAATAAATGTTATAAAAGAATAAAATGAATACACACACTTGGAGAATATAATTCAAAAAGGCATTATTTTTATTTATTTATTTTCCACTCCCAATTATGGCACATGTTGTAGGAAAAATAAGAAGCTTCTAGAGGAATCTCCACCACCTTGCATGTAACTCCCCCACTAAGTTTAATCAATTTTCATGAGTCCAATATTGGAAAAGAATCTCCTTTTTAATTAAATTTTCTAGATAGTGGAATGGAGGGATTTTTCTTATAAAATGATATGCAAGTTTCAAAGAAGGGAGTTGATTATGTTTTGAAGAAATTTCCCAAGTTTTTTTCTTTGGTAGTCTCATTTTTCGTTGCAGGATTTTTAAGTTGTTGTTTGAAAGGTTTCTCTCAAGTTGCAAAGGAGGATCAAAAGGATAGCTAGAGGATTCAACATCAAGCTTCGATAAGCCAGGTTCTCTTCTTGTTATTTCACATTCACATATGAGAAATGGTATTATCTAAAGATAGTTTCTAGATTCTCACTTATTTTAAATCTTTTTATTTAGGAATAAATATTGATAAAATACTTTCTCATAATGCATGTAAAGGATAGCATTATTATTTATTTTATTTTTCCTAGAAAATATACACATAATCTTGCTTTTTGTTTTTCCAAAGATTGTAGATCTGTGCAAAAATCATATTTCCTTTATTTTTAAATCTTTTTTTCTGAGATTAAAACTCTTCCCTGTGTGATTTGAATCTTAATCTTTATTTCTTCCCTCTAACTCATTTCTTTGGTTCTTCGAATGGAAATCTGAATCTCATTCTTAAAATAAACCTCACTGTGAATATTAGTTAAATAAATCTCTCTGTGGATATTAGTTGAATAAGATCTCTCTATGAATATTAGTTGAATAAAATCTCTCTGTGGATATTAGTTGAATAAGATCTCTCTGTGAATATCAATTGAAATTGAAGAATATATCTCCCTGTGAATAAACCTCTGTGTTATTCATCCCTGTGAATGAATCCCTGATCTCATTTGATTTCATAAATACTTTTTTTATCTGGTTATATATTTCTCTCTGTGAATATTAGTTGAAATGGAGGAATAGATTTCTCTGTGAATAATCCTCTGTGTTATTCTCATTTGGTTTCATTAATATTTTTATGTCTGGTTATATACTTCTCTCTGGGAATAATAGTTGAAAACTGAGGAATAAATCTCTCTGTGAATAACCTTTGTGTTATTCACTCCTATAAATAAATCCTTATTGTTTACATTAACATTTTATCTCTCATATACTGGTCAAATTCTACTCTCTGTGCTTAAATAAATTAAAACTGGAAACTATATATATAAATATATATATATATATATATAAATATATATATATATATATATATATAAATATATATATATATATATATATAAATATATATATATATATAGTATTTATAAATTTTATGCAAAGTGAATTTTTTTAATTGTTTGGGTGCACGATATAGTACTCCGTACGTGCACGGAATATCGGGCTCGCAGGTGGGGAGCGGAGTTAATACTCCGCAGGGGAGTGGTACAGTAACGATACCCTCCACTAGCCTGCGGTCACTGCTACAGCAGTGGCCGCAGGGTAGTGGAGGGGACCCGTGGGGTCCCACTCCCACTTGACCCCTTTGTTAATGCCATTCAAATTTTAATTTATGGCAAATGTTAATTGTTAGATTTTTTATATATATAAAATTTTAGTTTAATTAAATTCTTTTTTTTATATATATAATTTTAGTTTAATAAAATTTTAAACTTAGATAAAAAAATTTAGATTTATAATTAGTTTTAGCAATTTATAAATTGTAAATTAAATTATACCAAATTTTATAATTAGATCTTTTTTTTAGATCCAATTAGAAATTAATCCATATTAAATGATTTGAAGCTAAATTCTATTTTGGGATTAGTGGCTTTATAAGCGATATTCTCGCATGTAACTTACACTACCTTCACCTCATGCAAATTGCTTTACATTGATTACATTTATTGGCGTTCCATCTCCATGCAAGTTTCACGTTTAATTATTAATATGCAAGTTTCCTAATTGGCATTATTATGCAAAGTTATATTTCAAGTTTTGAATAATAAATAATGTTAGTTATGGTTTTTATTCCATGTAATTCATCAAGTAGTTATTTCAATTAATTGAGCTTTGCAATGTCTAATTATACGCATTCAATTCATAATTATTTTCCAAGCATGATGTTTATCATAAGTTAGAAAATTGAATAAAGGAAGTTGGAAAACCAAAACCTAGCAGCGTTCGGTATATACAGTGCCTCTAGGTCACGCTTACGGGTAATGTCGTCGTGTTTAACTACTGCACTTAACGCCTAATAAAGCTGCATCAATGACGTCTGTGGCATCGTCCCTATAAATCGTCGGGGAATAATAAGGGACACTTGGAAGTTAAAATCCATGGGGCGGGTAATCCCCCTTGGATCGATAATTTAATAAGATAATTCTAAAATGATCTTTCATCCGCTGAGTTAAACCATAGTAAACTCCTATAGGGATGATGAGTGAGATACTTTTATGAAATTGATTTAATCTCGAAGAATTGTTGTCGATTGACAATTGGTCAAGGGTGACGCTTATGATAAGAATTAGGATCTAGTTGTTTTAGGCCACAAGCAATAGGCCATCTTGAGCCTTTGCTTAAGTGCTACCACCGTGGGTAGCAACCGCAGAGAAACTGTCTGGGACATTGACCCTAGACAGGGTTGCGTACCCACTAATCAGTTTACATCAAACCATAGAGTAGAAAATAGAACTACATACTTTACGCCTTGATCCCGTGCCGAAGCGAGTATGTAGGCAGTCTTGGGATGGAGTTGTCCCTCGTACTCAAGCGTTCGTGGGTGGGGTCTAGGCTTGGTAAGGAAGGATTGAGTAAGAATCCTAATTTGAAAGATAAGTATAATAAAATGGAAAAAAGTAATTCAATGCTTACTCAGAAGGAATCCCGTATGGATTCGCTTGACTTCCCGAGGCTTTAAGCCAAATTCCAAGGCGGAATTCAAGCTTGAATTATGTTATTTAATTCCTCCTAAGGACGGCGACCTCGGTGCACTTCTGTTAGAAGAGTGTAGTACTTAGTGAGTGGCTCAAGACCCGAATGGTCCCGATGAGTCTAAGTCTCTGGCCAGAGCACCTCCTATCCCAATTGGATAGATGCCTACCCCGTATGGGTAGATGCCTATCCTGTATTGGATAGATGGAATCTTATGTCCCGTATGGACAGATGCCTAACCCGTATGGTTAGATGCTCATCCCGGATGGATGAATGCCTAATCCAAATGGATGGATGCCCAGAGTATGCGATTGAATCAAACACAATGATTAAATTAAACAAAAAAAAAAAAAAATGGTCAATTTTGGTGGGTTGTTACAAAATTAACATTCAGTACATTTCAGCAATATAAGGCCTTAGTTGAGAAAAAGTTAGGTTCTCAAATTGTTACTCTAAGGTCATATAATGGGGGGGAGAGTTTTGTTCATCTTATTTCTCCACCTTTTGTGCTACACATGGCATTAAGCTTCAACTTACCACAACATACACCCCTCAGCAAAATGGTGTAGTTGAACATCAAAAATTTGAAATTGCACCATTACTGAAATGGCTCATTCTATGATGGAGCATAGAAATGTCCCTAAGAAATACTGGGCTGAAGTAGTTTATATTGCAATCTATCTTCTTAATCGGTCACCTACACAGGGTGTTAAGAAGATGACTCCTAAAGAAGCCTGGTCAGGATGAAAGCCAAAGGTGGGCCATCTAAAAGTCTTTGGTTATACTACTCATGTAGAGATTCCAGAAGCCAAGTGTGCCAAGCTAGATCCCAAGAGCCAAAAACTTATGTTTACTGGTTACAACGACAATCACAAGGCATACAGGTTGATTGATGTGGAGATAAATCATCTCATATTCAATCGTGATGTTGTGGTTGATGAGACTACAGGTCCTTTTCTTTCTTCTACTACTATGAGTTCTAAGGATTAGCCTATGAAGGCTTCTAATTTGGGTGTTTGCTTTCCCCTAGGATCACCTGATGGGAGGGCTTCAGATCATTCTGACTCTAAAGATGAGGAGTCTCTTAGGCATGATACTGAACCACCTGACTTTCCTCAAGATCTACATTGACTTTCTTCACGATCTACATTCAAATGACTTTGTTCCAGTACCCCCAAGAGATGTTGTTTCTCCTATGCCAGATGTTAATACTTCTACTCTCCGACCTAAATGGTGAGCCAAGACTATAGGGGATCTTCATGATGATGAGCTCATTGAGGGTAGATCAGTTCGCAGAAAGAGCAAGCAGCAAAACACAATCAATTTTTCTCTTTTGGCCAACATCCACAACATCTATGAGCCTCAAACATATTCAAATGCTAAAGGAATTTCTGAGCGAGAAAAGGTTGTGGAAGCCAAATACCATAGTCTTCTGAAGAATAACACCTAGGTCCTTTTTGATCTTCCTCCCGGGAAGAAACCTATCAGCTGCAAATGGGTTTACAAGGTCAAGTATCATGCAAATGGTACTCTAGATAAATACAAGGAAAGGTTGGTAGCTCAAGGATTCACAGAGCAAGAGGGCATTGACTATGAGGAGACTTTTACTCCTACTGCCAAGACGAGCACAATTTGTCTTCTTCTCGCTATTGCAGCCCAATTTGGATGGAAACTCCATCAGATGGATGTCAAGAGTGCATTCCTCAATGGTGAGTTGCAAGATGAAGTCTATATGACGCAGCCTCCTGGTTTCAAGGTTGCCGGTAAAGAACATCAAGTATGTAGGCTAGTGAAAACACTCTATGGCTTGAAACAAGCTCCTCGGGCATGGTACATTAAGATTGATCAGTACCTAGTTGATCATGGTTTTCAATGCAATCCCTCTGACACTAATATGCATGTCAAACACTCGAGTGATGATATTCTTTTTCTTATCATCTATGTTGATGACTTAATCATTACTAGCAGTTTAACACATTTGATTGCAACAATCAAACAGGATTTGCGCCAAGCTTTTGACATGACAAATTTAGGGCTTCTTCATTACTGCTTAGGTGTTGAGGTTTGGCAAACCAGTGACAATATTTTTATCTCATAGTCTAAGTATGCCAGAAGTCTGCTTGACAAATTTTGGATGTAGGATTGTAAACCTGCTTCCACACCTATGGAGAAGGGGTTGAAGCTATCAGCCAAGTCTGATTCACCTATGGTGGATGAAACAGCATTCAAGCAACTAGTGGGCAGCCTCATCTACCTCACTACCACTAGACCTGCTCTCCATTTTGTCGTGAGCTACATTTCTCACTTCATGACAACCCCAAAAGTTGATCATTGGATTGCAGCAAAGCATGTGCTACGATATGTGAAAAGCACTTCAGATTTTGGCATTCCATATAGCAAGTGCAAGGATCCAAAGCTGATTGGTTATACAAACTCAAATTGGACAACTTCAGTGGATGACAGAAAATCCACTTCTGGGTATGTATTCATTTTGGGTGCAGGCGCTATAACATGGACCAGCAACAAGCAACAAGCAATGACTCTTTCCTCAACTAAAGCAGAATATCAGGGAACAGTTAAGGCAGCGTGTGAGGTAGTTTGGCTACAAAGGATACTTTCTGATATGCAAATGTCACAAGCAAGTCCTCCCTTGTACACTGATAATCAAGGGGTGCTCAAACTAGCCAAAAATCCAATCTTCCATGAACGTACCAGGCATGTTGAGCTTTATTGTCACTACATCCCCAAGCTAGTAGAAGACAGATCAATTCAACTGCAGTATGTTCTGACAGAGGATCAAACTGCAAATATTCTCACCAAGTCTTTGTGCCCAAATAAGTTTGTCAAATTTAGGGGGCAACTTGGTGTAGTTGACAAATTGACCATTAAGGGAGGGTGTTAGAATAATATCTATGTAGTTAATGGTCAATATTGTATTATAATTAGTCTAGATTTTGTCAGCTTAGTTTAGACAAAATGTTTCTAATTTTAGTTTTCAGGTGTTAGGTATTTTCTTTTAGAAACTCTTGCAATGTAATTGCCCATAAATTGTTTCTCATTCCTCATTAATAAACAAGCAATTACAATTGTCTCAATTGTGTAACAATACCATTCATCTTTGCTGGCCCTACAAGCTAGGGATTGGCATGGGGTTTTGTGAGGATAGGTGGCTATCGTTTGGGTGTCATTTAAGGTCCACATGCATAGACTATCACTTTGTGGCCTTTGGAAAAGATTCTAGGAAATGGCATCCAAGTTTGGAAAGTACTAGTTTACTGATTTGATTAAATTTTGAGTTCATTTTGTAGTTACAGCAAATGGGTAAGTTGGCCCTTTGATTTAAATTATTTTGATCATATGGGTATCAAAAACTTTGATGATATATTGTGCTTTCAGTTCTGAAAATAATTCTGAAACTATTGCTGGTTGTGGGTATTCTTGAAAATGGTGATTTAAAGAGTTATTTGTTTTACTATATTGCTGTAAATAAGATTATTGTAATATATATTTCTGCATCTCCATCTGCTTATACAAAAACAAACTCAAACAGAAAACAAAACAAAAAAAACAAGGGTATATATTACCTATTGACCACTTTGTGGTCGTACAACCTTCATTAGGGTCTAGGGCACAAATCTCTTAAATCTGACCCATTTTCTTTTAAAGCAATGGTGCCAAATGTTTACTTACTCTTATATCTAATAAAACTAATATTTGAATTAATGACAAAGATAAACTATGCATTACCAGATATAGTAGTAAAGTAAATCTTTATTTGCACATGAAGTTATTATTACAAAAGTAGACTAGAGATAGTCAACCAAGGATCAGACTCCTTTCCTTGATGATGCTAAGGCTATTCAAAGGACTAAACAGTTGCCACAAGAACACAATTGTCCATCAACCAATGCTTATAACTAGCAAAAAGCTAACAAACAATTTATACGTGGTCAGATACAACCATATTAACAAAACACAATAAAGGTAATGTATGTTGACTACATAGATTAAATACAATTGCAAACTTGTATTTCAAAAATATATAAGATAAAACTTTTATTTGTTATCATTCCTTTGAAATTATTCCTCATATGCAAACTACAAAAAAATGTCATGTCTCCTTTTCCGAATTAGGGTAAAGAATAAAGCAAAAGAAATGATTAATAATATTATTTTAAGTTGGGCCTGGTAATTTCATATTTAAAGAGCAACTTAATAATATTATTTTAATTATTTAAAAAGATATTTTTAAAAATTAATAATAAAAAAGGATTTTTAAATACTTTTAGACAGACACTGAATTTATGGGCCTGAATTGGAGAGTTTTAAAAAGGGGAGCTTAGATTCATTGTGTATTACTTTATCTTCAATTTGCAATTCGACATTTGAACTTCGTGTTCAATTTCACAACCAAGGATGTAAAACCTTAGTTGTTTGGAATCTTGGCAAGCAAAAACCCTCTTGGATTTTTCATCACTGGATTCAGGGATGAAAACCCTCATCTCCATCTAGGACATCTCCATACAATGGTTGCATTGGAGCAGAATATTTGGTGATTTCATGCAGGTTTCAGAATTTGGGCAATTGGAATTGCAAGCATACATTTTAATTTTGATATCATCAAGAGGATCTCATGCTGCAATTTTGGTGCTTACCTGCACTTTTGTTGCTGATATATTTGATACTTTGAGTTTGGAGCACCTGCAATATTGGGATAACTCCATACCGTTTGAAGGCATTTTTGGAGAGGCCATACAACTTTATTTGCATGTTTGATGGAGCAAACATCTTTTTCAGACCTTGGCTTGAGCTCCAGCATTAAGGAAGGTTTAGCAGATTCTAGTGGCTGTTCCAGGCCTGTTTCCAACAGCCATTTTTGCTGTTACAGCAGTCTGCCAGTCACCACGTACCAGCATACCTACCAGCCGCTGCCATACACAGTCATTTATCACAAATTCCAGATCAGGTCACATCCTTTCAGCAGTGCACAGTGACATTCCAGGGTATGGTCCAGCCATAAAATCAGCATTTATGATCGTTTACAGCCCAGAACTCAGACACCAATTCATATCTGCTGTTTGTTATTTTGTGAGTTGGGCATTTACCGTTGTAACTCTGAAATGTGTTTCCAGTTTGCATATCAGCTTGTAATTGATTCCAGAAGTTCCAATTAAACTAAAAAATTATTCAGTGCGGCTGTTTGTAAGATGATGATAAGTTCAGGCATTTTGAGGGTTTGAGGTGCAATATCATTAATTTTAATGTTCAGTTTGCTGTCACAGTTTTCATTTGATTCAAAAATCAGAAAAATACAAAAAATACAAAAAAAAAAATTATATATTCCATAGCGAATCCAGATTTGGGACATCACAAAAAATGTCATATTTGCCTTCTTACATCATGGCTTTCCTTCTGATGGGCTTATATGGCTCAGTTATACTGAGCAATTCAGTTTGTTAAGAGTCTCTTATATCTGTTATGGTACAATTCAAGTTGACATGGAATGGGATATTAAGGAATGACAAAATAAAGCCATTTCTAAAAGAGTAAAAAGAAAATTAACTCCTTTAACTCACTTTGTTGAATACTTCTTGTAAGATCCCAGCCAAAATTTTAGTAAAATGATTAAGAAGGATATCACCAAAGATAGCATCTGCTATACAGGATTTATTGATGGTAGACATTATTATTATTTTGATGATTTGCTAACCAGCTAGGAGGAAACGAGATGCGAAAATTCTACAAGGTAGGATGTTTGCATGGCATTATTTGGCATTGCGAAGGCCTAGAATAGGATTGAATGGTCCTGAATTGAATTGAAATGTTGGTCCCATAGAAAATTATATTATAGGTCAATAGATTAGTATATATATGGATGATACAGTCGTCGTTTATCATCATCATAAGCATTATATTCTATTATCAATCTCCCTTTTCCTTGTATGCATTCTATTTTTCTTTACAATTTAGTTTAGAATAAGTAAAATTGTTCGGTTAAAGATTTTCTTATGGCTGCCATTGAATGGAATAACACAAAGAAAATAGCATGTAAAAGAACACCATATGCATCTATTTTAAAATACAAAACATAAAAATTAGTGCTTAGTAGTGTTAAACAGAGATGTGTCCCTGAGCATCCAGGTGATGTCCCCAACATCCTGGGGTTTTGGGAACTTGGAGGGATGTGCCTTTTTTTTAAGACTGGACAAGCTGCACCACTTAGTGGAGAAGAATTAAAAAAGGTTAAATTTTGAAGGAACAAAATACTAAAAAACCCAAAAGAGGAGGATTGTCATTGCAATTCAACACATTGTGTTTGTTTTTTAAAATGTTTGCATCTTTTAAGTTTGTTTAAGTTATTTTGATAGCCATTGCCTCAAGATTTCACGAAGATTTTTGCCATACCCAAAACTGCATCCTAGAGTTTATGTCCTAGAAACTTTAAGAAATACTTGCAAATACCTTAAAAAGGTACCACATTATTCTCTCTATAAGACTCCACCAAAGGAGATTGCTCTTGAGAAAGGCCAAGACATAATAAACTTGACATAAACAATATTGCTAATGAGAAAGCTCAAGACAAGGGCTCAACTCATCAAGAAACATCCCAGTTCTAGTTCACATGCATATCTCCTCAAAATGCTTTTTGAAATGAACCATTTTAAATTACATCTCTGATTGGAATTTTTTGAAAACAGAGCATTTTGTCTGCAAGAATCAAACATGCAAACACTAGCTCCTAGAGGAACACTTTTAAATTGGAATATTCTAGAACAAAAAAGGACAAAATTAACTTACAATGGTCCATTCTTGAGTTTGTCGAGCAAGCCTTGTTTAGCGAGTGCATCCACACCAACGCCCAACACAGTTGAATTTTCCTCATTTGCAATAAAAACAGCTACCACAGTAGACTTCAAATTTGGCTTAACTTCTCCTAGTCGTCGCATGAGCTCTGTGATAAGCGCAACGTGACCCAAACAGTCAGTTGTGCCACGACCCCGCAACTTATCACCCTCAATGCTCAAGTTGAATGGATCAAATTCCTGCAGTGAACAAGAACCTTCAGTAAATGTTAGACCATTTACAGTACATGATAGCACAAATAAGCAAATTAAAATACAAGTTTGTTTCCATGCACAAGTAATTGCCACATAAATATTCTTTTTAATATTTTTGACTGTCCGTCTCTATGGTTTAAGTGAGCTTTCCAGTACTTCAGAAACAAAGTAGCCATTTATGCTAACATTGGTATCAAGTTTAGGAAGGTCTCCATCAATAATGCACAACATTACTTAAAAGTTACTAAAAGCATAGAAAACTCTTCACAAAAATGATAACTGGCATTAAATTTACCTCAAGAAGAACTTGTGATAGGGACATATATGTTCTAAGAACTCCAAATAAATGGCAGCCTTCACTTGCACTTTTCTTTCTGTAATGTCCCCTTCTTAAAATAGGATTTAATAATAAATAATAGTAAATTAAAATATAATATTTATAAAAAAAAAATATATAATTATAACATATAAATTTAATTAAGTTTAATGAATGGTCAAAGGGCATAAAATAAAGAGTTATGACTACTGGAGGATTAAAGGTATAAAAGAAGTGAATCAATCATCAACTTGGAAAGAAATAGGGGAAAATATAAGTGACTTATGGAAATATAAAATAAATATCTATTTTCAAAAGACAGCAATTAAGGATGAATAGTTGTGACTCTTTCAAAGGGTAGAAATAGTGAAAAGGTGCGACTCCCTCCCAATTATAAGATATAAAAAGGAGATCAAATCATTTGGAGGTGCATCAATTCAGATCATAACAATTTAGAGCAGAAATTCAGAATGACACTCAGTAATAAAGGAATCCAAGAGATTTGGAAAATTATTTATTATTCTCTAAAGGTAGATTTGGAACTAAGGCAGAAACAGCAGAAATGAGATCTGATTTGAATTGTAAGGCAATAAGAATCTGAGTTACCAGGCAATAAGACACAGCAGTTAATTTAGAAAGGATGCCTCTTTACGAAGTGAGATACTCTTAGCAAATGTTGTGACTCTACGTTCCCCCTGAGGGCTATAAAGGAGGAACTCCTCTTTAAAGAAAGGTGTCAAACTAAGGCACATCCTATGATTGTATAAGCCTAAAAAAACAAAGGTAACCAGGTTTTGTTATTCATCATGTATCTATAATCAAATTAAATTAAGAATTTCGTAAAACCAAATGAGCCCTTCTCAAATTACTTCATCTCAAAATATACTCTAGACCTTACAGAAAAAAGGTCTAATATATCCAGCACGGATGGCTAACATTCCTCTACCAAACAAATCAAGAGTTTTGAAGAGTTGTCAAGAATGCTATGTAATTCAATATTCTATCAATTGGAATACAACGCAAAGGGAGCCCCTTCTCAGCACCCATCAGTTGGATGAATAGCATGGTACCTTGAAACAGAGCTGTTTTCAATTGATCCATCATCTAAGTTTGGAATCACATGTATCAATTGAAGGCAAGTTGACACCCATTTATTGCATTAAGACATTCAATTAAAAATAATTCAGCTTTTACCCTAATTCCTCTGTCATTTTTGGTTAGTGCAAAAGCACAGAGAATTTGTTGTACAGAGCATTGATTGTTAGTTCAATCTTGCAAGTGGTAGCATTGTAGGGCAACACTTTGTAGGGTGGAATGTTGCTTGTGTCATTTTTGTGGCCCAGATGTGATTAGAGTTGATTAAAAGTCATAAAATCTCTTCATTATCATAGAAATGCAGGTAATCAAAATGAAAGACAATGTAGGATGCTTAGGCTTGAAAAATGTGAGTCTACAAAAGTAAAAATCTCTACTAGGCATGCGCAAAAGTTTTAAAAGTGAAATGAGTTTTCTGATGTGATCCCACTAGTGCAATCAGATTTTGGAAAAAGTAACCTGCACTCGGAGTGCCAAAAGAACTCCACTAATGCACCATGTCAAGCTAAAATAAAAGTAAAGATTTAAAAAAACAAGAATTGAAAAGTCATTTCGGTGGAAAAAGTGCACAAAATGGCAAATTTGCAATCCTGGCATGTTTTGCCAAAATTGCCATTATGTGTCCCTTTTCCACCAAAATGACTTCTGATGAAAAAAAAAATATGTTTAAAAAAAAACACCAAAGAACCTTCGGTGCACACATGCCAAACTGGCACTTTGTACAATGTGACAAAAGGTACACACCACGCACCTTTTACTTGTTTGGCATTAAAACAACAGGACACACAAACAAAAACATCCATTCTAGTAATACCCGATCAAGTTTAATTTTCTTCACAAAATTTATATGTTAATTGTTGTTCAAAATGCCCCTAAATTGACAGTTGTAGATAAAATAATATTATTTTCCCTGAATCTTCTGTTTTCAAATATTAAACAATTATATTAAATATTAAACATCAATTATTAACTTCCTTATGGAAGGGCATGACTCTTAACAAAGATGTTGAAATCATTAACCAAATGCTGTGATCTAAATGCTATTATATTCTTATGGTTGTGTAAACCCACTACAATAGGCAGCCAAGAAATGATAATTAAATGGTTGCACAATATCACAAATATTATCTTCGACCAATAATAATATTCACCAGATATTATATCAGACCATAAACTTTATTAAAATTTATTACCCAATGATATGGTGGGTCTGGAAATTAATATTTAATGCAAGGTTCTTTGGCTGCTTTGAAATCAGCCAGCTCCACAACAAAGAACAGCAAGTTTCCTAGTGCCGCATTGAATTTTAAAAATATACAAGTGTCTTTAAACATAAACAAACACCAGCCATAAATCCAATACTATAGGCAACCCATAAATGATAGCTAAACAACTGCACAATATCACAAAGATTATCTTCAACCTATAATAATATTCACCAAATATTATATCAAACCAGAAGCTTTATCAGAATTTGTACCCCAGTGATACAGTGGATCTGGAGATCAATATTTAAAGCAAGGTGCTTTGGCTGCTATGAAACCAATTGGGCCCACACGAATTGGAGGTTTCCTAGTGCTGCAATGGATTTTAAAAAGAAACAGCAGCCTTTAATAATAAACAAGCACCTAATAAGCTAAAAGAAAGTATGGCCAAAGCCCAACAATCTCTGACAATGAGTTAGATATTGTCTCACTTCGAGTTGCAGTTGCCCAAAATCAAACCTTTCCCCTTGATTGATTAGAATTTACAATATGCTGCAATGGAAGTTAAGGTTTATGGCAAATGAATAAAATCTTCCGACCTTATAATGCTACAATTCCTTTAGAACTTTTTGGGTCTGTTGCAAATCTTCTTTGGTATGTACGGCATGCTCAAAGACTTATATGGCCCCTTATGAAATGAATATTTAAACATATAACAATTTCTACTGTGATGGCAATATTAAAGTACAGACAGCCAAAAAAAAAAAATTATAATAAAAATGATGTCATCCAATTGTAATATTGATATCAATCTAAAATTTCAACAATTCAACCCAATGATGATTTCTATATCAAATCACTCCAAGAAATTGTGGGTTTTCGTCTCCGATTCTAGACCTTGAGGGTTTTCGTCATCAAATTAATTGAACTGAATTCCAATGCTCCAACAAAAGTATAAATCAGAAAATAGAATCATTTTTTTTCCATAATGCCCCCTCCTTGCTTAGCCTCTCATGCCCCCTCCTTGCTTAGCCTCTCTTAAATAGAATTTGCCTCCAAAAGATGTAACTCTTAAAATTTCCTTCATGACCGTATGATTGATATTTGAGAGGCATTATTTTAAAAATAACGCTTAAATTTTAAGAGAGCTTATTTAATATTTTAATTTTAGTTTATTACAGTTTCAAAACATTACTTAAGCAGCCCTTTTTGTGACATTATGACTCTCTTAATAGTATGATGAGCTCTTGGGTTTATCTTGTTTTAATTTTGAAGAGGGGACATTACAATCCACCCTTAACAAAGATTGCTTGTCCTCGGGCAATGTTGGTTCAACTCTTACACCTTCAAACTAAATCATTCTGCCAAAACCATCCCAAATCAATCTTGGGGGTTTGTAATTCCCAATCGTCAATCCTTCGTGTGATGTAATTGACTTCTACTATGCCACCCTGATATAACTGAGGTTGTTTAGAGCATTGGAAATCTCAAGCAGCACTAGCGCACACATTGAAATTGTTGATGGATGACAATCTTTTAATATATTGCAAGAGTAGGTTATTTCACTCTAAATATGTGTCAAAGTTCACTAGTTCTACATTCAACCCCTCTCGTTCAATTCTAGTTATTCTTGATTATCTTGTAGTAATATCAGAGATCTTATTCATTTCTTTATATAAAGCAGTTTTAGCATCTCCAACCAAAAACACCTTGTTACATATTTTATCACTTGATGGTTTTTCATTGACTAAGCAATTTTCAAGTGTTGTCTTCGGAGAAATAATTGCTTGTTTCTTGTGCATATAATTCAATAGAGGAAAGAATCTTGCTTCTATCCATATACCGATAATTAAATGAAAAAGGCAAAAAGAGAGTAGAGCACAGTTCCTTGTGGTATACCAACTTTCTATATGCAAAATTGAGACGCCAATTGTAGGATATTCCTCTCGACATGCAATATATAAGGCCTAACATTTTATCCTGGTTGATACTTGTAAAGAACATCTAATCAATGAGAATTCCTTGTAAATGCTTGGCAGAGTAGTTCATTGAACATTTCACAAGGTTTATACCCTTCTCTGCATCCCTTTCAACAGAAACTTTAACAAATTATGCTTGGTCAACAGTATCTAATGCTTGTGCCACATCAAACACCACAATATATAACTTTGGCAAACCCAAGGGAGAACCCTTCATGCTTAAGCGAAGCGCATAAGCCTTGATAAATTTCATTTTAGACAATAAAAAACCCCTAAAGCCTCTGGAATTTTTTCTATATTGCTTCTTAATGCTCTCTAATTATGCTTGGATCTAAGTAAAGATACGGGCATAAGCTTTCTGCAAACAGCCCATATAAACGAAACAACTTATTTATGGCTGGAATGTGATGTAGTAAGTTCAATTTGTGAGCCATTTGATGATTCCTTGGATCTGTGTAAGAATTTGTTTAACTGTTTGGAATCACATCCATCCATGGAGTCATTTACCCCAGAATGACAATACTCTTCATGTTTTCTTTTCACAATTAGCCTATACATGCCAGAATGTTTTAGAAAAAAACCACTAGCATACACTTCATAACCTCTGGAATCTGCATAAGTTGGATGATGAGATCCTGAGATAATACTATCCTTGAAGAAGCATCACTCATTTAGGTGTTCACAATCAATTAAACAATATATCTCTACATGTTGATCATGATTTCTTGATACAACTTGAGGACTAGAGACCATGTGAACAGCTATCAAAAGACTGTGATCAGCAACATAGGTAGGAGGAAAACCAAGCATTCACAAAAATGATCAGCAACATTTCATGATTTCTCCATCATTAAGTGTTTCAAGTTTCAACCTTGATGATTCATTTTGTTAGAGACAAAGAAACAAGCAGCTGTACTTTAGATAAAAAATAGCTATGATTATCACCAAAATAATGCATCTCACAAGAAAATCTGAGAGAAAATTGACCTGCAATGCTATCTTAACTCCTTGCTTCTTAGCCAATACATCTTGCATTTCCTTTATGGTGGCCAAATATGATTCAGATGTAAACATTTCAGAAATGATTTGCATAAGCTTTTTGTCACCTTTACTCGTAAAATTTTGAGCAACTAAAATTAAGCTTATAAAATTCTACTCAAAGCCCCATAATATTGCAGCTGAGGAAGGTGTTCCATTAAAGTTTCTAGGAAGAATGGCTGCCAATGTATCTGTACTTTGTGTAAAGGCTGATGTATAAGCATTTATTTCAGACCCAATGGCTGAAGCAACTAGGTGTCCATTTAGTTGACCTTAAAAATCCCAAGCAAATTAATATCTATCAATATTAAGCATGCAAGATAGTTCAAAGAGTAGCCCTCTTGAAGTGTTCATGCAAAATGGCTTGCTGAAAACCTTAGCAGTTGCAATTATCATGTATCAATCTTCACTACTGGAGGAAAGGTTGCTTTCTAGAATCTGATTGCACTGAAGCTTGCCTACAGTAGTAACATTAATTTCTATGCCATTCATAATTTCTTTCTGCAGGTGTCAAGCATCGAATAGTTACCTTCGTCTGTTTAAGAATTTCACCTGACTCCAATGTGCATGAACAGCTCTGAATTTGAGTCAAACCATCTATATGCCCTATATTGCCAGTTGTATTCTTCACCCCTCCAATATTCCTAGAATATTTTCCATAATGACAAAAAATCTGAAATGACATGATATGGAGCAATATGTTTGGGCTAGTGCTATTTTTTTTTCAATTCTTGAGTGTAGTCCAAGGTGCTTAAGCTGATTTACGTGGAGTTGAAGATTTCCATCAGTGTAGCCCTTCTTGTGGCTCAGAATTTCAAAGTCAACCAAAACCTTTTTTTCACTTGCACAACCACTTTGGAAATCGCACTCGATCTTTCAAGGATTGAAAGGAGTTTCTTGGACTGGACTTTTGTTTATTTTGCACTCAACAAGTAAATTTTGTTTCTCCTTGACTTCATTAATGCAAACGATTTGTTCATTAGACATTACTTACATACCTTTTTATCTCAAAGACCCCTCACCTTCAGCTTTATTAAAGTAATATTAGTTTCTTAGTTTATAATGGTCAATTAAGTCGTTAGGATAGACATTTTTTTTAATTTTCATCTGCTTTCTTAGTTGTCAGTCTTTTCCTTATCGGATAAATCATTTGTACCTCTTATTTAAGGAGACTTTTGCTCCTTTGTAAATATTGAATATCTTGATAATCATTCTGTGTGTTTTCAATTACTTTATGGTATCAAAGCTCGGGTTTGTGAAACCTCAGGATCAGTGAATGTGATTATGTGTTCATATTTGTGGCACACGATTTATCAAAAGGGCACATACAGTGTCGTATGTATCAGCCAAGGAAAGAAAATCACTGATTTTTTCCCTTGAAGGTTTTCAGCAAATTATTTCAAATAAATTTGTGGGTCTTTTTTCTGCAATTTTTTGGCAGATTTTCTACAAAATTCTTGGATTATTTTTGTAGAAAATCATACTTCATTTCACTACAACAATTGTGCTGTTTTTGTGCAGAAATCGCACAACCAAGGTTTCTTTCAAAAAATCTTAGCATTTTTGCTGCACGTCAAGTTTTTCTGCTGCAAATCATGTTTTAGTTGTTTAACATCTTGTTTTTTTTCTAAAAACTGTTTGTCATTTTACTAAAGAATTACGACCTCATTTGGGAGAAATCATAGGCCATTTCTACTAAAATCTTGATGGATTTTCATCAAATTATGCTGTTTTTTCTAGAAGAAATCATTGTGGCAAGGGTTATGTACAATATTTTGACAAACTTTTTTTTGTAAAAATCATGGTTTTTTGGGGCATTTCCAGACCTGTTTGATGGGTTTTTTATAAATGCACAACAAAAGTACTTTGATTTTGAGTCAATCAAAGACACAAGAAGGTACACCACCACAAAATTGAAAAAGCATGATACTTTGTGGGAGGATTTGCATAGAAGGACCATGTTCAAAGAAAAAAGAGAAAGATCTAGCAATAGGATTGTGTCATTGCAAAGCTCAAAGGGAAATTCATGTTCACCACCTACATCTCAGATTTGTTTTAAGAAAATCCAAAACCTCCACTAGGGAGACATAAGAATTTTAACAGCTCAAAAGTTAACCTAGCAACATGGAAGTGCAAAAAGAGAAAGTCTCCAAGTATGTAAATGGTTTGGATACTTCTATTCAAGATGAAATTCACTTGTTGCACATGCATTCCATGCAAGATGTCTATCAACTTCCCTAAAATATGGGATAAGTTATCCTGAATACAACAAAGCGTCTACAACAAAGACAATAAGTGCAAGCAGGGAGGTGGAAGACAAACCTATGTGCAAAAAGATGCTGTAGAATCAAGTGGTACCATGCAAAGCTCAAAGATCTCCAACAAAGGTAATGAAAAAGGAAAAAGAGATCATGGCAAAGGCTTCTGTGGGACTTGTCTTATGCGTGAGTTGTTGATCTTCTTGTCATTGATGTCAATGTTTGTGCAGTTTGTTTGCTGCCACATGGTTTGTAGTGCAGTCTCTGCTGTTGCGTGTTATGCAGATGTGTCAGTGGATGTCAAGGCTGCCACTTGTCTTCATGATCGGTTGGCTCTGTTTTGCAATCTCTGTCGTTTGCATGTTATGCAGACGTGTCAGTGGATGTCAAGGCTGCTACTTGTCTTCATGATCAGTTGGCTCTGTTTTGTAACTGTTCTTTTTGTCTTTGGCGGTTTTTTGACATTGACAGAGAATTTTTGGCGGATTGTCAGATGTCTGCACAAGTTGGTAGAATATTCTTGCCTTTTTCAACTTCTTCAGATCTGACAGCTGTGCCTGTTTGTTGATCATTTTCTGTGTGTGCAGAAGCAGTTTCAGTTTGTGCAGAGTTTAAATGATTAATTTTTGGACTGTGCGTAGGAGGTTACCAATCTGAGAAATACATTTTTCTCTTAAGTATTCTCCAGATCAAGTCAGAGTTTTTTTGTTGGATGGTTAGAGTTTTTGGATATGTAAAAATCCAATTCATTTGCGTGAGTGTGGGATATGAGCTTGAGAGAAGATTTTTTAAAGAAGTGTGAATATTGACGTGAGGACTGTTTTTGACAATTTTTTCTAGGTTGCAGAGATGAATAACACGTAGAGTTTTTCTAGAAGAATAACATGCAGATTTTTGTTGCTAATTTTTATGAAGATGATATACAAAGATACACATGCAAGAATATTAGATGGCAAGACGACTAATCCAAAACTCATGTTCTGATATACTGTTTCGTTTGTACTGAAGACATTATAAGTGACTTCAATGTAATTTTTTGAAAGTGTTTGGAAGAGAAAGGGTGTTTGTGATACATTCCTCTCAGTTTTACAAGAAATTTACAAAGCCTGATACATATGTTAACGTCTGAAATCTAAGAGGTTATGAGTTCAATTTTATTTCTTCTATAGAGAGGTTGGAGCCTCTGTGTTATTGATAGAGTTGGAGCTCTTTTTGAGGCCGGTGCCTCTTTTGTACTAGTTGGTGCTCTTTATGCGAGTTGCAACTCGCTGTAGTATTCAAGTTGGTGCCCATTTTATTTTATGATAGCTTTTGATGCTGTGGCTTTTTTTACCTGAAAGGGTTTTCCATGAGACAAACTTGTGTTCTCTTAGGATTTATTGGCTCAGCTCTGTTGATTTGTTTTTATCTATATTAAAAGTTATTGAAATATTGATACTTGTACATTTTGGTGAGTCGAAACAGATACCTATAAACTTTTCATAAAGGCCCTATTACTTATCCATAGGATAAAACTCAAAGAATAGAAAACTATTTGACTGTACAGAAAAGTCCATGAATCTTTGCATTTTAAAGTAACTGAAATATATGTATTACAAGGAAGAATTCATTTATATATTTTAACATACAATTACTCCTTGAAAACTTTGACAAAACTTACAAATTTTACATAAAAATAGATTTATTTTTTTACACTGCATTGGTGTCAAGAATTTTCTCTCTAAATATTTTAATTTTTTAAAGCCCATAGAGCTTGGCTGCGTAAGGCTGAGCTGTTACCATATTGAAGGCCTCAAAATTTTGTAGAGAGATCTAATATTTTGAATTCAAATCCATGGGCTTGATAAAGTGGTTCGAGCGAGTTTTTCTATATAAAGATCTAATAATTTGAATTTCGTGGGGATTGATGAAGTGGCAAGTCCAAATTAAAACCACAGCGACGACCGGGTTCAAAATTCATTGGCCAAGCTTTGTAGTATCTTATAAAAAAGAAGGCTAGGTCAATTTGAGTGCAAGTATCTTCGCGAAAAAAATGCAATTCCTTGATTTCTGGGGAGAATTTGTGTCCACGGAATAAAAATGCAATTCTTTAGTTTCTGGGCCAAATTGTGTCCAAAGGGAAAAAAATGCAATCCTTTAATTCTCGGAAGCCTTGTTTTTCTAGCTTACCAGGAAGATTGGATAAAACTTCAACACGGGTAATTATAAGAGATTTGAAGATTGGATAAAAACTTCAACACGGGTAATCATAAGAGGCTTGAAGATTGGATGAAAACTTCAACGAGGTTATACTAAGATGTTTGGCATATGAGACTGCGAAAATCTTCATTGCGTTTTTTTTTTTCACATTGGCTAGCTGGCATCTATGACAAACATTTTAAACCTTGACTATAAATGCATTCCTCCGCGATTATAAAAGACTCAAACCCTAGAAACCTGAAGAAAGCATTAGAATGGAATTCCACTGACCCATTCCTCGGGGTTAGCAGGCACGACGTCCATGTGGGAGCCAACGAATGAAACAACTTTGCTCTCTGTCCCCGGATACTCCACAATAATATTCCCCCGCCCCTGCACATAACTTATGTGTTTAACTATCAAAGGGCCGCCATTTTCAACGGCGTAAGGATTCAGAACCTCCAACACATGCTTGCAAACTCTGTCTTCCTCTGGAATCAGCTCTGGCGGATTGTTTTGCACGTATTTGCTCTCTCCGATCAGCTTTGAGAGCAGGGAAACGAACGATTCGCAGTCCAATTCTCCAAAAGCTTTTGCCATGGTTGATATTGAACAGAAATTTCAAATCCAATTTATGTTCTTAGATGTTGTTATCGTCTCTGGTAACTTATTTATAGTGCGAAGGATTTCCTATACGTGTAGATGATGTATGGGAATATCTATTTAAAGAATGTATCGTATGAAAACAGTCGAGCTTTTGGCTCTATTCGAATTTTTTCGTTACTTTCACGCTATTCTTTTTAAAATGACAAAAGCTTGCTTTTGTTTTCAGTCGAAATTCTTCATTCGAATAAATTATTAGCTTTTAGTTATCCTGAAGTTTCTTACAAAAAATTTATTGGTTTTTTAAACTTTCATTTTTCTTGAAGGAAGAAACTTGAGCTGGGAATTGAGTCCTACACGTTATGGGATTTTAAAATAAAATGTTAGAATGTCAACTTTCTAATTAAATTAGAAAAACAATTGAAACAATTGAGTGTTATAACTTTCAATGTGTTTAATAACAATTATCTATAACTTTTACAAATTATGTTATGGGAAGTATTGTTTTTAAGTAGAGTTGTTTTTAATCAAAGTTTATAGTCAAATGTGGCATGAATTTGCGAAAATACTAAGTGTTAGGTATGTTTGGTAAAAGGATAAAATCAAAATGTGTTTAAAAATTTCTTCCTTCTTACAAAAAAGGGTAGAGGATGTGTTAAACGAAAGTAGCCATCAATGACTAGGATGTAGATCTTAAGTATCAATCTTTGGTTTCCATAGTGTGAATCTATGTTTGAGTCATTTGAGGTTCGAGAGAGAATTCATAAGTGTTATAGAAGTTTTTATATTATACTATAATAATAGTATTTAAAACTTTCCATGTTAAAGGTTAAGAAATAAAGAATTAGCAAGGAACTTTATGATTTTGTTAAGAGCTCAAATTTGGTTCACAAAGCTTTATGATGGTGCCCCAAGGGGCAATCCAATGATGGTGAGTGTAATATTGATTATTCAATATGAAAAGATTATTTTGTTCATGGCAATTCAATCTTTTGGGATGTTGCACTAATAATGAACATAAGGCCCAACCAAAGAACCCCTAAGAAAATGAGCCAAAAAAAAGTAGATTTTTTTTTTTTTTGAATCTAGATAAACATAACAACTTCTATGTTGTAATGTCCCTGATATAATTAAATAATATTAATTATTGTATGGCCTTAAATTTAATAATAAAATCTATCGGCCCCCCTTTTTATTTTATTAGTTATGTTTGTGTCGGCCCATTCATAACCCTTCGGGAACTTTCTCGAAGCCCATATTTATGGTCGAGTTTTTCATTGTTGTAGATATGCGAATTTGGTATTGTTCTTTATATGTGCAAATTCCAGTTGGAGTTCAGCTTGTCTGCCATTTCGGAGGTGAGAGATCCTCCCTACTTGGCATCCGCAGTTTCGGTGGGAGTTTCTCCTCACCCTATTCTGCTTCTATTCGGAGTCTGTGTAATCTGTTATGCGATCATTATCAATATAATTTCTCTTTGCATGTACGAATCCTCAGATTATTTCTTCTGGCAAGTGTGAATCTTCATCTAAGTCCCTTGTGTTTGAAATATTAATAATTCATTTCATTCCTCTGTGAAACACCGACTGTCTCAAAGTTTGGAGGACTCGACGGATATTCACTCATCGTACGGCCAACACTATCGGACGCCCAGTCTGTACTACCATCCCCGTTGTACGGTCAAGGCACAACTTATCACCGTATGACTGACATTGTCTTACGCTCAATCTGTACTACTATCCCCACCGTACGGTCAAAGCACAACATATCACTGTACGGTCAAAGTCATTGATCTGTCACCGCACACCGATTGCTAGAGGGAGTATACCATACGGTCACTATCGTTCTAAGGAAGTCGTACGAATTATACCGTGCGTGGAGCAATAGTGTTTGAAGGGGACCGCACTACATATAGAACATCACATATGCCAAATAAATGACACAATACATCGCACTTATGCAATGACAAGCTTATGAGTGTTGCAAGAAAGGCTACAACACATAAGTACATCTACTCACGACCACACCATTGCATAAGAAAGGTGACCACAATGGAAAACAAGCAACATAAACTACCACTCACCACAAGAACAACATCGGGATAGGACAAGCAATAGAGAGAGGGTAAGGATGACTTCTCAATAGCAACTGGCACATACCATGACCATGCCCTCTCATGAACAACATCGAGATAGGACAAGAGAGTCACCTACCTCTAATCCACATCACACTAGCCCAAACCCCTATTTTTTTTTCCTTGATTTAATTGTTGATTTTGTCATTAACAAACTTGGAACCTCTACTAAATTTTTTTTTTAACAATTTTAAGAAAGAAAACTTTTAACTTTCTGATTTTTTTGTATTTTTTTTTGTCTTTTATGAAATTTTTATATTTTAATTTTTTAATTTTTTATGATTTTTATATATTTTATATTTTAAAAATGTTTTCACTTTTCTTAAAAAAATCAAATTCTATAAATAAATGAAATTAGAAAATGAAATTTTTACAAGCATTAAAAAATTGAAATTAAAGAGACATTAAATCTAAAAGCACTACTGATTTGGATTTTAGAGGATTTTAGAGGAAAAGACCATAGATTCAACCACACTTGAGAACCAATTAAACAACAAAGCAAAATGTAAACCAATTTTTACCATGTTTTTTACTCCCATTGGTAGGTGGAATGCAATAGTGGAATTAAACAATTTTTATTCTTTTTGAGCAAATTTTAAGTGTTTATTCTTTTTGAGCAAATTTTAAAATTCTGCAAACAACTAAATTAGATGGATTTGAATAAGATTTTTTACAATTTTGTTTAGGATTTAAAAACTCAAATATATTATAAATTGTTAAAACTTTGATTTTAAATTTTATATTAAAACTTACAATTAAAATCAAAATATCAATTTGTAATTTATTAATTCATCTTATATGTATCAATGATGATGATTATATTTATTAAAAATTTATTATTATTTATCTAAATATGTTTTTGAAAATTAAATAATAATACTAGTAAATTATAATTATATATATCAATTATTTATATTATACAATTAAAATAAAATATATATAAATTCAAAAATTGTAAATGTATACTTTTTATATGCTATATTTATTATATATTATAATATAATAATTAAAATCTAAAAAATTAGAATTAAAAAGTGTATTTTTTTAAAAAGTCTACTTTAAAATGATATTTTTTTATATTAAAAATCAAGGGAGAACAGTACAAAAAGATAGTTGTCATCGCCACATGACAGCAGAAACAGAAGCTATACTAGGATGAGAGTCTGAGATTGTGCCATAGTGCATGACCCAAAAAAGATAAAAAAAAAAGGCCGAAAGTATACAACAGGGAGAATATAAGAGAGACAAGTTGTCATCTAGAACAGGATGCCATCAATGGCCTCCACCCAAGCCGTCCACCCCTGCGGTCCTTCCATCCAAACAATGTTCTTATGGCTCAGGGTGTGAGATAACATTGCCACCTGGTCGTAGGAGGGCTTCCTGTTGTCTCTAACTTCATTGTTCAGCCTCTTGAGCGCCTCTTCGAAGGATGAGAGGTTGTCCATGTTGCATCTCCATTCGTACCCATCTTTCATTTCATACAAGAACATGGTTGTGTGCCCGTCTTTGAGGAATCTCAGCAGCTTATTCCTTTTAATGTTCATGGTAAGAGTAACCTGCATAGCAATTTTTTAAAAAGTGAGTCTTCGGAAAGATTCAGTAAGGGCCCTGGTTTGAGCTTCAAACCTATCAACATTCCTAACCTTCCATATATACCAGAGGATATTAGCAGATAGAATAAACCAGAAAATATTAGCATCTTTTTTTAAGCCATGAATATAACCAGAGATAACTTCCATCATGTTTATAAGGTCAGGGATAGAAAAACCAAACATTAACCAGATCTCCTTAGCAATGGAGCAGTCAAAGAAGATATGCCTTCCAGTATCAGGGAGTTTACAAATAGAACAAAGCTCAAAATCATCACAGCTCCTTTTTAAAGGGAGCCTATTTAGCAGCAACAACCATTTAAAGCACTTGAGTTTGGGCTTAATCGGACTTTTCCAAAACCTGCTAAAGATTTTCTGCCACTGTAGATCAGAGAGGTCAGAGTACCATAACATATTAGCATGAATGATAATAGAGGAATCAAAGTTCAGCTTAGCATATACATTTTGTGCCTTAATTTTAGACAAAGGAATATCATTAGCCCATTTAAATGAAAGGAAACTATATGAGTCCACACAACACTCCTTAGGTAATCCAAGATCCGCACAAGCCTACTTAATCAAGTGGTAGGTTCTTTTTTGAGAGGGAAAAAGGTTGAATTTCAAGCTTTGTTGGCCCAGGCCCTAGCCGAGCACCCTTGTGTGAGAGCCAGAGGCTTGCCCGCATGATAAAGGTTCCACCAAATAGACCTCTCACCATGGATAAGGTCACCACTACTAGCACTAGTGTTTCCTAAAAATCCTCTAACATGTTCCCAGGCCTTCCAAATAGACCTAAACACACAGGAGCCTTGGATAGAGATAGGGAAATTACCGGCCACGAGATTGGCAAAAGGTAACCTTTTCCAGGTGTTGGCCTTCTTCGAAACAACCCTCTCAATGTTGCTTCTGATTAGGACTTTCCAAGGCTCCTGCCCTTCCAAGGCATGGGAGATCCACTTAGCCGCGAGAGTAATACCTTGGGTCTTAAGATCTTTTAACCCAAGGCCACCAAGAGTTTTTTCAGTGTGAAACCACTTCCAATTAACAACATGTAATGTCTTATTGCCTTTACCATCCGACCAGAGAAACCGTCTAATAGCCTTTTGAATATCGAGGATCTGGTAATTGCTAAACATCTAGGTAGAGGAATAGTAGATATTATAAGATGAGAGGATTTTTTGGCAAACTTGAACTCTACCAGCTAGGGAGAGGAATCTATTGTTCCATTTGTTCAGTTTCTTTTCAATTCTCTCTTTAACCCAGAGCCACATATCCTTCAAGGAGGGGGATACAGAAAAAGGAGCACCAAGGTATCTAACAAGCCTGGATGGGCCACCCCATTGATATTCAAAGTTCTCAAACCAGTCTGGGGGACGCTCCTTCCAACTAAGGAATGTTGACTTGGTCTTAGAGATCCGAGCTCCCAAAATAGAGCCAAATAGGTGAAGTTTGTGATTAAGGTGCTCTATGTTAGATTTGGTAAGTTCCACAAAGAGGGTTGTGCCATCAACAAATTGAATGTTGATAGGTTCATTGTCATCAGGGAGCCTAACTTTGTTTACTTTGGGGGAGAGCGAGTTATCTCTAAGGAGATAGTATATCGCATCTGAGGCGATGACGAATAGGGCAGGGGCCAGAGGGCACCCCTGGCGAATGGAGCGGGAAAGCAAAATAGGTGGTGAGAGGGAGCCATTAACATCAATCTGCGTGGAAGCATCCTGTAGAAGGACTCTAACATAGGAACAAAATTCCCTAGGAAAGTCAAAGGATTCAAGCATTAGGAGAATAAACCCCCATTCCACCCTATCATAGGCTTTTTCGAAGTCTAGGAGAAACATAGCAGCATCTTGCCCAGAGACCTTAGCCCAGTCCATAGCTTCCCAACTGGTGATAAGGTTTTCCAGAATATAACGACCTTTAATGAACCCGATCTGCGTAGAGCATATGAACCTAGGAAGGACTTTAAAATGATATTTACCAAAAATATCAGTAAAATAGAATTAAGTTAAAAGGTAAAAAAAATTAATAATTTATTTAACTCATCTTATATATGAATAATGATAACTATATTTTTTTTTAAGTTTATTATTTACCTACACATATTTTAAAGGTTAAATAATAATACTGTATATACAAATATCAACTATTTATATTATATATTATAATATACTAATTATTAAAATCTAGAAATTATCTAAGCTCGAAACATTTAATTTTAAAAATAGTTAAAAAAAATTTTATTAAAAATATCAATATTAATATGTAAATGTGAATATTAATAACCTCATCTAATCTTTTATCACTATCTTATTTGATATCTATTTAATAGAATTATTAAATATCAATATAATAAATATTTATTAATCAATATAATCATTATTTATATATATATATATATATATATATATATATATATAAAAATTTATTTTATTTAAATTAATACATCATATCACGAGATTCCCAAACAGCACCCTAATTAAAATTCCTCTAAGCAAAAGATGCTTAGAGGCATTGAATGGTTTATTGGCGTGAGAAAGATATGTGTAATTTTATCTTTTACTGCCTCCTGCAATTTGGCATTTCAAGTACCATGTGATAAAAGAGATTAAAAAAATGCTATGATGCATATTTAAGTCTGAGAATTTTTTATACCCAGTACCAGTTTACCCATAAGCAGCAGTTGATTCTTATGAGTTTGATACAGTAGTTAAGGTTGACCCAGCTCGAGATCAAAAACCCACAGTTCTTGCAGAGGTAGACTTTGCACCCGGCTTTGCACCAACCACCAGGCTCATTCCTTGCACGCTTTGTCATTTTATTCCCCTTTTACCATCATGCTTTGCACTATTCCTTCCACTACCTGGGGTTGGTATTTCGTTTCTTTCACCATCGGTAAAAACACCCCCGCAGCGCCAGGCTTTGGAATTTCCCCCTTAGCTCTCTGGATGAAGATATATGAAGTTAGGGAGCGTCGCTCCGATCCGGATGATCGTGAATCAGTTAATTTTATCTTTTACTGCCTCCTGCAATTTGGCATTTCAAGTACCATGTGATAAAAGAGAGAAAAAAATGCTATGATGCATATTTAAGTTTGAGAATTTTACTTTACGATGGTTGACTGAATCTACAGCAAAGAAGTAAAACAAATCATAAATTATTCAACGGCCCAAATAAGTTCAATCGTCTTGCAAACAGATTTAATCATATGAACCATTGATCTTCAAAATTAGCTCTTGCAAACAGAATTAATCATATGAACCATTGATCTTCAAAATTAGCTCATCCCTTTCATATAAAATACACCTTGGGTGAATTAAGTTCACTTTGGTTGGACTGAATGCTACTGTCTTGCTATTTCTTTTCCATTCTCAACTGTAATTTCTTTGGTAGGTAATAGGCCGAAGCCACAATATTTTTGAATTATTATTATTATTATTATGTTTTGATTAGATTGATCTTAGAACTTTAGATGATTGGCAAAACTTAAACAAAATTCTCTAATATTTTTGAATTATTATTATTATTATTATTATTATGTTTTGATTAGATTGACCTTAGAACTTTAGATGATTGGCAAAACTTAAACAAAATTCCGCAATATTTTTGAATTATTATTATTATTATTATGTTTTGATTAGATTGACCCTAAAACTTTAGATGTCCCTATTGGAAATTGAATTTGCATCTCCACAGTGAAAACCCAGTGTTCTAACCAGTTAAGCTCAACCCCTTAGACACTTGAAACAAAATTCTTACGTTAATAATTCATTAAAAATGCTACTGGCATAAACCTGACAGGGCCCAAGTGAAATTTACTGATGTGACAATTTTGTTATAATTTCGAAAACACAAATGATAATACGATTGAAGCAGAAACAGAGTCATTTCACCATAAATGCCTATGCATCAAGATTTATCATATTATGTAAAAGTGTGGAATTAACAGTAAAATTCTGTGATGAAAGGTACAGCAAGAAAAGTATTATACACATACTACGTTTGACTGACAGGAGACGTATGTCCAGGAAATACATTCTTTTAAGAACGATAGGCAATCTCAAGCACTCATTTTAATGAAATTTAAACAGAATTTTCAATCACTCCTCGCAATGAAATTTAAACAGGAATTTTCAATCATTCATCCAAATAAAATTTCAACAGGCATTCTCCGTGAAATTTAAGCAATTTAAGCAGGAATTTTGAACCATTCTTCTTAATCAAATTTAAATAGGAATTTTGAAAATCACTGCACATTTACATACAACAATTTTTTAAATGCATATTGCTAAATGAAAATTCACTTACATAGTTAAATAAATCCTTAAATTGGATCTGGCATACAATACAATCGACAGCAAAATGTTAAAAATAAAAGAACCAGCAGGCAAACCCTATACTCATTGGGCTATAAGCAATTGAAAGGACTCGAACACGGCACCTGCATTTGCCTGTTCTCTACTGACTACATTCATTCCAAGTGACCTGTTCCGTACCCGCTTCATTCATTCCAAGTGCTCTATTTTGTTCTCACTGCGTTTATTTATTTATTTGATGCTCAGGATTCAAACCTGCGTTGCTACAGGAAAAATACACTAAATATATGAGGGTTTCAAGTGGGACGACAGCTGTTGTGCTCATTCATTAACAATAAATGAAAAGTTGCTCTCTTGGATTTTTAAGAAAGGTTTTCGAATGGCGGTGAGGAAGGCGTCTGTAGAGTGGCGGTGGAAAGCTGTCTAAGCAATGAATTTACATAAATTTTCTTATCTGTCAACGAGTAAATTGAAAGTTTCCGCATCAGAATTGTCCACGGCAGGGAAAATCCTGATGGACAAAGCATTTAGGTAGTAAATTCACGTACGTTTGCATAGCTGTCAATTCGATCTGGCATTCAATACAATCCACAGCAAAATGTTCAAAAATAAAAGAACCCGGAGGCAAAACCTATACTTATTGGACTATAAGCAACTGAAAGGACTCGAACACGGCACCTGCAATTCCCTGTTCTCTACAGACTACATTCATTCCAGCAGACTGTTCCGTACCCTCTACTTTCATTCCAGATGCTCTGTTTTGTTCTCACTACGTTCATTCATTTATTTGGTGCTCAGGATTCGAACCTGCGTTGCTACAAGAAAAATACACTAAATGTATGAGGGTTTCAAGTGGGACGACAGCTGTTGTGCTCATTCATTAACAATAAATGAAAAGTAGATCTCTTGGATTTTTAAGAAAGGTTTTCGAATGGTGGTCGAGGAAGGCGTCTGCAGAGTGGCGGTGGAAAGCTGTCAAGCAATAATTTTACATACATTTTCTTAGCTATCAACCAGTAAATGGAAAATCTCGATGGACAAAGCATTTAGTAAATTCACGTACGTTTGCATTGCTGTGAATTGAATCTGGCAATCAATACAATCCACAGCAAAATGTTCAAAAATAAAAGAACCTGGAGGCAAAACCTATACTCATTGGACTAAAAGCCACTGTAAGGACTCGAACACGGCAGCTGTAGTTCCCTGTTCTCTACTGACTACATTCATTCCAAGAGACCTGTTCCGTACCCGCTACATTCATTTCAGGTGCTCTGTTTTGTTCTCACAACGTTCATTTATTTAGTGCTCAGGATTCGAACCTGCGTTGTTGCTACAGGAAAAATACACTAAATATATGAGGGTTTCAAGTGGGACGACAGCTGATGTGCTCATTTATTAACAATAAATGAACAGAAGCTAGATCTCTTGGATTTTTAAGAAAGGATTTCTAATGGCGTTCGAGGAAGGCGTCTGCACAATGGCTGTGGAAAGCTGTCAAGCAATAAATTTACATACATTTTCTCATCTGTCAAGCAGTAAAAATTAAATGCGAAGTTTCCGTATCAGAATTGTGGGTGATCTCTGGAGTTTACCTCTACATTTCTGCTCTTCAGATGTTCCCAACACAGAATTTTCCAGACCCTTATTTTCCATTGCTTTTTCAGAGTTTGGATATTAGTATTGGACCCTAATGCGAGAATTTGTCACGTGTAAGAGTTAATTGTACACATCCTATCAAGGTATACACACAAATAAATGAAAACAATTATAACTAGTAATTGCATAATGGGTATGCCTAAGAGATTTTGGAAGGTCATTAGGAGAAAAAAATGTTCTATTATTTGTATATATTTGTGGATCACATGAGGTCAATTGAGAGGTCATTTAGCAAATATTTTTATTTGTGTGCAACAATGTTCTAAATGGATAAGTGGTAATTTCAAATCAACTATTTGTCCACATAGAAGGATTCAAACATGACTGGAAAAAAAAAATTGAATTAGGAACATACTTAGGCTCCATTACCGAGAGAGAGAGAGGAGAGAGAGAGGAGAGAGAGAGAGATAGATGAAGATAAAGGGAGAGAGAAAGAGGGAGAGAAATAGATAGAGGGATAGAGAGAGGTAGAGAAAGAGATAAAGATATATAGGGATATGGAGATAGAGAGGGAGATCTAAAAATGAAGAGATAAAGAGATATGCAGAAAAAGGAGAGGAAGAGATGGAGAGATAGAGTGATAAAAAGATAGATATATAAGGAGATAAAAAGAGGGGGAGAGGAAGAGCACTAAAGATAAAGAGATAAAGAGATAAAGAGAGATACAAACAAAGAGAAGTAGAGATAGACAAATAGAGATGAAGAGAGGGAGGGAGAAATAAACGATAGGAAAAAAAGGAGACGCATCTCAATATATATGGAGTGGGAGAGGGAGAGGGAGAGATATAGTGATATATAGTGAGGTAGAGAAATATATGAATAGAGAGAGGAGTGAGAGAAAGGTAGATAGAAATAGAGAGATAGAGATATAGAGTAGGAGAGACGGAGTCAATGTGTGTGTGTGTGTGTGTGTGTGTGTGTGTGTGTGTGTGTGTGTGTGTGTGAGAGAGAGAGAGAGAGAGAGAGAGAGAGAGAGAGAGATGGATCAATAGATAGAGTGGTTTAGGGAGATAGATAAAGAGATAGGGAGATAAAGGAAGAGAGAGACATGGATAGAGAGAGGAGTAAGAGGTGGGAGAGAAATAGAGAGATAGAGATATCTAGAGTAGGAGCTCATGGAGTGATGAGATATAAATATAGAGGAGGAAGAGATAGGGAGATAAAAATAAAGGGGCAAGAGTGAGAAAGAGAGAGGAAGTGGGGGAAATATAGAGAGATGGAGATAGAGAGGGAGAAATAGGGAGTGTGTGTATGTGATAGGGAAATATAGGGAGATATAGAAAGAGGGAGTGACAAGGAGAGAGGGAGAGAGAAAATGAGAGACATATGTAACACATGAAATATAGAAGGGGTGAGAGAGAGAGATATAAATATAGAGGGGGAGATGCAAAGAGAGAGGAAGAGAGAGAGGGAGAAATAAAGATAAAAAGAGGGAGATAATTATAGAGGAGGAGATGGAGAGATAGATAGGAAATGATATACAGAGAGAGGTAGAGGGAGAAATATATAAAGAGAGAGTAGGAGAGATGAAAGAGGAGATAGAGTGAATACGAGAGAGATAGATAGTGGTAATGAGATCGATAATGAGGGAGGGAGATATGCGAAGCAAGAGATAAAGGGGCCATGAGTGAGAGTTAAAGGAGATAATAGAGACAAGTAATAAAGAGTTAGTGAGAGATAGAGGCATAAAGATAGAGATACAAAGGGAGAAATAGGGAGTGTGTGATAGAGTGAGCGAGATAGATATAAGGAGAGAGAAATAGGAGGTGTGTGTGTGAAATGTGGAGATAGAGATAGAGAGGGAGAGAGGTATATAAATAGTAAAGAAAGGGAGGTAGGGGATTGAGAGAGAGAGAGAGGGGGGTAAAGTTGTTCGATTTGTATTTATTAATTTAATTTACACACTATAGTATATTAATTCAATTGTTATCTTTAATAAATATCTTTAAAGAAAATTGTTTTTTCTTTAAAAGAAAATAGATTTTCATTGGCTACACATTAATTAGTTATTCATTATACTATTCAATTAATAGAAATTGCTTTTGAAAAATTGATTTTGCTCAACTTCAAAATTATACCATCTAATTTAATTGGGACATGCATAGAGATATTATCTTTAATTTTAGATATTTTGAAAAAAAATCTTTGACTTAAATTTAAATATTATATTCGATGGATATCTTTAATAACTTTCTAAATCATCTTTTTCTTTAAATGAAAATAAAAAACCATTGAGTACAATTTAGTTAGTTATTCATTATACTATTCAATTAATAGAAATTTCTTCAAAAATAGATTTTTAATTGATTTTGTTAAACTTTTTTTTATATTAGATATCGAGAGTCCAAAAGAATAGACCAAGAGTTTATACAAGATTAGGGAGCCGAGGGCAGGGCCTCAACTGCCAAAATGAGGAGCCAGAGAGAGGCTTATATACAATTATCTCTTTTAGCCAAAAAAAGGAGACATAGTAGAGTAAATCACTATTGGAGAACCTCATCCTGGTCCTCTAGCCACGTGGTCCAGCCTTGTTCTCCTTCCATCCAAACCACCTTCTTTCTTGCTAAGATCTAGGAGCACGTCTCAATCTTGTTGAAGGGAGGAGGCCTGTTGTCCTGTAGATCCTTTATCAGTTTCTTCACTACCTTGTCAAAGGAGACTTGGTTCTCAGCGAGCCTAGCCCATTCGTACTTGTCTTGCATCTCGTAGACAATCATGGTTGCTCTGCCATCTTTCGGAAATCGCAGTAGCTTGTTTCTCTTGATGTTCATCAAAAAACAGACCTGCACAACAATTTTGTAATGTGTGAGTTTTTTTAAAAACTCAGTACGTTCCCTTGTAATACCTTGGAACTTCTCCTCATTTCTAAGTTTCCAAATAAACCAGAGAATGTAAGAAGATAAAATTTGCCAAACTAGATTAGTATCCTTCCTCAGTCCATGCATAAAACCAGTAACTATATCATGAGTGAAAACAGATTCTGTGATAGCAATTCCAAACAAAAGCCAAATTTCTCTAGCAAAGGGGCAGTCAAAGAAGATGTGACGCGCGGTCTCAGGTTTTCTACAAACAGAACACCGGTCATATGCAGTCGATTTATTCCTAATAGGTAATCTGTCCAACATAAATTACCATCTGAAACATTTGATTTTAGGGGGAATGGGGGACCGCCAGAGCTTTTCAAACGTTTTCTACCAAGTGTGGGGGGTATGGTTAACATACCATAGAGTGTTGATATGTTCGATTACCGCAGTGTCATTGTTGAGCAGGGTATAGATAGATTTGGCTTTGATCTGAGGGAGGGTGGATCCATCCTTCCATAGGAATGTAATGTACCTATGGGCGTCTACTTGGGTGTTTTTAGGGAGATCAAAGGGAGCACAAGCATTTTTAACCATATTGTATGTCTTCTTATGCGATGCAGGGAGATCATATTTAGTGCTAAGAGCCTCCCAGCTGATAAGGTTATCATGTTCTAGAATATCCATAATGTACTTGATTCCTTTATTATGTCAGTGCTTAGCAGAGCAACCTTGGGTTAAAGCAAGGGGTTTGGAGTTATGATGCAGGTTCCACCATATTGACCTTTCACCGTGTAGGGTACTGTCACAATTGATGCTCGAATTGTTAATGAGACCATGCACATGCTCCCAAGCTTTCCAGATGGATTTAAACACCCAGGTGCCTTGGACAGACATAAGGAAACCACCTACAATTAAGTCACAGAAAGGGAGGGCTTTCCAAGTTTTGGCATTTTTGGGAACACCGTTTTGTATGTTGTTTCTAATGAGGATTTTCCAGGGTTCTTGTCCTTCCAGTGTGTGAAATATCCATTTGGCAGCAAGGGAGATACCTTGTAGCCTAAGATCCTTGAGGCCCAGCCCACCCAGTTTTTTATCCAAGTGGCACCATGACCACTTGACCGCGTGAGCTTTCCTTTTACCCTTCCCGTCAGACCATAGGAACCGTCTGATGGCCTTTTGGATTTCAAAGACTTGGTAATTACTGAACATCCATATTGAGGAGTAGTAGATGTTGTATGAAGATAGGATTTTTTGGCAGACTTGAATCCTGCCAGCAAGGGAGAGGACCTTATTGTCCCACTTGTTGAGTTTACTGTCTATCTTTCCCTTGACCCAGCCCCACATGTCCTTAAGAGAGGGAGATACAGAGAAGGGGATGCCAAGATAATAGATTAATTTATTAGGTCCTCCCCACGCATAGCCAAACTGGTGAAGCCAGTCCGGAGGATTATCTTTCCATCCAAGTAAAATGGATTTGGTGTTAGATATTCGGGCTCCAGAAGCTCTACCGAAAATGTCAAGTTTTTGATTAAGGGAATCAATATTGTGCTTTGAGAGCTTTAGGAAGAGCGAGGTGTCATCAGCAAACTGAATGTTGATCAGTTCAGAGTCGTCCGACACAGTAATGCCTTGGACATGGGGGGATAGGGTGTCATCTCTAAGGAGATAATACAGGGCATCAGAAGCAATGACAAACAGAGCAGGGGCAAGGGGGCAGCCCTGCCTAATTGATCTAGATAGGGGAATAGGCTGGAAAGGGCCCCATTGACTTCAACCAGGGCAGATGAATCCTTGAGGAGGATTCAAACATAGTCACAGAACTCTCTAGGAAAGCCAAAGGCTGAGAGCATCATGAGGATGAAGTCCCACTCCACCCTATCATATGCTTTCTTAAAGTCGACAAGGAACATGGCATCGTCCTGGTTCGAGGTTTTGGCCCATTCCATGGACTCCCAACTCGTTACAAGGTTCTCCAAGATGTATCTGCCTCTAATGAAGCCTGTTTGGGTGGAGTAGATGAATTTGGGGAGGATCTTCTTAAGGCGAGAGGCTAAGGCTTTGGCCAGGATTTTGTAGGAGACGTTGAGGAGAGTAATTGGCCTCCAATTTTTAATTAGGGCTTTGTCCCCTTCCTTTGGAATAAGCTTAATAATACCCCTATTTATGAACTCCCCCAGGGTGCCAGTGGCAAGGGCTTCATTGTAGATGTCAAATAAGTCGTTGGAGATCCAGTCAATGTTAGTTTTGTAGAATTCAGCAGGAAGTCCATCAGGGCCTGGGGCTTTGCTATCCTTGAGAGCCTTAATGGCATCCTTGATTTCTTGCACGATTATCTTAGCTTTGAGGAGGTTGGCTTCGTCCTCAGAGATTCTATTAGGAATAATGGTCCTACATTTGGTACGGGCCTCTGTTGAGGACTTATTATCCTCAGAGGTAAACAGAGTCTTGTAAAATACTTCAAAGGCTTCTTTGATGTCATTTATATCCAGGAGTTCCTTATCATCTATAGTTATTCTATCTATTTTTTCCCTGGTCTGTTTTTGTTTAAGCAGATTAAAGAATATTTTGAAGCCCTTATCACCAAACTGGAGCCAGTGGTTGCGGGCTCGGATGAAGGCACCTCTGATTTTAACCTACTGGTGTTTCCTGAGGATATCTCTAGCCTCAGAGACCTTTTTGGCCAGGGTAGGAGAAGAAGGTTGAAGTTGAATTTCATGTTCTAGGGAGTGAAGCCGATGGGTAAGAGTTTTTTCTATGAATCTAAAGTCCTTGGCTTTTTTTTGGCCAATGGTTTGGAGAAGATTCTGCAAGGAGGAAATGTTCCTCTGCCATCTGAGCATGTGGGATTAGGGGAGATGTGGCTGCAAGTTGAAGAGTCTAATTAGTTTGATGGCATTTAGGACATCCTCATCTTACAACAAGGAGGTGTTAAGCAAGAATTTCTTATTGCAAGGATGGCTAGGGGTGATGGAGTTCCTGATGTTAATATTGGCTAAAATGGGGAAGTGGTTAGATAGGGTAGTTGGTAAAACTGCAACCGCGTTCCCAAACTGATTGGGGGAAAAGGAGAAAAAGTCCTTATTAGCATAGAATCTATCTAGCATGGAGTAGATCCTCTTAGTGTTTTGTTGAAAGTTGCACCAAGTGTGCCATAGGTTAGGGGTGTCAGGTTTAGTGCCTTCCAAGGGGTCAAACAATTGAAAGTGTTGTTTCAACCTGTCCCAATGAGGTCTTTCTGAGTTTTTCCATTCAAACGGAAGTCCCCTAGCCTTGTCATTCTGAGATTCAATCATAGTAAAATCCCCCGCCATGATCTAGGGGATATTTGGGAGGGAAGTTAGCCAATTCTAGAGGGATATTCTTTCCTTATAATCGTTAGATGCATAAATGGAGCATATGCCAAAGCAAGAACCCTTAATATCTAATGTAACCCAAGCTACTCTATTACAGGGGGAGGCCCCTTTATCCTTGAGGTACATTGTCCATTTAGGGGTGATAAGAAGACCAACTCCTCCTTTTCCTCTCGGGTGGTTGGTACAGACTTTGATTGCATCTCACCAAATGAAGTCAAGTGTGGTGTCAAGGGAGAACCCAATAGATTTAAGTTCTTGTAACATCAGAAAATCTAAGTTTTTATGATGCTCCAGAAATCTTTTAATAACAAATTTCCTGTCAGGCGACTCAAGGCCTCGAATGTTCCATGATATGTATTTCATCAAAGTGGAGGATTTGAGGGGGGCTGGTAGGGAGACCATTGCTGGTCACTAGATTTCTTCTTATTTTTGGAGCCCACAGACCTACCTTTCTTTTTATTTAGGGAGTGCCCTTTCATAAGGTCCTCATCATCTTCACTGGTTTCGGGAAGCTCAACTCTACTATCTGTATTTTCTCCTATGTCGGGCCTAGACAACTGGGAGCCTGGAAAGCCAGGGAGGATAGTGCTAGCTCTAATTTCCTCTAGACCCTTATTGGCATAGATAACTTCTATAATATGATTGTCCTCTAGTTCTTTGAGCGAAGATGTAGTCAAGGGAATGATGGTGTTAGTGTCAGTAATAAGCCCTGCAAGTGAAGAGGAGATCGATTGAATGGGGGTACCAGAACTGAGCATCATTGCAGGGTTATTACCAATGCTAGCACCATCATCACCACAATTGGGGTTTTCCAGATTTTTAACCATATTTCTAACCACAAAATTAACAAGTGATGGATCAGGGTCCTGGGGTTTAAGAGCAGAGGCCAATTGGTTATTGGAGGAGTAGCTAAGACTCGGGGCATTAAGAGGGGTAACTTTACGTCTTTGTTTCCTTGAGGTAACAAGTTGAAAACCATCCGAGGGGGTTTCTACAAGATTTTGAGAAGGGTCGGAAACAGAGATGAGGAGTTCAGGGGCTACAGATGCAAGATCGGGCTTGAGAGGGTTAACTGTTAGGGTTTCAAGCAGATCCGAAGCAAATATGAACTAACAATTATATGCAGATTTAAATACAAAAGATAAAGAAATAAAACAAGACACAGATAACACAGAGATTTAACGTGGTTCACCCAGAATGGGTTACGTCCACCATACACAGTCGTTCAATCTTTCTTATTATCCAGCAAAAATAGTACATCAACCTTACAATGCCTTAAACATCCTAGCTGCTTATAACATGCGTTTTTAGGGCAACAAACAAAGTCGGCCTTTTTAGGGTTTTATTACAATGTCGGTTTTCATCAACAAAAAATGGCAAAAAGAAAAATTTCTCGGGGGCTCCCGCCCCCGAACCCCTGCTCGGGGCCTGACCCAGCCCCAGACCCCGGCGAGGATACATGCTGAGTGTACAGTACTTTGTTGATCAGTCGCCACATTTTAGCAATCTCCCACTTGGAGATTGATCAAGCTCCACACTGAACAATCTCCCACTCGGAGACTGATACTACATGACACCATTGTACATGGAACATCCGCTGGATAAAACACTAGGACTCGATTGGTATAAATTCCACAATTATCAATCAAGAAGACCAACAAAAAATGATGAAGAAATCAGCTTTTCCTGTGGAACTGCCTTCGTGAACATATCGGCAGGATTCTCACTTGTGTGAATCTTCTCAAGCCGTCACTAACCCTCCTCCAAAATAGTCCGGATGAAGTGGTACCTGAGCTGAATGTGCTTTGTCCTTGAATGAAAAGCAGAGTTCTTTGCAAGATGAATGGCACTCTGGCTATCAGTATATAATGGGCTATCCTCTTGTGTCTGACCCAATTCCTCCAGAAAACATTGCAACCAAATCATCTCCTTGTTGGCTTCTGTAGCAGCAACATACTCAGCTTCAGTGGTTGAAAGTGCAACAACCTTTTGCAGCCTAGAAATCCAACTGACTGCAGTTCCCCCTATAGTAAAAACATACCCTGTAGTACTCCTCCATGAATCAATATCACCCGCCAGATCAGAGTCAACAAATCCACTTAGAGCAGCATTAGATCTTTTGAAACATAATGCCTTCGTATTAGTTCCTTACAAATACCGAAGAATCCATTTCACAGCATTCCAATGTTCCATACTCGGATTATTCATAAACCTGCTCACAACTCCCACTGCATGTGCAATATCTGGCCTTGTGCATACCATTGCATACATCAGACTGCCAACAGCTGATGAATACGAGATATTAGACATTTTATTAACCTCTTCCTGTGCCTTTGGGCACATCTCCTTAGTCAATTTGAAATGACTAGCCAAAGGTGTACTAACTGCTTTTGCATCCTGCATGTTAAATCTTTTCAACACCTTCTTTATATACTCACTTTGGGACAAATTCAAGCTTCTATTTTCCTATCCCGTGTAATCCTCATACCAAGAATTTGCTTAGCTGCACCCAAATCTTTCATAGCAAATGACTTGGCTAATTTCTGTTTAAGATCATTTATATGTTGCATGTTAGACCCAGCAACAAGCATGCCATCAACATAAAGCAACAGGATAATATAACTGCCATTATCAAATCTCTTAAAATATACACAATGATCAGAATGACATCTATGATAACCATGTTCAGCCATGAAACTATCAAATTTTAAATACCATTGTCAGGGTGCTTGCTTTAGGCCATACAAACTTTTCTTCAACCTGCACACCAAGTTCTCCTTACCTTTGACCTTATATCCTTGTGGTTGCAACATGTAAATTTCCTCCTCCAAATCTCCATGGAGAAAAGTTGTTTTGACATCTAATTGTTCAAGATGTAAATCATCTGCAACCACAAGACTAAGTACAGTTCTAATTGAAGTCATTTTTACAACTGGAGAAAATATTTCATCATAATCTATACCCTTTTTCTGTGCAAAACCTTTTACCACAAGTCTAGCCTTATATCTTTTTTGACCTCCTTCCTCCTCCTTCAGCCGATAAACCCATTTATTAGGCAAGGCTCTTTTTTCTGCAGGTAAAGGGACTAAGTCCCAAGTCTTATTTTTCATCAAGGAGTCCATCTCCTCTTTCATGCCTAGCTCCCACTGTTGTTTGACATCTACCTGCATTGCTTCTTCATATTCTTCTGGTTCATCAGAATCCATTAATAAAATAGAATACAAAGAAGGAGAAAATCTTTTAGGGGGTCTACTTGTCCTCGTAGAACATCTAACACTTGCAGGAGTTTGTGGGACAATCTGTTGTTGCAGAGCATCAGGTACCTATGGCATTTCATTTTCAAGAATCTCATCCAACACCACATATTCTTGTTTGTCATGTTCATGCTTATTTTCCTGCATCTGTTCTTTATACATAACCTTCTCATTGAATATAACATCTCTACTTCTAATTATTTTCTTATTTTCAAAATCTCATAACCGATAGCCATATTCATCTATCCCATATCCAATGAAGGTACATTTATGAGATTTAGCATCAAGCTTGGTTTTGTTTTCTTTATCAACATGGACAAAAGCTTTGCAACCAAAAGTTTTTAGAAAAGAATAATTTACCTTTTTATCAGTCCATGCCTCCTTTGGAATACCACCATCCAAAGGGGTTGAAGGTCCTCTATTTATCAAATAGACAGTAGTATGTACAACATTTGCCCAAAAATGTAAGGGCAATCCAACATACAATCTCATGCTCCTTGCACATTCCATGATTGTCCTATTCATTCTCTCTGACACACCATTTTCCTGTGGAGTTCCTGGAATTGTCTTCTGCTTTTGAATCCCATTTAAGGAGCAATAATCTTCGAATGCTTTGCTGCAATACTCACCTCCATTATTTGATCTGAGACACTTCAACTTTTTTCCTGTCTCATTCTCAACCAAAGCTTTCCATTTCTTAAAAGTTTCAAAAACATCTGATTTTTGTTTTAGGAAATATACCCATGTTTTTCTGGTTGAGTCATCAATAAAAATAACATAATAACAAGAGCCACCAAGAGATGATACCTGAGCCGGTCCCCATACATCTGAATGTACAAGCTCTAACTTCTCACTCTTCTTCTCTTTCCCAACCTTGAGAAATCTGACTCTTTTCTGTTTACCATAAACATAGTTTTCACATAACTCTAAATCAATCTTCTTTAGTCTTGGCAATAGATTTTTGGAGTGAAGGGTTTTCATCCCTTTCTCACTCATGTGCCCAAGCCTATGGTGCCACATTATCGAATCTATTCTTGCAACATTTATTGTTGTTGTCCCTGCAGTAACTTTATCTGTAGCAGCTAAGGTAGAGTAAGTGTTACCAGTACACAGATATAATGTGCCTACCTTCGCACCTTTAACTACTACTAATGATCCTTTAGTGACCTTCCACATACTGTCTGAGAAGGTAACTACGCAACCTTCACTACCTAGTTGCCCTGCAGAAATTAAATTTCTTCTTAAATTAAGAACATGTCTTACCTCCTGTAGAAACCAGTCATTACCATTCTTCAACTTGATCTTTACCTTTCCTTTTCCAACAATTTGACATGGCTCATCATCACCCAAATATACCTGTCCAAAATCACCTTGAACATAATCTAGAAAATATTTTCTATGGGGTGTAGCATGAAATGAAGCCCCAAAATCTATTACCCAGGAATCATTAACATTATCCAAACATAAGATTAAAGCATCTTGTAAAGTATTACTTGCAATATTAGCTTCCTTACTGTCATTTTCATTTTTGTCTCCTTCATTATTTTTCCGAGACCAACAGTCTTTCTTTAGATGACCAGGCTTTCCGCAGTACCAGCAATCTTTCTTTCCTCTAGATTGAGAGAGTCCTTTCTTTGACTTCCCTCGTGACTTCTCATTCCCAGGGCCTTTTCCTCTTTCCTTTTATCTTCCTTTGTTCTCCACATTCAAAACACTACTCGATGATGTTGGAGTCTCACCTGTGCTTTTCCTTCACATTTCCTCGCTTAAGATAACACCAACAATATCATCAAATGCCAAAGTATTTTTACCAGAGACAGAGTTACTTACAGCCATAACCAAGCTATTCCAACTTTCTGGCAAAGAACATAAAATCAAGAGAGCCCTAACCTCTTCTGCAAAGGTAATTTTTATCGAAGACAATTGACTGGTAATTGTATTAAATTCATTTAAGTGCTCCGCTACAGATCCTCCCTCACTCATTTTCAAATTAAACAAACGTTTCATAAGAAATACCTTATTCGAAACCGAGGGTTTCTCATACAACTTAGCCAATGTTGCGATCAAATCTACAACCGTTTTTGCTTCTGTTATATTGAATGCTACAGACGGCGCAAGGCACAATCGAATGGATCCCAGTGCCTTTCTATCTAAAATGTCCCACTCTTCATCTGACATTGTGGTCGCTTTCTTTGCCTTTCCTTCCAATGGCCGCCACAAATCTTTTTGATACAGGTAATCCTCCATCTACATTTTCCATAACTGATAATTCTGGCCATTAAACTTTTCAACCTTGAATTTGGAATCCTCCATTGCTCCCACTCTAATCTGAAATTCTTGCCAATTTACAGAAAACCTCACTTTGATACCAATTGTTAGGGTTTCAAGCAAATCCGAAGCAAATATGAACTAATAATTATATGCAGATTTAAATACAAAAGATAAAGAAATAAAACATGACACAGATAACATAGAGATTTAACATGGTTCACCCAGAATGGGTTATGTCCACCATACACAGTTGTTCAATCTTTTTTATTATCCAGCAATAATAGTACATCAACCTTACAATGCCTTAAGCATCCCAGCCGCTTATAACATGCGTTTTTAGGGCAACAAACAAAGTCGGCCTTTTTAGGGTTTTATTACAATGTTGGTTTTCATCAACGAAAAATGGCAAAAAAAATAATTTCTCGGGGGCTCCTGCCCCAGAACCCCTGTCTGGGGCCCGACCTGGGCCCGGACCCCGGTGAGGATACATGCTGAGTGTACAGTACTTTGTTGATCAGTCGCCACATTTTAACATTAACCTTATTAGGAGTGGGATCGGACATCTCATTAGTAGAGCAGGGAGGGGGAGATTGTAGATCATTAACATTTTTGGGGTTTACAATAGTTTCACCTGGATTATGTTTTTGCTTCCTACAATTAATAATTGGGAAATTTTTACGAATATGCCCTTCTTTCTTGCAGAGAAAACATGCATTCAACCCTCCAAGCATTTTAGTTGGGCAGACGAATGTGTCTCCATTAATATCTAGGTTTAAGGATAGTGGAATGTCGATTCTAGGCTTGATTGAGACAAGCATTCTTGCATCTAGATCGGGCACCAACCAAGCAGTTTCATCTATCTGAATCATTTTACCAAATGGTTCCATTAATTGGGGGAGGAAACGCCACAAAAAAGGGGGGACATCCTTGAGGATGACCCATCTGGGAGAGGATAATGCGAGGAATTCCTCATTAACCGCCTCTGGAGACCAGGCTAGGGCTCGAAAAGAGGTATTCCCAACCGTCTAGTATTGGCGTTTAAGTGCTTCCAATTGGGCTTCATGCGAATTAAAGAAAATGAGAAAAAGACCTATCTGTATTTGTCTACAGAATGTGATTTTAAGCCCTAGTTTGAGATTCCATAGGTTGTGAAACCAGTCGTCTATGAATTTCCTAGGTGGACATTTTTTAGCATCAACACAGGCAAAAAAAAATGTCAGTTTCACATAACCTACGCTTTTCTAAAGCAATTTCATTCAACATTTCAATGTTTGGCGAAATGCAGAAGGGGTCTGAGGTATTGCAAGGGGACTTACCGTCCTTACTGGGTCCTTCATCTGCAAGAGTCGTAAGGAAGTGCGCTGACGAGCGGACTCCATTTGCAGGCGGGGCGACGGTCTCGACAAATGACTTTGCTAGGGTTGGTAATGTCTATGGCATGGGTTTAGGGTTATTAACACTAAGTCCGTCTGACTCTAGCTCCATTGAGAACCAGGGTCAAGATTGCGCAGGGTGGGCGGAAGGGTGGAGTTAATCGTAATAAATATTGTAGAGCAGATTAAATGAAACACAGAGAAAAATAGAGTAAGTGGGAGAAAAGCAAACCGAGTGGAGGAGATTAACTCCTCCACGTAGACGCCTAGGTACTCCTGTCGGTGCCTGCTTCCCTCAATCTTGCTTCCTTCTTCAGGTTCTTCAGGTCGCGGTTGTAGGCACCGAAAAAATGTAGACCTTCATCCCTTACCTGTAATCTTTATCAGATCGCCAATGCAGATCTGATAACCTCCTTTCAATTCAGTGTTTGCACCAATCGCCCTCACCTTAAGGTGAATTCGCTATTATGATATTCGCCCTCACTCTGTGCCGCTATCAGTAGATATGATGGTGTCTTGTGGAGTTGATGATTTTCGCTGGGCCTTTACACTCGAATACAAGTCGTTGCTATTACAAAAATTTCACCGAAAATTGCCCTACATTTTTCAAATCACTGTTGGATCCAAGCTCTGGAAATTGAGGAACCGTGCAATCGTATCCGTCTATCGTTTCAAATCTTGCCTATTCAAATAACTCTGATCTGTGCATCTTTTGTCGCCTTGGTCCTTTTAATGCGCATGCTTTAATTTCTTTGATAATGCTCTGCTCCCTTTCCATTTTGTTGAACTTTAAAATTATACTATCTAATTTAATTAGCACATACATAGAGATATTGTCTTTAATTCTAGATATTTTTTAAAAATATATTTTAAATTCAGTTTTAAATTTTATGGTTGATGAAAACTATTTTTCTTTAAAAGAAAATAAATGTTCATTGAGTACTCATTAGTTAGTTATAAATAATACTTTTCAATTAATAGTAGTTGCCTAAAAAATAGATTATTAATAAGTTTTTTTGAATTTAAAAATCCTACTACCTCAATCAATTTTATTTTAAAGGAAAATAGAAAATCATTTTATACACATAAGTTAGTTATTCATTATACTATTCGATTAATATAAACTGTTTTAAAAATAGATTATTAACTAAGTTTTTTGAACTTATAAAAATGCCATGTAATTTAATTTGGACATGCATAAAGATATTATATTTAATTTTGTTGGATATTCTAAATGAACATATTTTTAATTCAATTTTAAATCTTACGTATGGTGATTTAATAACTTTCTGCAGAGGTAGTTCATTTTTCTTTAAAAGAAAATAAATTTTTATTGAGTACACATTAGTTAGTTATTCATTAAAAATAGATTATTAACTGATTTTGTTGAACTTTAAAATTATACTTTCTAATTAAATTGGGACATGCATAGAGATATTATCTTTAATTTTAGATAATTTGATAAAATATAATTTCAATTCAATTTTCAATTTTAAGTTTGATGGCTATCTTCAACAACTTTCTTTAAAACAAAATAAATTAATGTTAATTAAGGTTAGAGTTAAGATCAAGATTGGATTTTAATTAAAGTTACCTTGTTAGTGTTAGGGTTAATAATATTAAGGTCATATTTAACCCATTAGAATTAGAATATACATAGAGTTTAAATTAAAATTAGGATTAGTGTTAAGGTTAGGATAAACAAAATTAGTTATGACCTTAATCATAATGTTATATCCCCAATCCTAACATTAACTCCAACCCTCATTATTTTAAAGTCATGCATGTGTTGGGTTAGGATTAGAGTTCGAGTTAAATTAGGGTTAGGGTTTAAGTTAGAGATAGGATTTAATTAGGGGTTTTAATTAAGGCTATGGTTAGTGTTGAGTTAGTGTTAGGGTTCTAGGATAAATCTTGAGGTCAAGGTTGTGATTGTGGTTGGGGTTGGGGTTTAATTAGGATTAGGGTCATAGTTTATTAGGACTAGGATTAATATTCTAGGAGAAATCTTGGGTCAATGTTAAGTTTACGCTTGGGTTTGGTGTGATGGTTCATTTAGAGTTAAGGTTAAAGTTAGGGTTAAATTGGGGCTATGGTTAGCAATACATTTGTTAAACTTGTTATAATTAATGCCTTACATCGTTAGGTTAGGGTTAGGGTTAGTGTTAAAAATTTATAGAATAAATTTCGGTATCAAAGTTACTATTTGCATTAAGGTTGCATTAGTGTTTAGGTTCAAGTTTAATTAAGATTAAAAATAGAATAAGGATTGCCATTACAACTAGGCTAAGTGTTAGGTTTAAGGCTAGGTTGAGCTAGGGTTAAATAGGATTAGGTATCAATTAGGATTAGGGTTATATTACGAATACAATTTCAATAGCATTAGGGTTAATATTAGATTAAGGTTAAGATTTAAGGTTAGGATTCAATTAGGATTAAGGTTAATGTTAGATTAGGATTCAATAAGGGAAAAATATTGTATTTATGATAAAGTTTGAATTAGGGTTATGGTTGGGGTTTAAATTGGGCAATAGCTAAAATTAGAGTTAGGGTTAAATTTGGGTTAGCATTACTGTCAAGCCATGGTCTAAACAATTTTAGCATTAGGGTTAGATTCAATATTAGACTAAGGTTAACGTTAGGGTTAGAATAAGAATTAGAGATAGGATTTGGATTGTGGTTAAATTAGGGTGAGGTTTCAAAGAGTTAGGGCTAAAATTAATGTTAGTGATCAACTTCAGTTGTAGCTTAATACGTGTTAAAGTTAGGATTTATTTAAATTAGGATTAATATTCAATTAAGGTTATCAATAGGTTTTAGTTATGACTAGGGTAGTGTTAGGGAGATATAATTCAATTAAGTTAGGATTTAGTTAGTGTTCAAAAAGTGTTGACGTTATAGTTCAATTACAATTAACTAGGTTAGAATTAGAATTAGAAATAAGACTTCAATTAGGGTTTTAAGAGAAATCTTTAAAATAAGGTTAGGGTTAAAATAAGGTTAAGCTTAAGGTTTAATTATGATTATGGTTTGAATATTAGGTTAGTAAGGCTAGGGTTAGGGTTAATGTTAGATGAGGGTTCAATAAGAGTTAGGGCTAGGGCTCAATTAGAGGTAGGGTAAATTATGGTTATAAGAATAATATTTGAGTTGGGATTAATATATGGTTAGGGTTTAAATAGAGTTAAGATTAGAGATTAATTATGGTCAGGGTTAATGTTAGATTAGAGTTTAAATAGGTTTAACATTAGCAATCACTGAGGGTTAGATTTAATGTTAGATTAGGTTTAAGGTTTGGTTTAGAATTGAAATTAAAGATAGGATTAATGTTAAAGTAGGGTTTAAATAGGGTTAGTGTCTAGATTCAATTGAGGTTAGATTTAATATTAGCTAAGGGTAAGGTTAAGGTTACACTTAGAATCAAATATATGATTAGGGTAAGGTTTCAATAAATATCATATATATTAAGCCTAATATTTATTTATAAGTAGATCATTGTAAATCAAATGTTAAATATTTATATTTTGAATTTTCCTTAAAGTAGTCTAAGTTATTTACTAAACGATTTCAAGTCAATTTTATTACAATCAACTCTTTACTATTATTTATGAATGTTAAATATTTTTAAATTTGATCTCTTAGCGTACTTTACGTATTTCTTAAAATATAGGTATGAGGGGAGAGATATTGAGAGGGGAAAGAGTAGGCATATAAAATATAAAAGTTTTATTTTAAATTATGATTTTAAAATAAAAAATAATTTTATTTGTAAAATAATAACTATTAAGAAGTTCTAGAATAATATTTATTATTATTTAAAAATGATTTATTAAAAATTTATTATTTTTAAATAATATTTTTGAAAAGTCATACAATAATATTATTAAAATTTCTATATAAACTATTATAATCATTTATTTATATTTATAATATATAATTTTATTTTTTTATTTTTTATTTTTTATTTTTAATGGTAAGTGCTATCGTTTATGGGATAGCGCCCTATATTAATATATAAAGATTACAAAAGTTTTTCATCAAAGCCTGACAGTAAAAACAAAGAAAACACCACTACCCATCCACCACCCTGAATACATAAACCCGAGCCTAAACATGCACACCAGAAGGCAAAACCAGACTCAGACCAAATACAAATCATGCGCCACCATTAAAGGTCTGCATGATGACCCCAACAAATTCTCTGACATTAATCACGGTTTTAGTAGCCCCAACCGAAAACCACCAAACCTCTGAGTTTGTTATCCTACAAAATGGAGCCATATTCCCATTCTGCACTGTACACCTAAAAAATTCCCAAGCGTTCTCGCCGAATGTTCTCATCATCTCTCTTACCTCTTCCTTCTCTAAACGCCTGCGTTTGACCCTGATCCTTTCACTATTGTCCGAATCGTCACTCCCTTCATTTTCAGACTCTCCCAGTCGTCCTCTGAATCAGAGGGCAAAAATACTTCCGACTGGAAGTAGGTCTTCAATATGCTCATCCATTCATTCTCCGGCAAGCTTAAAATGGAGTTGGAAATGTTATTCCCATTGATGGGTTTGGCAAATCCGCACAACTCCACGACTCTCTCCCTAGACTCAATGACGTCCACAGGAGGCATAAGAATAGCTTCATACATTGTGCTTTATAATATGTAATTATTAAAGTAAATAAAAATAATATTTAAAAAAAATAAACCATTTAGAAACCTAAATATACAAATAACTGAAAGGTCCAAATGTTAAAATGTTTTTAATTATTTTTGTTTGCTTTAAGCATGTGTAACTCTTTGTTCACATAAACCAATGTTTGACTAAAAGGTTAATAGTCATTTGTGTTAGTAATTATAGAAAAGTTATCTAGATTTAGGTGTTACACTAATTTTTTTTTATATGTTTTAAATTACAAGTTATGCATTTTATCATAGAAGATAGCAAAGTTTTAGATTAACGTGTATGACTATTTTCGTAAATTTGAAATTTCTCCCTGGCAATGCGAAACACGCAGGGACCAAAAAACAACCTTAATATTTTGACATGCCTTTATCATGTAGGTATGCGTGAGCCACCAAATATAATCCCACAAATTCATGGGTTTAAAATTTTTGGTTTAAAAAATATATATTTAATATCCCCATGTTTATTCGCACATGAAGCCGTAAAAGCAGTGTCTGACATTTACAATATGGTAGGTAAAGGTAGGCGACGACAACAGTTTTCAAGGAAGCATGTATGGTTTCCCTCCAACGCTTTTGCCACACAAAAATAAAAAACGCTGATAAAATGATCGATGGTTGTTATCACTTCAATCGTCTTGCACGTCTTTTGGGACATGTGGACCGTTGATTTGAAATATTAGCTCGTCCATTTCATTTAAAGAGACGCCTTTGACTTAATAAATATGAAAATTTATTATTATACATTTTTGTTGTTATTTGAAGAAAGGGGTAAAAAATTTATTGAAAATCAGACACAAGAATCACAAAGAGAACTAGAGCCCCGAGGCCCCAAAAAGAACCACAAAACCAACCCCAGATCAGCCAGCTTCGTGTCTATCCATGTCCTCAACAAAAATCTTTTGTAGGTCCTGACAATAATCCAAGGAGAGATGCTCCCAACCTTCAACTTTCCAATCACTAACATGATCTGAGGCCCACTTAACCAGGCAATCAACTGCTCTATTCCATTCACGAGGAATGTGGATGAAAGACACCTGTTCCATTAAAGAACTAGTTTGAAGAATTTGCTGAACAATGCCTGCCAACTGCCACTGAATCCCACACACCTTTTGCTCAGTCAACAAGTTAACAACAATTTGTGAATCCAATTCGCAAATAACTTTCCTTCGACCCAGCTCCCAAGCACGCTCTAGGTCATAGAGAATCGCATATCCCTCCATAAAATTATTAGACTGTCATCCTTTATGCACTGAAAAGAGGAAAACCACCTCCCCCAAACTATTCCTACCAACCCCACCAACTCCAGCAAGGCCTGGGTTACCCCTAGAGGAGTCATCAGTGTTAATCTTGATAAACTCATCCTGAGGAGGTAACCACCTTCCCACCCTTTGGACCTTCTTCATAGTGTGTCTACCTCTTCTGACACAAGTGGATGCAGGAGAGAACTCCTGCAAACCCAACCTACTTAGAGTCTTCGCCTCTTCTCTACCCAGAGGAAAGTTCACCTCACATTTAGCTTCCACCATCTCCCGGATTATAACAATGATTCTATTCCACACTTGTTGAATAACCAATCTAACCTCACGAAAGATCATCCTGTTCCTCTCGAGCCAGATCTGCCATAGAATGAAAATGGGCCCAATATACTAAACAGTCTGGAGGAAAGAGGACAAGATAGGAGGTCTACCCAAGCTGCTCCAAAATTCCACCAGAGAATCTACATGAACACAAGGGTGCTTCCACACCCCCCACCAATAATGCCAAATAAGCATAGAGAAGGGACATCTAAAGAATAAATGTGAGGAATCTTCTTCCCCATTACCACATAAAACACAAATAGAAGGCCCCAAGAATCCCCGCTTGCGGATGTTGTCCCACGTTAAGCATCTATTCAAAGCCAAAGTCCAAGCAAAGCAGTTACACTTCGGCCAAGAAAAATTATTCCACACCTATTTCCACCAGTGCACCTCTCTTCCCTCCAGTCTTCGGTTCAACAGTTCCCGGTAACCACTAGCCACAGTAAAGATGCCCTTAGGATTTGGATACCAAGCAAGTCTATTCCTACCTTTGAGGGAACTACAATGTCTACTCACCAGAATGCCATGTAACTCTGCACACGCTTCCTCCATCCCAGCAACCAGCCACTCATTAGGAGCCTTCCATCGCTCCAAATCCAGCCGCCCGCACCTATAAACAACCTTGAAGTCACTCATGCTTGACCACCCTACCTCCAAAAACCTCTAGCATAGATTCCCAAGGTTAGGAAACTGGTCAAGGATGGGAGGGTATCCATCCCAAGAATCATTCCAGAAAAGGACCTCTTCCCCCCTCTTGCAAATCCAAAAGAGACTTGCCTTAATGAGAGAAGCCCCCCGCTTGAGAGTATACCAGATTGTTGAACCTTTTCCCTCAAGAAAATATCTAGGGATTTCCTCCATCGGGATCCTCTGCATATATTTGAAGGCCAAAATCCTAGCCCAGCCTCGATCCATCTCAACACACCACCTCCAATATAGTTTAGCCGCTAGAGCTTCCCCAAATAAAATAGACTGCCTTAAGCCAAGCCCCCCCGACTGCTTCGGGCTACACACCAAGTAGCAATTGACAAGACTCCATTTGGAAGAGGACAGATTGCCTGCCCATAAGAATTGCCTGGCCAAGGAATCCAAACCCTTCAAGAACCACTTAGGAGCCACCTGAAGCATACAACGATAAATCGGAAGAGCCTGAACGACGGACTGAATCAGTTGAACCCTCCCAGCAAAGGATAACCACCTGTGAGTCTAGTGTGTAACCTTCGTGCAAAATTTATCCAAGATACCCTACCATGACTCCCTAGGAGGGTTCCCAGGAGAAATAGGGATACCCAAATAGGTCAAGGGCAAAGAGCCAACTTGGAATCTTAAGATAAGATCAATCCTCCTTTGAATAGTTCTAGGAGTGTTGAAAAAGAGGATAGAAGATTTATCCTCATTGATCATCTGGCCTGAAGTTGCAAGATAAACATCCAAGACCTTAACGCAGATTAGTAGCTTCTCTAATCCGAGCAAGTCCCATAAGGGTCGTGTCAGCAACGAACTGCAAATGAGACTGAGGTTGCAAATCATTACCCCAACTCCAACCCTGAATAATACCCAGACCCACATTATACTTGATCAGTCTCCCCAAACCCTCAGCCAAAAGAATAAATAAATAAATAAATAAGGGGAGAGGGGGTCCCCCTAGCGTAAACCCCTAGAACCATCAAACAACTCAGTATGATCTCCATTAATTAGCACGAAGAAGGAAGTAGACGTAACACAACTCATTACCCATTGGATCCATTCATCAGCAAAGCCAAAAGCCCTAAGAATCTTCTAGAGGAAGGACCATCGAACTCTATCGTAAGCCTTATCCATATCCAGCTTGATAAACATAGCTTTTTCCTTGGAGGTTGCCATAGAATGAATGGTCTCCATAGCAATGACCACACCATCCAAAATTTGGCGTCCTTCCACAAACCCACTCTGCTCCTCAGAAATAACATCCCCCAGACACTTCTTCAACCTATCTGCTATCAGCTTAGAGATGATCTTATAAATCACATTGTAGAGAGAGATAGGGTGGAACTGGCCTAACCTGTCGGCCCCATCACACTTGGGGATTAGAGCAATGAAGGTCGCATTCAAAGCTCGGAGCATCTACATATTCTTCTGAGACTCCTGGACTACTTCCAGTAAGTCCAGTTTAATGATATCCCAGAACTCTTGAAAGAATTCAACCGAGAACCCATCCAGTCTAGGGGATTTTACTTTCCTCATATGAAAAACAATCCTCTCAAGTTCTTCTAGCAAAATAGGACCCAAAAGTTGCTCATTCATCTCCCTGGTGACAAGAGAAGGAATGCAAGCAAGAACCTGATTCTCGTCCACCGATTCCCCTTGAGTCTTCAGTGAAGAGGGACTGGAAATACTGTAATGACTCCCTAGAGATCTCCTACAAGGATAAACATTGTTCACCTCTATCATTGACCAGAACAGGGATGAAATTTCCATGTCTTCTTGCTTTCACTGAGTTGAAGAAGAAAGCAGCGTTCTTATCCCTCGCCTGAAGCCAATCAATACGAGCTCTTTGTTTCCAGTATATTTCTTCCCTAAGCTCCCATTCCTCTACCACCTTGACAACCCTGTCTTCCTCCCTAAGCAAGGCCTCAGACAAATCATGCTCTCTGATTTCACTGGTGATGCCATTTAGCACAATTTGAGAAGCTTTCTTAGCCTGAAAAATGTTCCCGAAACCCTAATGGTTCCACTATTTAAGCTGAAACTTAACAAATTGCAGCTGCTTGGCAAAAGTGTACATAGCAGTGCCAAAGGCCAGCCTCCCTTTCCTCCACCACTTTGCTACAAGAGCCTGCAAAGTAGGATCCCGAAGCCACATAAGTTGGAATTTGAATGAAGGAGAGCGAGCGACCCGAGCTGAGGAGGAATCCAGCTTGATGGGCCAGTGGTTTGACCCTCTCCATTCAAGAATCTCAGAACTTGTGGTCCACCCCCCACCAATCCAAAAACTAGAAACCGGAAAATGGTCCAGCCTCTTCGCAATCCAATACTCCCCCACCCTCCTATTGTTCCAAGTGAACAAACCATTACCAGACTTAATGTCAACAAGATGCAACAAAGATATACTATCCTGAAAAAGGATAGAATAAGGTTCCAAATGCATAACACCCCCCTTCTTCTCGCTCAACTCAAGGATGGCATTGAAATCTCTCGCCATAATCCAAGGATGAAAAGGGACCAGCCTTCGCATATAAGAAATATGAGACCATAAGTTATGCTTACCCTAAATATCAGTAGGGGCATAGATGTTAGAAAACAAGATGAATTCTCCAGTCTCAAGACTTGAGACAATCCCAGATAACGAAGGTCTGGAGGCAACCCACCAGACAGGGCGAAACCTTAAAGGGTTCCAAAGGCAGGCCACCCCACCAAAGGAACCTGTTGCCCCAATACACTGACACTCGCCTCGTCCCCACAGCTTTGGAACCAGACCCATCATACTCTCCACTTAGAGTTTAGTTTCTTGCAAGAATAGGACATCAGGTGAATGGTTCCTAATCAAATCCCAAACAACTTTTTGTCTAGGGCCACTGTTCAAGCCCCTCACATTCCATGAAAGCTCAATCATTTTGGAGGATTGGAAAAGTGAGAATCCAAAATCTTTACTAACCCTGACTCAACCAAATTCTCTCCCATCAATTTGATCTTCTCCAAATCCTTCTTTCTATCGACCTTTGAGATCTTCTCTGAAGCAATTTTCTTAATATCTTTCTGATGAAGACCCAGGTGAGCGGAGGGCTTATTACTTTTATCCCCAGCCGGATCCAATTTCAAAGCTATCGAAGAGCCCTCCCCCCAAACCAAATTCACCTCCAAATTAGAAGTGAGTCCCAACTGGACCCCTACTGGCTGATCCATCTCCATATGTTGGCTTCCAACCACTTGCAGAGCCTAGGAAGGGTCCTCAATCACTCTTTCTAGAGCCCCCATTGAAGCTCCTTGGTCCAATGGGGTAAACCCCGGGTTCACCTCCTACTGGCTAAGGTCATCCAAGGCCTCGAATCTATTAAAGGTATCCTCCTCCCGTCTCTCCTGAAGGGGCCTCTTTTGTCCTCGATTCCTATTCTTTGTCTTAACTGAGACAAAACCATCAGCACCTGCACCCTCGACCATCATAGCAGCTTTTCCTTTATCAGCCCCATCTAGGTTGTGGCCCGGCCTCTGAGGTTGGTGCTCCACCGGTTTATATCTAGGACACTTGCGCTGTAAATGCCCATACTCATGACACAAACGACACCGAAATGGTAAAGTCTCATAATCTAACTATTGAACCCATGAATAAGAACCTGCACACATATCTATAGCATCTGGAATAGCTTTACTAAGATCAATTTCAACACAGATACGCGCAAAGGTCATTACCTTTCTCCCCAGGGTTTGTGTTGAAGGTCCCATTGGCTTCCCAAGCAGTGCAACAAGCATCCAGAGCACGTCCTCCTAACAACATTCCACTGGAAAGCGTGGTAAATGAACCCATACTAGAACCCTATTCAGGAGCTCCTCCGAAGGGTTAAATCCTGCATGCCAAGGTTTGATGAACAACCCCACCTGGTTGTAAAAATACGAGCCTCCTTCAAAAACCCTATTGCGATCCTCCATGCAGTTGAAGGTAACCATAAAGTAGTTGTTTTCCAGCAGCATAATCTCCATTTCCCCTTCCGGAGCCCAAGTCCTCTGCGCCCAGTTTTCCAAAAACTGCAAGGAAACCCTCATTCCCAAAAACTTGCAATATAGCGAGTGTTTTGAAAAGTACTCAACGTCTTCAACTATCATCTCTAGAGGAATAACCAGCTTCGGTCTCTCACTGCATCTCTCCAAGCAACCATTAACCTTCAAAATGCGAGAGCTACCAGCACTACCAAACCCCGAATCTGAGGAGAAAAAGGTTATTGTTAAAAGTCTTCATGCTCTGGGATGGGGATTTTGAGCCCATTGCAGCACGAAAATCTATGGCGAGCAGTACCTTCGAGGCCTCACCGCCAATACTCGACATTAGATCTTAAGAAGAAAGGAACCCACACCCCAAAGGGACCCGCTAGACTGAACTGCACCCAAAAATCCACCTCTCCCAAGCACCCCCAGGATGGAGGTCCAACCTCGGCCCCCAACCCCACTGGAAACCCTCGGCCTGCTTGAAAAAACTCCCAAGTCGCGCAGCCTGCACACTCCCGCAGCCCACCGCATGACTCCCCTGCTCCCTCGGCTACTCCCCGCTCTGCGCAGACCTCCACTGCGCACCCCCGACACCCTGCACGCATGCTTGATCACAAGCTAGGGCATCGGTGCCCTGGCTCGGCCCTCTGCGACTCCCACCCGTGCAAATCCATCCTTCATCAATCTAAAAATCAAACTAACACACATTCTAATCCAAAAACAATTATTCCAATTTTATGATTTTTGTTGTTATTAATGAAAAGTCAAAATTTATTTTATTTGATAAATTTAATATTATTTAGATATTAAATTTATTATTTGAAAGTTATCATTTTTTCCCCTTTTATTTAAAGGTTGATAAATACATAGATATTATCATCATGTAAATTTTATTATTATAATAATTATAAATTTATAATTCAATAATATATAAACAAATTACATATTTAAAAAATTAAAATATTTTTAACTTTAAATGAATTAAAATAAATAGTCGTATATAAAATATGAAGATGATCATATAATGCACAATGAAGAAAAAGTAGATCATTAAAAAAAAACTTAGTTTTCTAATTATTTAGGATAAATATGAATGGAGATAAATTTATAAGAGATAAATTACTTAAAGTTTAAAATAAAAATAAAAAATAAAGAAAGAAGGGAGTTGGTAAAGGTTTAACTTCAAATTTGAATTTTTAAAATTGAAGGTTCATTTTGACATACAAATTTAATTTTGGTTAAATTTAGAATTACAAAAGTAATTCAGAATAATCAATGATGGAATAGACAATTAAGATATGTTCTTTAGAATGTGTGTAGATAAAAAAATAAGATTAATTTCATCTTCTAACTTTTTAATAGAATATGCCATTTGTACCTAGTTGTAAAAAAAATTATATCCAAATGAATGCAAAATAAAATAAAAAAAATTTACTTGTATATTTAAAATTTAAGAGAATAACTTTTATAAATATATATGATTTTTTATTAAGAAAGATAAGAACTAAAAAAATATTAGAACATAAAATATTGACATGTACCTTCATTTCTAAAAGTAATCAATAGCAAATGCGGAGGTATAGCATCTACAAATTCAAGAAAAATAAAAAAAGAAATGAGCATAAATATGCCTACCTAGCAAAAATTGAATGCTTATTAGTGTGTATATATATATAAAATATGAAACACTAATTATAAAGAATGGACCTATCTTACATAAGAAAAAGTAGTAATGAATAAAATATGATTTAAAATAAAATAGCATAAGAGAGAATAAATATATATATGTCCCTTCCTTTCTAAAAATAATACAATAGTTCTTGTAGAATCCTATTATTCTAAAATATGAATAAATTAAAAAAGGAAAGTGAGAATAAACATGAAAGTACCTTTGAACATTAAATAATTATTAGTTAATATATGCTTGTAAATAAAATATGAAACAATAATTAAATGTGATGAAGAAACAATAAATAATATATAATTAAAAAGTTTAGAGAATCAATTTTCATGATTCTATACATATTTTGGTAAGGAAAGTTAATGTTAAGAGTAGACTAACAAATAAAATAATTGGCAATTGGATAAAAAGACATAAAATATTAGCATGTACCTTCCTTTCCAAAAGTAATATAGTGCTTGTGGTGTCTTAGCATCTAGAAATCTTAAAAGATCAAAGAAAAGGGAGAGTGAGCATAAATATGAGATTTCTTGCACCAAGGGATGAATAATTATTAGTTCATACATAATAATGTAAAGCATGGCATATTAAGCATGGCATGATATATTTCATTGTAAATGAAAAATTTATATGGCAATATGTCTTGTTCCCCTTTTTTTATGAGAACATTGTTCATGTACCTTTCAATTCGTTTTATTAGAGTGAAAATATTTTTGGTCTCACCCAAAATCATTTTGTCACAACAAGAAAACATCATACTCAACATGTTTACCACCTTCTCACCATGAAACAACCTTCATGACAACATACATGTACACATAATCACCTCCAAGAAGGCTATTTTGTTTCCAACTAGCATAGCTACTCTTATAGTTAGCCTCAGCAAGTTGATAAAGTTAGTATTAAAGATATGATGTTGAAATTTTAAGAATAATTGAAGGCCATTTTTTTATATTAAAGATTTATTTTAAAACCATATACATATCTCAAGTATCAAGATTCAGAACAGTCTAGGACTATTACCTATATCATCTACAAAAAGATCAAAGTTTATGAGGCAATTTGTCCAACAAAAGGTACTATAATTTGATATACAAAAAACTACTTGATCAACATCCTACATAACATCACCAATCCTAAACAACGTCATGTATCCTACTAGAAATAACTTTTGCATTTTCATCTTAGACTGTGTTATATTCAGAAATTATTACTTTCATTGTATTGGTCTGTATTTTTCCAACCAAGAGGAGGATCAATTTCTAACATATCTTCATTTGAGTTGACAACTTCCATAGCTAAATTCTCCCTTGGTTCATAGTGGAATTTTGTCTTGCTCTTTTTGTTCTCTTTCCTTGTGTCTTTTGCCTATAGTTCTTTGCCTTTATCCTGCTTGACATTTTCTTCATTATACTCTTTGACAAACTCCCCTAGGCCTTGCACAAAGGTTATGTTCTCTTCCTTGGAATAAGCCCATGTGTGCCCCTATATTATTTATGAGGTATTGACTTGTATTGTATCATCCTCTAGAAAATTTATAAACTTGGATCTTGAGTTGTCAAGTGTTATAGTAACCTGCATTGCAACATAAAATAATATAACTCTTACAAGACTAAGTTAGGTCCCTCTTCATACCTTGAAACTTCTCCTTGTTCCTTAACATCCAAATATGCCATAAAATCTCAATAGATAGTACCAACCAAAAAAATATAATCTTTGTTAAGCATGTGTATTTAACCAAACAATATTTTAGAATATACAACATTATTATTCCAACCTTTTGAATCACTACATAAATAAGCCTAAATTTATTTTAGCAATAAAATAATCAAAAAATATATGATGGATAGATTCAAGTTGTCTGCAAATACTGCGATTGTCAACATCATTATTATGCACTTTATAAGGTAGTCTTTGAAGAATTAGTAGTCATTTAAAGAAAACCATTTTAGGCTCCATGCATTTACTCCAAAACTTGTTGAATACATATTGCTAGTTTTTGTTAGTCAAGTTAACTTGCTAAACCTTGTTAAGGTGATCAATCATATGATTGGAATTATTACAAAGAGATTTATAAATGGTCTTAGCAATAACATTGATTAAAGAAATCCCTTCATCTCACTTGTAATCCTTAAAAATTTCTAACTTAGTGTTGGAAGTTTTAGGAAGACCAAGGGGGTTTTATGCTTCTCCGAGAACAAAGTAAGTTCTCTAGCTATAATGGGGGATGCCAAATTCTTGGCTCAAGGAGGCCTAGGATTTTAGTTGCCCCTCAAGGAGGATATCATTCAAGCATTGAATACCCTTGAGATGCCACTTTTTAGCAGAGCACCATTGTAAGAGGGCACACGACTAATATTTTTGATAAAGATTCCACCAAATTGACCTCTTACAATTGATCCTCTTACTATCCAAGATAATTCTATTACGAGTAATGTCGAGGATAGCTTCATACTTGGAGATTGTTAGAGGAAGTATTGTTGGAGGCCTACTCATTTTGATTCATATATTCATGTACCTTGTTGAAAGATAATGAGTCTCCTCTGTAAGTTTTGTATCTGTGAGATTTTGCCAAGATCGAGAGTGATGCGGAGCATCATGAAAAACCCTTCAAGAACCCCAAATCAATATGGAGTTCCAATCTCAACACAACATCTTCACTTGCATTAGAGGCATAATCTGATCATAATCATCATTATAAAGTCCAAAATAATATTAATATCAACCAACCAATCCAATATAAAATCCATCATATCATTTTATAACCCCTTGAACATTAATCAAGACCAAAAATGCATTATGCTGTCCCGGTTAATGATAGTTTGATATACCCGTACTCAGTTATTAATAACTTTAAAACCTGAGAATATTTGGAAGATCGCTTCGGTGAGGCTGTAGAAAACTAGGTTTCTAAAACCATATCCAAAATTGAGAACGATCCAACGGTTAATTTGAAAGTTATTCCCTCTGTACCGAGACCTTTTTGACTGTTACAGAAAAAACAAGAAATGTGCATACCCAGTCCGCCTAGGGCATCAAATATCTCATTAAATACTTAACCAATCACATTGAAACTGAATTAATTTGAAATATAGTTCAAACCTCTATCAAACACCAAAGTTACAACAATTTCCAATGGTGAAATCAAAAGATTTTAGTGAAACTCTCCACAAACCCCAATTTGGAGGGTTTTTTGATAGTTTTCACCAAATCTTGCATAACTTGCTTCAAACTGATTGGAATTGAATGAAACCAAAGGGAAAACAAATTTAACTCATGCCATTATCATATCCAATACATTTCCAATGGATACCAATGATTTTTCATAAAGAAAAATGTGAATGATCAGACTGCAATACCCAGAAAACAATGTGGAGTGTGTAAAAACTTCAAATATTATTCATTTCCTTCCTCCAATATTACACACACCCATTGGATTTGATCAAAGGATGGTTTTTATAACCTCCACACATCCATATGGAAGTTACAACTACCTAAGACCAATTACATTCTTGGTTTGCAACTTTATAATGCAATTTGTGCTTGACAACTTTTTTGACACAATTGACAATTTTGACATTTTGATAAATATGACCCCTAATCTTTGCTTGTGCACTTGAAATACATTTAGATGGAATCAAAACAAAATTTTACATCCTATTTACCCTTCCATGGGCATATTTGCACAATGTGACCTCCTAGACCATATTAGGACTCAAATACACATCTTGAACAAATGTCTTACAATGCTTCACAAAATGACTCAAAATACATTAAAATGACCATATAAACTCAAATATGAGTGAAATGATTCATGACATGATCTTTAACCTCCTGGTGTATGTTTGGGTTAGGTGCTCTTGCACCAGAGAGCTCAATGAAATGTACAAAATAGAGACACAATATAGGACAAGAATAAACTGTATTCTCATCAATAGAAAATGATCAATAATCAATTCAATAGTTACATACAATGTAGATGAGCTTGCTTATATAGGCAAGGCTAGGGATATGTGAGCACACAAACATGACATGTGGCTTAATAAGAAACAAGGGTAGGTAGGAAATAGGTGTGGGTAGGTAGGAGAAATAATATAAAAGTCCACATGAGGTGGATCACCCACTGAATGTGGAGTGTAACAATAAGAGTGGAGTGTAACAACAAGATCAACACCATAAAAGGTGGAATTTCTCCTACACACACTATCCCAATGTGACACAAACACCCAAGTGTCTCATACCCAAACTACTATAAAATGCATTATCCTAAGTAAACTTAAGTAAGTGTAATAATATCCAAGATGAATAATTATTTACACCAACACCCCCCCCTTAAGTGCAACTTAGGGGAATGCACTTAAGTCTACAATGCAACTAAGCAATGCAAGATGGGTCCCGGCTACGAGGCCATGTTAGGTACCCATGTACAAATGCAAATGCATGCAAACCAATGCAATGAAATCTCTCACAAAGTGGGGAAAGAGAGAAAAACCCAATGGGAAAAAACCCTCCCCCAAAAGAGAGATGAAAAACATACAAGAGAACTCTCATAGAAGAATGTGAAGGACAAAACCCCATGTGAGGAAAAAGTCCCCCCCATATGAGAGAAGAAGAGAAGCTAGGAAGCCCCCCCTCAATGTGGAATCTGCACCAATGATAGAAGCTCGATGTATGAAGAAACTGCTCCACGAATGTTGAACAACATTCCTCCCCTTAGGAAGAAAAAAAACCAAAGGTGTATCCATGAAGTCTCCCCAAGCATGAAGGGAAGATGTATGAAGAAAACTCATGATGAAAGGAATCTCTGAAAACTGCTCAAGTGTCTCCATGTCGATGCTGAAAGATACCCCCTCCAAAGGTGGTAAACTGTGCCACACTGCTGAAAAAGGCACTCCAAGATCTAGTGGAGATGGATGTAGAACATGTCCCAAAGACTCACATGTCTCCTCAAAAAATAAAGAGACCTCCTCCAACTACTGTACATAAGTATCCACAATCATGTCAACCTCGAAAGAATGATCATGTAGAGAATGAACAAGAGGGTCAGAGTGTTCCCTCGCAACAATCGAAGACGGATCACCTTCATCAAAGAGAAGATGAATGTCATCAATGATGTCTCCCAAATATGCAATGTAGGATTCCACAAACAAACCTGCAATGTCTGTCAAGTAATCATCCCATGAATCTGAAGCTGGAAGACAATGAATATCCTACTGCACTGAATCACATGAAGGCAAAATTGTCGCACTATCTGCATCATCAGGTGCAATAGGTGATGTGATATCAATATGAGGAGATGAAATACAAGGCTCAAGAACGGGTTCACATGTGAGAATCCCCATGTTCAAGTGTCCAAAGTTCTCCTCAAAAACTGAATCATCACAAGAAGTGTGATCATAATGTGTAGAATCATCAAATGTGAAATCATCATCATCAACAAAATCTGAAAAGGAGTATAATCGAGATGCATGATCAACCACCCCAGTCTCAGTGATAGCTCTAGTCTCCATGTCTCTAATGAAAACTGAGTCAGGTGTGAACTCCACAACTCTCTTAGTTGCGCCATGTGTGATTTGATAGATAGAAAGGAGATTGTTTGTCAAGTGGGGTACACACAACACATCATTGAAGGAGTTATCCCCAATGTCAATAGACCCTTTCCCAATCACATCCATGTATGTATGATTGCCCATCAAAATCTATGGCATGGTGCAAGGCTCAAATGTAGAGAACATAGACTGTGAAGATGCCATATGATGAGAAGCCCCTGAATCTAGAAGCCATCTCTCTGAATCATGACTGATAGTTGCACATAGAGCTTTTCCTTTTCTTGTTCCAAAAGAGTGAGTCTTCCCACTTGTAGAAGCCATGAATGCTTGCCCTTTTCCTTTTGAATGTGAGGAAGTGGAAGTTGATGAATCATCCTTCTTGTAGACTTTAGGCAAATCAATGTTATGCTTTTTGATGATATGTGTGAGCTCATCAATCTTCCTAAAATGGCAACGATGCTCCTCATGACCAATCTTTTTACAATAAGCACAAGTAGGTCTCTCCCTCTTTGGTGAATTATCTCTCTTGGAAGAGGATGAATCTCCTTGTTGTGAAGAAGATGTTGCTTTTTCTTTAGGCTTTGATTGCCACTTCTTCTTGTTTGAGTTGTCCTTTCCTTGATTTCCTTTGTTCCCTTGATTTGCCACTAATGCTTGAGACTTAGAAGCCTTAAGAATGCCCATGCTTATCAACTTAGTTTGTTCCATCATCAACATTTCATTGAAAGCATCAAATGTAGGCATTTTGTAGCTTGAACCCATTGTCATCCTATGGGTTTGGAAACTAGAAACAAATGCTGCATATTCTTGTGGAAGCTTGCCTATCAAGTTGAATATCAATTGAGTATCCTTCTTATCAGTGCCACAATCTTTGAGTTGTGCCCTCAACTCATTTGCCTTAGTGACATAATCTTGTATAGTATCAAATTTCTTGGGATCTAACATGGTGAGATCACTATCAATTTGATATCCCCTAATCTCATCAACTTGACCATACAAGTCTTGAAACTTTTGCCAAGCATCCTTGATTAGAGTACATTTCTCAATATAAAAAATGATATCCTTTGATACATACTTTCTTAAGGTACCAATTGCCATGATATTTTTAGTGAGCCAATCTAAGTGACCAACTGGATCAGCCTTAGGATCAGCTGGAGCAACAATAGTTCCATCAATGTAATGAGTGAGTCCTTTTTCCATAAGTTTACTCCATGCATCAATTTTCCAAGTAGCATAATTATGAGGAGTTAAGAGAGGAAACTTAGAAGAACCCATAGCAGCAAAAAGGAAGGTACACAAGAGCACAAAAGCACAAGAGACACCCCCCCAAATTCACTCAATCAAAGTACCCCCCCTAAAGTGATGATTTTGGCACTTTATACTTAGTGCGATTACAATGAGCCACTTGCAAAACAAGGCAAAGTGGACTTATGATGTGTGTAGGAGAAAAAGTGACACTAAGCAAACAGGCCCTAATCTCACTTTCAACCACACACTTGTGGAATACGAAAGAGCCTAGAGGTATCACACAATTGGCTACTTCTTTTTGTGGAAGAGAGAGCCACGGGCTACCTATTAGGATTTCTATTCCTTTGTTGTAAATGATAGATAGAATGATGCAAGTTCAATCCCTAACCCCAAAGTGCAAGTATGAACTAATAACAAGATTGCAGAATTGAACTTAAACAATGGAAAGCTGTAAACACAAGGATAAGACAAGAATGAAAATGCATACCCGGAGTTAAAATCTGACTGAAAATGTTCGGGACGGGGGCGCGGGCGCCACTGTCCTGATTCTGCCCCTGAAACTGCTCCGGAAACTGCTGTTTTGCACTCTGGAAAAGCTGTCAAAAATGCTGAAAATGTTGTCTGTCAGGAGGACCAGGGCGCCCAGCGCCCCTGTCCTGGCAGGACTAGGGCGCCCCACGCCCCTGTCCTTGTCTTTTGCTCTGAAATTTGGTATGGAGTTCTGTCTCAGCCTGCTTCTTCCGGATCTACAACTTGCGGCGTCGTCCGAGTCCCGAAACCTGCACTTATATCTGAAAAGGTGTGGTGGGCGGCTATATAGGGTTTTGCCTTAGTCAAACCCCCACTTCAGTGATTTCCACCTCCATGAATAGCCAAGTTGTAATGTATTGTGTGTGCAGACCTAGTGTGTGTGCAAGGTCCTAAAATGCAAGAAAGCAAACTAGAGCAACCTAGAAAGTAAACCCTAATTGCTCGTAAATGATAATGTAAATGCTCTAAATCAAGATGCAAAGTGATCTAAAGCATGAATAAAGGATATATTGAAGCTTATGCAAAGACATGAAAACAACATGAAATCATACCCAACCCTCAAGGGAGGAGTACAAGCCAATCTTCAGTCGGTAATCTCCTATTGTTCTTCAATGTCTTCCAAGCCCTAAATGGATGAATGAAATTGATAAATGCTTGATAGAAGGATATTGAATGTTGTTGAAGTCTTCAAAGATCTGCTCTTTCGCTGCATATGAGGTCCTGAAAACAAAAATCAGATCCTTTCAAATGAAGAAAGAGAGCTCTTATATATGAAACCCTAGGTCTTAATTTCAACTTTAGGCCGACCTAGAGATTGAATATCCAGCTAATTTCTTGGGGTTAAGCTTTATTTTATGATTGGATCGCGCTCCTAAAATTTCAGGAAAAATGTCCGGGACCATGTTGCACTCCGGGCGCCATGGTCCCGACAACTTTTCACCAAATTTTCAGGGCCATCGGATATGATGATTTTAGAGCGAATCCCGAAGTTACAGCTGATTTCGAGATGTTTTGACCCCCGAAATCAAGCCCCCAAGTTCAAAATAGGACCTAATTAGGGTTTTAGATTAAATGATGCATTGGAAGAATAAAATGAAAGGGGCACACTTTAATGAAAAGGGCCCAATTTTATGATATAGGAGATGGTAAAATAGAACCTTAGACCTAATTAATTTAATTAATTAAGTGCTAAAGGGGAAATGCAATGCAAAATGCAAAATGCACCAAGGCAGGTGGTAAACTAGGTGTGAAATTGTACCACCCTAGCAAGTGCGTACAATTTACGATGCTACATGATGCAAATTTTAAAACTTCTCAAATGAGATACAAGAGACTTCAATCAATAGTGCAATGAATCTAACTGAGATTCAAGCAAATATACAAGTACCAAGAGAGCCAAAAATGGCCAAAATCTGAAAGTACAATTTTTACTTATAATAGCATCAATCTGATAGCATCATGTGAAAGTAGATAAAAAATACGCACTTTCAAAAAAAACGGCACCTGAAAAGGAGGTTGTATGATCCCAAACGAAGCCTCTGAAGTTGCAAAAACTAGGATTACTCAGGTACAGTCACCAAAAACTACATTTTCTAAAAAATAAGTGCATCAAAATTAAAAAATTTCTTCACCACTGCGGAGATCACGAAATTCTAGCCCATTTCAAAAAAAATTGCACCCAAAAAGGAGCAAAAATGAGCAAGTTATGGCCATTTGAAGTTGAACTGCAAAATCAAAAATGCAAATGAGAGGGGCCTACCAAATTTTTGAAAAATGCTGATGTGGTGCTGATGTCAGCAAGTCACTGGGTTAAATTTGATGGCCGTATGACCTTCGCAAAAACTTTGCCTATCTGCTGACTGAGCGTCCGTACTATACAGACAGATGACGTGGCAAATGACTGTGCAGGTGACTGTGTAGTCCGTACTGTACGGATTTGCTGACTGGGCATTGTACAGTGGCGTACGGAAAAGCTGACTGGGCAGGTCTGCATGGCAGATGACTGTGTGTACGGGCAGCTGACTGTGTAAGGTTTGTACCCGCGGGCCAGTGGCCGCCTGCCACGTGGCGGGCGCGGGTCCTCCAGGTTAGGTTGACCACCGGGGAGTGAGGCGCCGGCGTGCGGAGCGAGGCGGTGGTGGACGGACCTGTGCGGAGCCGGGAGGACGCGACGTGTACCGGTGGGGACCTTGGGCGCCAGTGCGGCGGCGGCGGGCGCGGGACGAGGCGCAGGGTACGGGCTGTAGCGCGGGAAACAAGGCACCGACTGACAGCGCTGCAGACCGGTACGTGGCGGGAACAGACCTGCAGACCTGCAGGTACGGCGGGTCACGGGGGGGGGGGTCTGTGGACCCCCCAAAAAAGAACCTTTTTTTAAATTTATTTTTTATTTTATTTTATTTTATTTTTTCAATTTTTTCAATTTTTGATTTTTTCAATTTTTTTTTTTGAAAAAACTTCAGAAAAAATGAATTTTTTTTTTTTCGAACAATATATAAAAAATTTCGAAATCCGTACGATTATAGCAAAATTGGAGAAAAAAAATTTCTCACCAAAATAGGCCGACTTTATAACCAAAATTCATGGAAACGGCCTTCTGGACGCAATGGCGGGATCGGATCTGGTCTAGGACGCCTCCAAAAGATGTTGTTCCTTAGATCTGCCTCTTGACGTCGCAATAATGCCTCTTCAAGACGAATGAATGAAGCCCCAATGGCTCTGATACCATGTGAGATTTTGCCAAGATCAAGAGCTCAATGAAATGTACAAAATAGAGACACAATATAGGACAAGAATAAATTGTATTCTCATCAATACGAAATGATCAATAATCAATTCAATAGTTACATACAATGTAGATGAGCTTGCTTATATAGGCAAGGCTATGGATATGTGAGCACACAAACATGACATGTGGCTCAATAAGAAATAAGGGTAGGTAGGAAATAGGTGTGGGTAGGTAGGAGGAATAATATAAAAGTCCACATGAGGTGGATCACCCACTAAATGTGGAGTGTAACAACAAGAGTGGAGTGTAACAACAAGATCAACACCATAAAAGGTGGAATTTCTCCTACACACACTATCCCAATGTGGCACAAACACCCAATTGTCTCATACCCAAACTACTATAAAATGCATTATCCTAAGTAAACTTAAGTAAGTGTAATAATATCCAAGATGAATAATTATTTACACCAACAGTATCTTATCCTGAGGCACTGCATCTTAGCTTGTAAGTCCCTTGTATCTTTCCCTAGGTTAGTGCACCTCAACCTACAAGTCCTTCGAGAAGTAATGTGCTTCCTTGGTAGTGAACCTAAAACAATATTGTAATCATATGTTGTGAGTTGACTCTCACTGTGGTTTTTCCCTATTTGGGTTTTCCACATAAATCCTGCATTATCTTGTGCATGATGTTCATTGTTCTATCTTTCATTGTTGTTGATAAGATAAAGGTTAAGTTGGTATTGAATTGTGATATATTTTGAACACACCACAAGACTTGTGGGGGGGGGGGGGGGAATATATCACACACCACAAGACTTGTGGGGGGGGGGGGGGGAATATATCACACACCACAAGACTTGGGGGGGGGGGGGGGCGGGGGGGCGGGGTTGAATTAGTCTGGACCTTCAAACAACTTATTTATAATCCTTTAAACTTAAAATTACAACTAACTTACTTATGCAACTATGAAAAGTGAAACCATAAAGCACAACACATTGAAGAAAACCAAATTTATGTGGAAAACACAAGGAAAAAACCACAATGAGAATCACACTCACATTATGAATAACTGATTATAATGATTTAGGTTCAAGTCCAAGGAAGTTTACTGCACCTAATTAGACTTGCAAAACTAGGACACACAACCTTAGGGCAATATATAAGAGATTCACATTAATGAGATACCCAATGAACTTACATTAATGATATACACAATCTTAGGGCAAGATACACAGACTACACAAGTTTCCAAAAGGACTCATTGTCTTTCCACATGTACAAGAAATTGATGAATTGAAATGAACAAAATCTCCTGATCATGAAGTTGTCCTTCAACCACTATATCAAGTGAACAATATCATGGTGAACATATCACACTTCATTCATTGTATCCAAAATATTGTCACACTGAAGATATGATCATCAAAACTCATCACAAATTGAAAATCACACTTCTTCTTCTTCACATATCCTTGCATATCATTTACATACAATTCACAACACTTTGTACCACAATTCACACATCCACACTTCCATTTATACAAGGTTATTCATTGAAACCCTCAATTAGGTCGACCACAAACATAATATACATGAATTACATAAAATTAGTTACCTAGACCAAAACATAAAATATGGTCCACTCTAGGAGATAGAGGGAACCCAACTACATCATAACACGTCTTCGTAACACAATTCCAATGAGCCACAAATGTTAACACTCTGTCTAAAGTTGGCATCAAATGTAATGTGTAGACAAACATTGAAGCACATTAACCAAATGACCCCAAAACATCACCCAATGCAAACTACTTAATGTTGATCTACACATGTCACGGTAAGAGCCATATCAACATTCTAAATCAACTTCCAATACATATTTGGACCAAATGAGTACAATTTAAATAAAATAAATCAACTAAGTCAGCTAGAGACCAACATAATTGACAACGCCAAATACATAGCAACATAACTTCACTTATCGATCAAACCAACACTAGAAATTTGAATTGCCACTGCATGAACGATATGAATATATCCTCAAAGTCGCAACACTTTAGCCAACACAACAAAGAAATGCAGAATATTCTCCAGAGCGATTTTGAAAAAGAAACTCATTATCAACAAACTACCACAATCAATTTCATGATCTGAGCAACAAAGTACCTAAAAACATGATAATACAACATCCACATAATGTAGACATTATATCCAGAACTGTGAGCCATCATTATCAAGAACTGAAGGAATGCGAAGAATTGTTCCTTAGGGACATTAAATACTCTTTCCTGCATATTGTAACTTCCACTATTGTAACCTTTTGAAAACACCTCATACTTACTCAACATCATCACTAGAAAGCATAACAACATATAAACACTCATTTCTAGACCATATACAACATTCGCACAATTGAATAACTCCAAATTCCTCTTCAAAATGGTTACCTCAACACATAATGGCATACAACATAGGTTGTGTCATCAATGACAAAACTAAACAAGTTTAACATTGAAACTAAACAAGTTTGACATCAATGACAATATAACTCAAGTTTCCAACAATATAAAGTTCAAGTGTTTGATCAAGACTGATTCATCACCCCTCTCAGTCTTGGGTGTGTTCAACAACTGGTATCAGAACCAAGTTCCTCTCAAATAAGCTTAACTACTTGAGGAAGTTACAATATGGCACAAGATGGATCTTACAATATTCCCAAGTTTGGTGACACAAACTAATCCTTCTAGAATATGAGGACAAAACATATTTAATTTCTATGGGGTTTGGTATCTAAAACTTTGTTGTAGATGGTTACACTGTTCCTACTCCTCTAATTACTCTAGATGAGATCAAAATGCACAAGAACAATAAAAAGACAAGGAATTAAGCAGAAGCGGTGTGTCTAATACATAACTCTTGAAAGTGATGAATTGCAAGTTTGCCAAAGTCGTTTGGGAGAAAATCAACAACATATATGGAGATAAGAAGATAAAGCAAGTCAGGTTGTAGAACCTCAAAAGAAAATTTGAGAATCTAAGGATGTTAGAAGAGGAAAGTATTGATAGCTACATACATTGAGTAAGTGTAATTAGAGGCATCTGTGGTAACTTGGATGAAGGTGAAGTGGTGAAGAAGGTTCTTAGAACTCTCCCCGAATCCTATACTCCTAAGTTGTTTGTTATTAAATAAAGTAAGGATGTGGACACTTACATAATGGATCAACTCTACGATGCACTTACTACTTTTGAGATAAGAGAATTTGAACTAGATAATTCCATAAAGGAATCTGCATGAGGAGCTAGTAAGAGAGTGGAAGACAATGTTGATCCTGACGAGGAATTTGACAATGCAAAATAAAACTTTGTAAGAATATTAAAGAAAGGCACCAACAAATATAAAGGTAAGTTACCATTCAGATGCTTTAATTGTGGAAGAATTGGTCACTATGCATCTAAATGCATTTCTAGTGAGGACAACAATAAAAGAGGAGAGGATAAAAATAAATGGGACAAACCTAAAAGAAGTTTTTATTCCAAGGAAGGTAGTTATTCATTTGAAGAAGAATGTGATGATTCAAATGATGAGACATTTTTCATGGTTGTAAAAGTTGATAATGTTGGTAAATGTGAAGATTATGGTACTTTGTATAACAATAAAAATAGTGAAAGATCATTGACTATATGGATTGACCTTCATGCCAAAGAAGAACCAAATGCATGGGTGATTGACAGTGGTTGCTCTAATCACATGACTAAATATAGAAGAAAGTTCATTAATCTTGAACAATGGAATGGTGGACTAGTTAAGTTTGGTGATGAAGAGTCTGCTCAAATCTATGGTAAAGGAACCGTAACCATTGATGGAAAGAATAAGATGAAGGATGTTCTCTATGTTAAATGATTGAAGCATAATACTCTTAGTGTTAGTTAGTTGTGCAATAAAGGATACAAACTTACATTTCATTAGAATGGATGTGAAATTAGGAAAGAAATCTCAAGGAGACTAATTGCAAAAGGTACAAGGATTGATGGAAATCTCTATCATCTAAAGAATGACAAAGGAGGAAATTGTTTAATAGCCTAGAGCAGTGAATGTTGGCTTTGGCACAATTAGATGGGACACATCAATTTTGACAACATGGTGAAGAACAACTCAATACAAATGGTGAGAGATATGCTCAAGATCATCAAGCCTACCAATACACTATGCAAGGAATGTCAGATGGGGAAGTAGACAAAGACAAGATTCAAGAGTAAGGAATATTCTAATTTAAAACCCTTGGACCTGATACATAATGATCTATGCAGATCTACCAAGATAAGAGGACTAAATACTGAAAGGTACTTTATGATACTTGTTAGTGATTACTCTAGGATGACATGGGTTACTTTTCTAACGGAAAAATATGAAGCACTAGATAAGTTTAAAACCTTCAAGTCTATGGTTGAGAGTGAAATGGATATTAATATCAAATGCTTATGATAGAGGAGTTGAATTGACATCGAATGAGTAATATGTTTTGTGAAGATCATGGTATTAGGAAACATCTATTTTCTCGTAGGACCCCTTAGCAGAATGGGGTGGCAAAAAAGAAAAATAGAATTTTTCAAGAGATGCCTAGGAAAATGTTAAAAGATGCTAACTTTCTTGATTTTTATTGGAAAGAGGTTGCACACACTGTTGTCTATATTATTAACAGAGTGTCGACAAGAGTCAACAATTCAAAGACCCTTTATGAGTCATGGTATGGAAGAATGGACATTTTTTAGGTATTTTAGAATCTTTGGAAGCAAGTGATACATTAAAATGGATGAAGAAGATCTTAGAAAGTTTGATTCAAGGATTGATGAAGGAATCTTCCTTGGCTATTCAACAAAAAGAAAGGCTTACAAATGTTACAATAGGAGACTCAAGAAGATAGTTGAAAGCACAAATGTTAGAGTGGATGAAAATTAGAATTAGACCACATAAGAACCTGTGGATTTTGGAATAAGAGGTGTTCCCTACACTCAGATATAGAAGAGGAAGAAAAAGAAGAAAAGGAGATAGAGGAAAAGGAATCAGAAAAGACCCCTAATATTCCAACAAAGTATCTCCAAAATAATCACTTAGAAGATCAAATTACTAGTGACAAGAATGAAGGTGTGTAGACTAGAAGATGACTTGCCAAGGCAAATGAACAAGTGAATATTTGTTTTCTATCAAAGGTTGAGCCTAAGACCTTTTATGATGCTAGTAAGAACAAAGGGTGGATGAAAGCTATGAAAGAAGAAATTGATTAGATTAAGAAGAATCAGACATGGGAACTTATTCCGAGATCCACAAAAAAGAGTGTTATTGGAACAAAGTGGGCATTCCAAAACAAACTGAATGAAGAAGAAGTGACAAGGAAGAAAGACAAATTTCTCACAGGGAGTTTAAGGTGTATCAAATTGGATGTCAAGTTAGCCTTCTTGAAAGGAGATCTAGAAGAAGAAGTCTATGTAGAACATCCTAATGGATTTTAATTGGTAGAATATTTGAACATGGTTTGCAAATTGAAAAAGGCATTGCATGATCTTAACCAAGCCCCTAGGATTTGGTATGTTAGGTTGGACAGGTAATCTTTATTTCAAGATTGAGAATGACAAATTGTTGATAGTTGTTGTATATGTTGATGATATTATATTTGGAGGAGATGATGGTGTATAAAAAATATTTATAGAGAAATGCATAAATAATTTGAGATGTCAATGATGAGGGAGTTTTCTTCATTTCTTAGACTTCAAGTTGTTTAGTTAGTTGATGGGATCTTCATATCTTAAGCAAAGTATGTAGTCACATAAATCTGTCCAGTTCAATTAAATGGATATTTGATATTTATTTGATTAAAAACCCACTAGCCAACAATTAATTAAATTAACATTTAATTAATTCATCTTCAAACATTCTCCTATTAATTAAAATAATTATTCAATTTATTTTAATAAATTCATTAAACTAAATTCACAATCAATTAAATGAATAAATCCTATTTATTTCATTTAATCCCCTTTCCTCTTTTAAATAAATTAAATAAAACATTTATTTAAATCATTAAATCCCCCCCACTTGCATTCTCCTAAAAATGCAAGTTGCACCTATTTGTTGAAATAAGTAAATTTTATTTTAATAAAAATCCTATTTTCCCTCACCCACCAAACTCACTTGCAATCCTAATCCCCTTCTAGATTCTTCTAACCCCTTCCCAATTAGCCTAATCCATCCCCTAATTATTGTCACATTCCTAAGCAACTTGGAGTCACTTCTCAAAGACTCCAAAGTCTTTTAAAGTATTAAATGCTTTATGTGTTCAACAATTTAACCTCTAAAGTCTTCCAAAACCACTAATGGCTCTTACATGACCATTAATGGCTCTTACATAACCATTTATGGTTAATTCCACTTGCACCCATGGTTAGGGACTTTGACCCATAACTCAACCCTCATGTAACCAATGTGTCTCCTCAAGCATTTATTGCTTTGACCATGGTTATCCTCACTAACTCTTGCACAAGAGTTTATCCATTGGATAAAAGCATTATTCTTTGGATAATGAATTTATTCACTCAACTCAACATTATTGTTACCTCCCAAGTTAACCGTCAGGTCATGTCAAGCATTTAATGCTTCTTCCCTCTCCTCTCAACCCATTTCATGTTGACACTTGTCATCCTGAGATTGGGTTGAAAGTCCTCACATGGATCATAAACCCTTCAATCCTGACCCTTGTTGAGATTACTCAATCTCAACCATCCATTGCTTCATTTTTCCTATAAATAGAGCCCATTTCTTCATAATCCAGATCCTGAAAAATTGTATGCATTTACATTATAGTCATTTTTAGAGAGCATTTAGTATAAATCAGTCATATTCACTCTTTTGGTTTAAAATCAACACTAGCTAATTAGATATCTCTTATTTTAGCTTTTGTTCACACTCGCATAGCATTAGATTAATCATTTTTCAATCTTGAACCTCCATAAGGCATCCATAGTGCAAAAAGTTGCTGAGAGCTACACTAATTTGGAACTTGGAGAGGAGAGGAACAAGGGAGGAGGAGCTACAAGAATGGTGGAAGGCATTTGGAGATGCCTTATTGTATTTGCTTTCATTGTCAAATGCTTTATTATGTTTTTAGTGTCTCTCTTGGTATGCCTGCTTAGAATAGTCTTTGGTTGATTAACACTAACAACTCTTTGTTTCTTGTTGTTTCTCATATGCGTTATACCACCACATGTTTTGTCCAACATCTCCCATTTTGTAGAGCATCAAAGTATATTAAGAAGATGTTGAATAAGTCTAGTATGGAGAATGCTAAACCAATAAGTACCCCCATGGCTACTAGTTGTCACTTTAAAAAGGATGATGAGTCTTTAAGAGTTGATCAAAATCTTTATAGGTCTATGATTGGAGGACTACTATATTTGACTACTTCTAGATCTGATATTATGCATTTAATATGTTTAGTTGCCAAATATCAAGCTAATCCCAAGCAATTTTATGATAAGGTTGTCAAAAGAATATTCAAATATTTGAAAGGAACTCTGGATTATGGCCTATGGTACAAGGAGAATAGCGATTTCCCTCTAAAGGCTTATACTAATGTTGACTGGGCTAGCTATGTTGATGATAAAAGAAGCACCAATGGATGTGCATTTTTTTTGGGATATAGGTTGGTCTGCTGGTTTAGTAAGAAGCAAGATTCAATATGATTGTCAATGGTAGAAGAAAAATACATTGATGCAACATCCTATTGCACTCAAGTCATGTGGATGAAGAAAAATTTGATAGATGTTAAGGTGAAATATAATGAGCCCATTCCTATCATGTGTGATAATATAAGAGCCATAAAAATTTCAAGGAATCCGGTGATGCACTCAAGAACCAAACACATTTTTATCTTCTATCATTTTCTAGGAGAGAAATTTGCAGAGACGGAAGTCAGATTGGAGTATGTGCCCACTAAGGATTAGATTGCAGATATCTTCATTAAGACACTTTCAAAGGATACCTTTGAGTATCTCAGACAAAAGCTAGGGGTCATTTCCCCTCATTCTAACTAGATTCATATGTTGGTGCATCTATCCAAGAGAGAATTTCAAGGTAAATTTTTTGTCTCATGTATTAATTTGATTGTTGCTCTCAGGGGGATCACGTAGTTGACACAAGGGCTTCACTAGCTAGGCAATATTATATCGTGTGTGCTCATATTGGGGGGTTAAATATCCCCAAAATTGAAAATAATATATTGCCTATCTGGTGAAAATAGGAGAATTTTTAATTTGAGCTATGAAAAAAATAATATTTGGTGAAAATAGGAGGCTTTTTAATTCGGGTTGTGTATTGGGAGGGGGTGACAAAAAAAAGGAGTTTAGGGCAATGTTTTTTGAAAATGGGGGGATTCTTTAGTATGCCATGAATGCAAGTAATGTAACCCAAGTTAATTAAGTGAATACCTCATGGTAGTTGATTAGTTATTATTGAAAGGGAAGAATGTAAATTCGAGATAGTGCAAAAGAATATGAATGCATAATCAAGTGAAGACATGCACCCTTTGTCCTTGATGTCAAAGGGGGGAGAGATACCAACAAATTCTATGCGGGAGATACTATTATTTGTCAAAAGGGGAGAAATGTTTATACCATTGTGGGAGAGAATGCAAATATGGAAGGACAAAAAATTGCAATGTATGCATTAGTAAGGGTTTCCATAAAAAACAAAGGGGGATATTGTTGGCAATGTGTGTTGTCATTCATGTTGACCTGATGTATAATAATTTGTGTTGTCTTAAAGAGAAATAAATTTGTCCTATGGTGGAAACCACTTCATGTGGCAGCTTGGCCAAGTACGTATGGTGAAAACCTAGAAACAAGTGTCATATATAAGAGGGAAGCTCCATTATCCCTTAGCTCCTTGCATCCACTTTTCCTAGCACGATATCTTTTGCTACCTACCTTCATTACCATCCACTCGCACCCATTTTTCCTAGCACAACATCATTTGCTACCTGCCTTTATCTTTGCAGACTCACATCCACTTGATTAATCTTACACTTCATGCCATCCACTTGATTCGTCTTGCACTTCATCCCATCCACTCTCCTTCCTACCTTGTGCTTGTTATCCTACATGTCTCGTGGGGATGTCTATGTGACTATCACCTATACATAGCTTTTGTGTTTGTCTTCTATATATACATCGATCCTGTCTTGTATATTCCTTGGTTTGCATTGTGATTTCCATGTCGATTGTTTATAGGTATTTTCCTTATACATAAGTCAATTGTACATTTGTGTCAGTCGTGTCTTCAGGATCATGCCTCATCATCTGGTTCCTCAACAATCATCTTAGAGCATCTCTGTCATCATGATCGTATCAGGTACCTATTGTCATCTAGTCTTGTCGATCCCTCGTCTAATCATCAATCTACACAAAATGTATCCTTCATCTAGTTAGAAAAAATCAAATCCCCATTTGCCAGTAATCCTTTTGGAAGAAGATATTTGAGGCACTTTTGTTAGCTTTGATTCCTTTTTATGTTTGTTTATCTTTTTGAGCTTTGTTGTTTTGTTCCCTCTTCATCACCACGATCCTTCATATCATGGCGTGCTCTAAGTGATGAAATTAGGGGCATGGTCTTGTTGTTCTTGTTTTATTTGGTGTGTGTTTTCTTGATGTGTCCCATGTTGTTCCCTCATGAGGTCTCGATAATCTCATGTTAGACTAGGACATATCTTCTGCTTGTGGTTTTTCTAGCATCATTTCCCTCGAAGTTCTCTATGACTCCATGTTGTGCTAGATTAACCTTGTGTCTGTTTGTTCAGTTAGTCCATGCATTGGGTGTGAAATAACCTTGGTTCCTTGTACCGTGCATCACATGCAATGCTAAACCAAAATAAGTGCTCACTACATTGGCAACCCATTTCAAGGGTGTTCACACTCCATGATCTCTTCATCTGCATTTTTTGTTGCATTTCATTCGCTTAGATTTCTTTTTTTGTTATCTATCATGATTGGAAATGTGCACACATCCATGCCTCTTTCATTTTTTGTGGTTCCTTCACCGAGTAATCCTTGGAGCATTTTGCTTTTATTATCATGGTAGCCCTACATTTGTTGCATTTGCATAGCTTGCATCAAAAATGGGTTAGCACATAATTTATACATCACATATCACCAATCATGTCCATGCATCATATCCTACATGAGAGATAGGATTAGTCCATTATCCACATGCATCCATAAAATGTTCATCTATATGCACATACATCTCGCCCTGCATAATCACTCCCATATCAATACATCAACATATCACATCTTGGATCACAAATCTGTTAGTGCATTTCATGTAAGAATAATCACATCATCTCATATCATAGTCATATCATATATCATAAGCATAGGGCATACACATCACATCCTGCATCACACACATGTTAGCACATCATATCATATGCATGCATTAATACATCTTGATCAATACATACATGCATTGTAAAACCAAAAAAAAGTGCCAATATATACACACATACACACACAAATGTATATCAAAATATATGTACAATTATGTCTATGTACACATCATATGGTACATCAAATATCAAAGAATAAGGTACATCACTTAATCATAATGAATGAATGAATTGAGTACACCACTCATGCTCAAAGACTATATGGGGTGCAAAGAATCAATACAATCAATGAATAATTTCATGTGTATGGTATATCAAAAAGTATTATTTGCATTGGTTGTACATAATTCTCTAGTGAGGCTAGGTTGGGCTCCGGTCTATCCCATGTCCTGCAGGATTTTGTCCTGATGATCCTTGTGCAAATCTCGAGGTTGACCATGTAGAGTGTCCGCTTTGCTGCGAGTGGGTCCTCCTTCTTGATCCATCGGTACTCTAGCTAGATCTCCTTTTGTCCCTATTGGAGCTCCCACTGTGGGAAGAGCTGGCTCGTTTGATTCTTGGGGAGGGGCTATATATAACTCTCTTTATGTAGGAGGGACGACAACCTCATAATATTCTTTGTACCACCCTACCCAATGTGATAGCTCTCAAATGTCTCCCTATAACCCCAGCTAGCGCTTCCTCTCCTCATCCTTTGGTTGTTTGTCATGCCGCATCCCTCTCCCACTAGTATCGAGAGACCCTCTCCTTTGTTCGCTACCATGCATGTGTTAGGGTTTCAAGCAGATCCGAAGCAAATTTGAACTAACAATTATATGCAGATTTAAATACAAAAGATAAAGAAATAAAACAGGACACAGATAACACAGAGATTTAACGTGGTTCACCCAGAATGGGTTACGTCCACCATACACAGCCATCCAATCTTTCTTATTATCCAGCAAAAATAGTACATCAACCTTACAATGCCTTAAGCATCCCAGCCGCTTATAACATGCATTTTTAGGGCAACAAACAAAGTCAACCTTTTTAGGGTTTTATTACAATGTCAGTTTTCATCAACGAAAAATGGCAAAAAAAAATTTCTCGGGGGCTGCCGCCCTCGAACCCCCACTTTTCTCGGGGGCTGTCGCCCCCGAACCCCTGCCCGGGGCCCGGCCCGGCCCTGGACCCTGGCGAGGATACATGCTGAGTGTATAATACTTTGCTGATCAATCACCACATTTCAACAATCTCCCACTTGGAGATTGATCAGGCTCCACATCGAACAATCTCCCACTTGGAGACTAATACTACACGACACCACTGTACATGCAACATCTACTGGATAAAACACTAGGACTTGCCTGGTATAAATTCCACAATTATCAATCAAGAAGACCAACAGAAAGTGATGAAGAAATTAGCTTCTCCTGTGGAACTGCCTTTGTGAACATATCGACAGGATTCTCACTTGTGTGAGTCTTCTCAAGCCGTAACTGACCCTCCTCCAAAACAGTCTGGATGAAGTGGTACCTGAGCTAAATGTGCTTTGTCCTTGAATGAAAAGCAGAGTTCTTTGCAAGATGAATGGCACTCTGGCTATCAGTATACAATGGGGTATCCTCTTGTGTCGGACCCAATTCCTTCAGAAAACATTGCAACCAAATCATCTCCTTACTGGCTTCTGTAGCAGCAACATACTCAGCTTCAGTGGTTGAAAGTGCAACAACCTTTTGCAGCCTAGAAACCCAACTGACTGCAGTTCCCCGTATAGTAAAAACATACCCTATAGTACTCCTCTGTGAATCAATATCACTCGCCAGATCAGAGTCAACAAATCCACTTAGAGCAGCATTAGATCTTTTGAAACATAATGCCTTTGTTGTAGTTCCTTTCAAATACCGAAGAATCCATTTCACAACATTCCAATGTTCCATACCTGGATTACTCATAAACCTGCTCACAACTCCCACTGCATGTGCAATATCTGGCCTTGTGCATACCATTGCATACATTAGATTACCAATTGCTGATGAATACGAGATGTTAGACATTTTATTAACCTCTTCCTATGCCTTTGGGCACATCTCCTTAGTCAATTTGAAATGACTAGCCAAAGGTGTACTAACTTCTTTTGCATCTTGCATGTTAAATCTTTTCAACACCTTCTTTATATACTCACTTTGGGACAAATTCAAGGTTCTATTTTTCCTATCTCGTGTAATCCTCATACTGAGAATTTGCTTAGCTGCACCCAAATCCTTCATAGCAAATGACCTGGCTAATTTCTGTTTAAGATCATTTATATGTTGCATGTTAGACCCAGCAACAAGCATGTCATCAACATAAAGCAACAGGATAATATAACTGCCATTATCAAATCTCTTAAAATATACACAATGATCAGAATGACATCTATGATAACCATGTTCAGCCATGAAACTATCAAATTTTAAATACCATTGTCGGGGTGCTTGCTTTAGGCCATACAGACTTTTCTTCAACCTGCACACCAAGTTCTCCTTTCCTTTGACCTCATATCCCTGTGGTTGCAACATGTAAATTTCCTCCTCCAAATCTCCATGGAGAAATGTTGTTTTGACATCTAATTGTTCAAGATGTAAATCATCTGCAACCACAAGACTAAGTACAGTTCTAATTGAAGTCATTTTTACAACTGGAGAAAATATTTCATCATAATCTATACCCTTTTCCTATGCAAAACCTTTTACCACAAGTCTGGCCTTATATCTTTTCTGACCTCCTTCCTCCTCTTCAGCCGATAAACCCATTTGTTAGGCAAGGCCCTTTTTTCTGTAGGTAAAGGGACTAAGTCCCAAGTCTTATTTTTCATCAAGGAGTCCATCTCCTCTTTCATGCCTAGCTCCCACTGTTGTTTGGCACCTACCTGCATTGCTTCTTCATATTCTTCTGGTTCACCAGAATCTGTTAATAAAATAGAATACAAAGAAGGAGAAAATCTTTTAGGGGGTCTACTTGTCCTCGTAGAGCTTCTAACACTTGCAAGAGTTTGTGGGACAATCTGTTGTTGCTGAGCATCAGGTACCTGTGGCATTTCATTTTCAGGAATCTCATCCAACACCACATATTCTTGTTTGTCCTGTTCATGCTTCTTTTCCTGCATCTGTTCTTTATACATAACCTTCTCATTGAATATAACATCTCCACTTCTAATTATTTTCTTATTTTCAAAATCCCATAATCGATAGCCATATTCATCTATCCCATATCCAATGAAGGTACATTTCTGAGATTTAGCATCAAGCTTGGTTCTATTTTCTTTATCAACATGGACAAAAGCTTCGCAACCAAAAGTTTTTAGAAAAGAATAATTTACCTTTTTATCAGTCCATGCCTCCTCTGGAATACCACCATCCAAAGGGGTTGAAGGTCCTCTATTTATCAAATAGACAACAGTATGTACAACATCTGCCCGAAAATGTAAGGGCAATCCAACATGCAACCTCATGCTCCTCGCACGTTCCATGATGGTCCTATTCATTCTCTCTGACACACCATTTTCCTATGGAGTTCCTGGAACTGTCTTCTGCTTTCGAATCCCATTTAAGGAACAGTAATCTTCAAATGCTTTGCTGCAATACTCACCTCCATTATCCGATCTGAGACACTTCAACTTTTTTCTTGTCTCATTCTCAACCAAAGCTTTCCATTTCTTAAAAGTTTCAAAAACATCTGATTTTTGTTATAGGAAATATACCCATGTTTTTCTGGTTGAGTCATCAATAAAAATAACATAATAATAAGAGCCACCAAGAGATGATACCTGAGCCAGTCCCCATACATCTGAATGTACAAGCTCTAACTTCTCACTCTTCTTCTCTTTCCCAACCTTGAGAAATCTGACTCTTTTCTGTTTACCATAAACACAGTTTTCACAGAACTCTAAATCAATCTTCTTTAGTCTTGGCAATAGATTTTTGGAGTGAAGGATTTTCATCCCTTTCTCACTCATGTGCCCAAGCCTATGGTGCCACATTATCGAATATGTTCTTGCAACATTTATTGTTGTTGTCCCTACAGTAACTTTATCTGTAGTAGCTAAGGTAGAGTAAGTGTTACCAGTACACAGATATAATGTGCCTACCTTCGCACCTTTAGGTACTACTAATGATCCTTTAGTGACCTTCCACATACTGTCTAAGAAGGTAACTATGCAACCTTCACTACCTAGTTACCCTACAGAAATTAAATTTCTTCTTAAATTAGGAACATGTCTTACTTCCTGCAGAAACCAGTCATTACCATTCTGCAACTTGATCTTTATCTTTCCTTTTCCAACAATTTGACAGGGCTCATCATCACCCAAACATACCTTTCCAAAATCACCTTGAACATAATCTAGAAAATATTTTCTATGGGGTGTACCATGAAATGAAGCCCCTGAATCTATTACCCAGGAATCATTAACATTATCCAAACATAAGATTAAAGCATCTTGTAAAGTATTACTTGCAATATTAGCTTCCTTACTGTCATTTTCATTTTTGTCTCCTTTGTTTTTCCAAGACCAACAGTCTTTCTTTAGATGACCAGGCTTTCCACAATACTAGCAATCTTTCTTTCCTCTAGATTGAGAGCGTCCTTTCTTTGACTTCCGTCATGACTTCTCATTCCCAGGACCTTTTCCTCTTTCCTTCGATCTTCCTCTATTCTCTACATTCAAAACACTACCCGATGATGTTGGAGTCTCACCTGTGCTTTTCCTTTGCATTTCCTCGCTTAGGATAACACCAACAATATCATCAAATACCAAAGTATTTTTACCAGAAACAAAGTTACTTACAGCCATAACCAAGCTATTCCAGCTTTCTGGCAAAGAACATAAAATCAAGAGAGCCCTAACCTCTTCTGTAAAGGTAATTTTTACCGAAGACAATTGACTGGTAATTGTATTAAATTCATTTAAGTGCTCCACTACAGATCCTCCCTCACTCATTTTCAAATTAAACAAACGCTTCATAAGAAATACCTTATTTGAAGCCGAGGGTTTCTCATACAACTTAGCCAATGTTGCCATCAAATCTACAGTCATTTTTGCTTCTGTTATATTGAATGCCATAGATGATGCAAGGCACAATCGAATGGATCCCAGTGCCTTTCTATCTAAAATGTCCCACTCTTCATCTTATATTGTGGTCGGTTTCTTTGCCTTTCCTTCCAATGGCCGCCACAAATCCTTTTGATACAGGTAATCCTCCATCTGGATTTTCCAAAACTTATAATTCTGGCCGTTAAAATTTTCAACCTTGAATTTGGAATCCTCCATTGCTCCCACTCAAATCTGAAAGTCCTGCCAATTTACAGAAAACCTCGCTCTGATACCAATTGCTAGGGTTTCAAGCAGATCCGAAGCAAATATGAACTAACAATTATATGTAGATTTAAATACAAAAGATAAAGAAATAAAATAGGAAACAGATAACACAGAGATTTAACATGGTTCACCCAAAATGGGTTACGTCCACCATACACAGCCATCCAATCTTTCTTATTATCCAGCAAAAATAGTACATCAACCTTACAATGCCTTAAGCATCCCAACCGCTTATAACATGCATTTTTAGGGAAACAAACAAAGTCATCCTTTTTAGGGTTTTATTAGAATGTCGGTTTTCATCAATGAAAAACGGCAAAAAAAAATTTCTCAGGGGCTGCCGCCCCCAAACCCCCACTTTTCTCGAGGGCTGCCACCCCCGAACCCCTGCCCAGCCCCGGACCCCGATGAGGATACGTGCTGAGTGTACAGTACTTTGCTGATCAGTCACCACATTTCAACAACATGCTCCATGACAACCTTGGTTATAATGGCCACATCCAACTCCTATTGGAGCCCATCCCTGTCGCCCTACAACTATGCCCTCCTCTACTCTACTTGATCCTTGTCCTAATGTAGCTAATTTGTGTTTGTTATGAGATCTTGCATTTGTTTCTCTACCTCGGCCAATGCGTTCTGGAGTGATTGTATCCAATCTACAGGATCTATCAGTACCTCAGACCCCTCTCCCTTCTTCGTCCTCATGTCCCTGTGGGATTTGCCAGTCCGGTATTCCTATGCACCTATATCCTATGGTGGTGCATATGCACTATCATCTATATCCATGTCATGGGATCCATCTTCATCTCTATCTCCTCCTACTCCATCTCCTCTACCTTCCCTCTATTGTCCCTTCCCGATGGGCGCAGATGTTGCCATTGAGACCCCCTCGCTCTCCTCAAAACTATGATTGTTGCTACCACTGCACTCCCTTAGGTTGGATGATATGTATATAATCTAAATACCCTTTCCCATGCCTTCCATCGTCACACACCTAATGATGCCAATCTTGCACTGCCAAGTGGTGTGGGTCTCCTCCACTCCCACCATGTTGTATAAGCATCCGTGACACCTAAATTTGTCACTCTTGTCCATGGATCTTGTGTGAGTGAAAATGTGTGCAAATGAAATGATTGAAATACTAATTTAACAATCTAAGCAAAACACAAATAAATCAAACACTCAAGATAAGGACGCTTAAGAAGGAAAATTATATTAAATAAAAAGCAAGCAAATAAAATGCAAACCAATAACCCTTCGATTTGATGGTCCTTTGATTGGATGTGTGCTCAATATATTCTTCCAAGGATGTTAGATGTTCTCCATGATCATGAACATGCAAATTAAGCTAAAATGGATGCAAATGATGGATTGATATGAGTATGTAAACTAGCATTACGATGATATGACTATGAAAAAGTGGATAGCTAAAATGGTATTTGTAGTCACATAAATCTGTCCATTTAATTAAATGAATATTTACTATTTATTTGATTAATAAATCCACTAGCCAACAGTAATTAAATTAGCATTTAATTAATTCATCCTCAAACATTCTCCTATTAATTAAATAAATTATTTAATTTATTTTAATTAATTAATTACCAAATTCACAATCAATTAAATGAATAAATCCTATTTATTTAATTTAATCCCCTTTCCTTTTTTAAATAATTAAATTAAAGCATTTATTTAAAATCATTAAATCCCCCCCACTTGCATTCTCCTACAAATGCAAGTTGCAACCACAAGTTGAAATAAATTAATTTTATTTTAATTTAAATCCTATTTTCCCTCACCCACCAAACCCACTTGCAATCCTAAATCCCCTTCTAGACCCTTCTAACCACTTTCTAATCATTCCTAATTAGCCTAATTCTATCCCCTAAATATTGTCACATTCCTAAGCAACTTGAAGTCACTTCTCAAAGCCTCCAAAGTCTTTGAAAAACATTTAATGCTTTGTGTGTTCAACAAGCTAACCCCTAAAGCCTTCCAAACCACCAATGGCTCTTACATGACCATTAATGGCTATTACATAACCATTTATGGTTAAATCCACTTGCCTCCATGGTTAGAGACTTTACCTCTAGCTCAACCCTCATTTAACCCACGGGTCTCTTCAAGCATTTATTGCTTTGACCATGGTTATCCTCACTAACTCTTGCACAAGAGTTTATCCATTGGACAAAGATATTATTTATTGAATAATGGCTTTATTATTTCAACTCAACATTAACCTTACCTCCCAAGTTAACCCTCAAGTCATGTCAAGCATTTAATGCTTATTCCCTCTCCTCTCAACCCATCTCTTGTTGACATTTGTCATCGTGGGATTGGATTGAAAGCCCTCACATGGATCATAAACCCATAAATCCTGAACCTTGATGAGAATACTCAATCTCAACCCTCCCTTGCTCCATTTTACCTATAAATAGAGCTCATTTCTTCGTAATCCAGATCCTGAAAACTTGTATGCATCTAACTTATAGTGAATTTTAGAGAGCATTTAGCATAATCATCTCACATTGTCATTTTGGGATAAAATTAATCTTATTTAATTACATAATATCTCATATTTGGTTTTTTTTACACTTGCATTTGCATAGTTTAAAGCACTTACAATCTTGAATATCCATAAGACATCCAAAATAGTGCAAAAAGCTACTGAGAGCTACACTCATTTGGGAACCTGGAGAGGAGAGGAACAAGGGAGGAGAAGCTACAAGCATGGTGGAAGGCATTTGGAGATGCCTTGTTGAACTTATTTTCTTTTTTAAATGTTCTATTTTGCTTTTAGTGTCTCTCTTGATATGCTTTCTTAGGATAGTGTTTGATTTTTGAATTTCTAACACTAACACTTGTTTCTTGCCTATTTGTTGGTGTTTGTTATCCTAACCATCCTTTTTTGCAGCGCATCAGTATTATAACGATATGAGAATGTGAAAGTGGATAGATAAAATGGAATTATAATGTGGTATGAGAATGTGAAAGTGGATGGATTGTGAAGGAAAATGAGGGGATTAAATAGGCCAAATTAGGAGAAGAAGAGTCATGAAAAAGAGACACTTGTCCTTGAGAAGGGAAAATGTCATGGATGGAAATGACAATTGTCCTTGAGAAAGGCAAGTGTCATGGAAAAGAATGAAAAATATCCATGAGGACACATGCCTATTTGAAAGAGAGACACACAAATGAGAAGATTCATTTCCAAATATTAAGATATTTAGGAATACACACATATGGGGTGGAACAGAGGTTGGAACAAATAAAAGGATTCATTTCCAAATATTAAGATATTTTCAAATATTAGGATATTTAGGAATACACACTGTTGGTTAATAGATTTGCCCCTTTATTTAAATTATATTTTGATCTACAATATGACTCATGCACACCCCTTTATGAAAGGAAAACAAATAAACCAATAGTTGGGTGAACCAATTGTAAGCTCATCCTCTGCATTAGAGGGCAACTCCTCATTAGATTTACAATGAATTTTTGTGCAGAAAACTTTGAAATGAATACACTTTTAACCAGAAAGCACAAAAGGTTTTCGCATTCATTCATCAACACAAAAGAATGCTTACCAATCAAAATTGAAAGAATATCTTGAAGATCTATTTCAAATGAAGAGCTCACAAATTCCAACTTTCACACATGTTCATTTCGTAAACTCAAAATAAAGGAAACACATAGCAGTAGAAAGACTGGTCGATTCTCTGTCATGCCTCACAGGAAAAGGGGGACCAGTACCACTTAATCTACAATGAATTTACTTGCAAATAACGAAATCAATGAATTCAGGAACACAGAAAAAATTGGTAAATGAAATGATATATTTCACGCATCAACATATATCCCATCAGAGATCGCTAATCCATCAAATACACAGATTTAAAAGATTGCATCCAAAATATCATTTTCCATTCAAATACCAGAGATATTTGTTCAGAGAAATTCAAGGAAAAATCAAAATTGTTCCTCCAAATCACAATTTTTCGGACCCTTACATAAAACTAACTTCCAATATAAATAGCCTCCAGGCTAATAGTTTGTTACATCATAAACTAAAACTTTAACTTTAACCATAGGTTAAAGAAACTAAGACAACAACCAAAGGTCGGCTAAGAGCTCATCCCTTGGTTGATTAGGACTCCGTCATGGCAGAGGAAGCCGTTGATTTATCCTGTTTTGCTGCGGAACTGCACATGCCTCACCACTCCAAATGTGCAACTGAGAAGTTCAGGATGAATTGGAAGTAGGGGAGTCCAATATGCACAATATGTTGTTTCCAGACTTCCTTATCCATATTTACCTGCGACACCTTTGCCTTGTGCGCCTCCAGATGATCAGAACAAACCATAAGCATTGATTCTATTCTAGCCACCTTCTAGAAATCATCTGTAGTCAAAGATCTTGTTTGTCTGATGAACTGTATCCTTTCCTGGAATATTTTTGCCATATCTGTAGTAGCTTCGATTGTCTGAGAATATTCTTTCATTAGTTGAATGCCAATGCACTTGAGATCTTTTTGCATTGTGTCGATTAGATCTGTCAATCCTTTCAACAATCTTGTAGATTTCGTGTGGCCCTATTTGATAATTGAATTCTGCCACTCTACATTCTTCTTTGACACATATAGTATGTTGTCATCCAAACTCTCCACATGTTTCTCAGCCAAGAACTCCATCACACCAAATTTTTGGACATCGTTCATTTGCACAAGTACTCCCACCCACTTATTCCTTTCCTTCTCCCAGGCAAAAGCTTCCAATTCCAATTCTTTGCTTACAGTCACAACATCTTCATATACTTTTACCAAACTGATAATATAGTTTGAGCCTTGTTGTATTATGAGATCAAGTAATTTATTGAATATCTCCACCACCATTTTGTTCCTCTGAACCTGATCTAACATCTTTTGGCTCGCTAGAGACTTGGGTTCGAAGGGTACTGTCACTTGTGACAAGGGTTGGGGACTTGGATGGTGTATAGCATTTATATATTCGACCATCTGAGTGATGATTTGCTTCAACTCTTTTTCATCTTTTTCATCCTTCCATGTTTTGGAAATCATCCTCTTTGTGGAGGATTCCAAGTGTTTGACATCAACCACTCGTGAAGCAACCCCCAAATCAACTTTCTCCATAGTGAAGTCATCTTCAGTGACCTTGTCCGAGTCTTTGCTTGGGATAGGTTTAGCCATCTCGGTTGTCCAATGACTTGTTGCCTCATCTACCTCAAGCATTGTCTATGTTTTAAGTTTCTTTGGCTTGGACACTTTTCCAAGACACTTGCTAACCATATCCTCCATAGGAATTGTGATTGGGACTACACTGTGTTTCTTCCCAATGGAAGCCTCTAACCATCATGGAGTGCTTGAAGGTTCTTTGGACGAAGGGGTTGTCTGAGTACTGGGTGAATTGACAATATTTAAAGTGCTCATTGGATTCATCTCATCCTCTGGTTCTTTACCTGTGTCCATATCTTGTGCCGGGGATTCATTCAATTCCTATTGCTCCATTATTATTTCAACTTCATCACTTGGATCCAGGTCTATGACGATTTGACTCAATGCTAGCTCTTTACTCTTCTTCTTGCTTCTTGCCTGAGTCACTCAAATTGGTGAGGAACTCAACAAGGACCTTTTTGATCTTCTGGGTTGAATTTATTCCACAACTGGCTTTGAACCACCTGCAACATCAACAATCTTGTTAACAGTCGAAATAGAAAGTTGAGTTGCTGTATGTGAACCAACTCTTAGTTCATGGGAAGACATGAGTGATCCTTTTTCTAAATTTATGATCCCTTAACCATTTCTCAGTTCTTCTTATAACATTGAAAGTCCTGGCCTGAATGTTTTCGTCTTCCTTTTTATCCCAGTCAATTTCTGGGATTGGTTGCCCTTGAACTTCCTTATTAAATTTAGGATCTAGAACATCCTCCCCCGTTTCCTCCTTTACCCCTGACACATTGATGGGAAGCCTCATGGTTATTACTTGCTGCAGAGTAAATCTTGACCATAGCCTCTTTCTTACTTCATACTTGTCACTACAAGTTTCCTAGTAATCTTCCAACTGGGGTTCATGATAGAAGTGTTCATCTACATTTAGGTTTTCAATAGCATAGCCCCTGCTATCAAACTTTTGTCTAGCAAATAGGGCTGCAAATTCATCTTTTGAAATTCCAACTCCAAATTCAAAGCATCAGACACAAACTTACAACTTTAGTATCCAAGTTCAATGGGAAAGGCGACTCCAAATTCACCTTTTACCCCTAACCTTTTATCAATATGAGCTAGTTGTCTACTCACTTCAATGAGTACGAGGCTATCAAAGGTGTACCTAGGTAGCTTGAACGGTTCACCTTCAAAACCACCTACCCGAAGATAGGTAAATGTAGGAAATTGAATGAAGAAGCTGCCATATATACTTATCAATTCCATAGCTTCAACATACATTCTTTTATTCACATCACCCTATAGCTCAAAAGCAAGTCTTCTTGCGAAGACACCATTTCATCTGACAATATGTTCCACATATTTCTGGTGCTACAATAAAGGATAGTAATCATAGACTTTCATACCATCCACCCATGGTTCATTGAGCAATCTGTGCCAATCTCTAGTACAAGCTAATATGTAGAATAGATACGAAGACATATAAAAGCTAGACATGCCCACAAAATTACTTAAACCTTCATGGAGTCTCTCTGCAATTACTTCCACCCAGTCAATTAAAAAAGTAATTGAATATAAAAATACATCCAATCCTCCCAATACAAGGAATGTGAATTCTCTTTTAGCCTATTCAACAATATAACAATGTCTCACTCTTCTGTGATGAAGTGGTCTCTGGTAAGGGGTTTTGGCAGTCGTGACCCTCCATTTTGAACTTTGAGGAGCCAGTTTCTTGCAATTACGCTTCTGTATTTACTTTTCTTCTCAGAGAAGAAAGCGTATGAGGTCCTAATTGACCAATTCTCATATGACTCCTTATGCGGGATTCCCATCGCTGCCATTACTATTTCCCTATTAATATCAACTAACAGCTCTCCACTACTAGTTCTTGTACATTTATTTGCAGCATCATACCTATTCATGCAGGCTATTACCAAATCTAGGCACAGGGCAGCAAGCGGAAATGCGGCGGCTTCAAGGAGACCGCTTCTTACAATTTTCTCCATCATTGAGCCAACTTCAAGGTTTTTGGTTCTTTCTAGGAAATCCTCCAGGTCGGCATGAGCTAAAGAAGTATCATCTAATTCTGGCAATATGCTCATTAGACATGATGTCTGACCTAGTTTCAATAGTATTGGCCTCATAATGCCTACTTATACTTTAATCAAGCAATTCTAAAGCAAGAAGGAATTCTACTCCAACAAACCAAATATTTTCTTCTTACACTAACAAACCTTCTGAACTAAAGAAATACAGTGTAGGGAAATTGTCTAAACTCACCTATTACCACCATGAATCCATTAAAACCTCTCAATAGAGCTGAATTTACCTTCTGTGTCTCCAGTTTGTTCAATTATAACAGGTACAACCTTTACAAGTTTGCCTATAAATTTACATGTCTTTTTAAGCAACGGGAAGGAAAATTGAGAGAAATATATACATGCTTCATAATGATTCATTCAAATGTGTGAAGTAACAGTGATATGACTGAAAACTTTACACTTCCTTAATTGCCCATCACTTCCGCACAAACAGTTAATGTCCTCATGATTACTTTCCAAATTTAGAATTTTAAGCTATTAGACATTGGGAATATTCCTTCTTACTGCGCTGCCTCCAGTGTTATCACAATTCTTATAATCAGCTTAGAGTGAACTTTTTGAACCTTGAACCATCTTACAAGGAGTTCAATGGTTCAAGTTCCTTTAGTTAGAACAACAGTGAACTAGCGGCTCAAAACTATACCGAGAATGAGCAGTAACGATAACTAACAAGTGAAAAGACTTTGAACTTTGAACTGTTGAACTGAGAATACAAAAAGGTTCAAGGTTCAAGTTCAAGACCGACTTAAACACATTTACACTTGCTCGTTAAATAACATTACATAGCCATGACTCACGCAAAAGGACCTTTTGAACCTTGAACCAAAAAGGATCACAGGTTCAAAGTTCAAAACACATAACGATAACGCACTTGCTTTAGTGAAGATAAAGGCTGCTAAAGACATTACCCAAAACTCGCTTTGAACCTTGAACCTTTTGAACTGCTTAAAGGTTCAACGACAAAGGTTCAAAATGAGGAAATACAAAGACCGAAAAGAAAAGAGACACCATAAGGCAACCCGCAAGCTTGAAATTTTAATGAAAAATTGAGGGGATGCTAACACAGACATATGGGGTGGAAAATAGGTTGGAAGGAATAAAAGGATTCATTTCCAAATATTAGGATATTTAGGATTACACACATATGCGGTGGGAAAGAGGTTGGAAGGAATAAAAGGATGACTAAAACCCAAGGTTAGTTAATGGGTTAAGTCAGAGGAGTTAGATGGGGGTTAAAGTTTGGAGACATGTGAGGAAATAGAATTAATTTAATTAATTAATACTATAAGGGATATGAAGAGGAAATGACAAAAATGAATTAAATAGTCAAACTATGCATTTGATTTATTTAAAAGAAGGGATCAAATTTAATTAATTAATTGATTTATGATTGTCAATTAATTAATTAAAGGGGGACTATAGCATAATTAACACAAGTAATTAGCTAGAAGGAGGGAACACTAATTAATTAAACAACATTGCATAATTATTTAATTTTAAGATCATTTCTAATAGCTAAATTCAATTAATTAACTTAATCAAATTTAGGTGTCTACATTTTGCCTGTCTTCGCAGTCTCGCTAAAATAGCATCAGTGTGAAGACAATAAGACATCAATGACTCGAAGAATGGGGAGCAAGAAAATGCTCCAGGCAAATGGAGGAATAATTAGTGATCCCCTCAAGAGGGTGTACATGAAATGGAGGCCTGGACAATGTCTCAAAAGAAACATTGCCCCAGTGGACAAGATGAAGGACAACACAAAACAGAGCCTAAAAGGGAAAACAAATGAGAAGGAGGAGTGAAAGCAAATGCAACAAATGATATGCATGAAATGATCATGGAGCATGGGCATCCTTAGAAATGGATCAACATGTAACAAGCACTTATTTTGATTTAGCATTATATATGATGCACTAGGGTATGAGGAACCAAGGTGATTTCATAACCAATTCATGGATTGACACAAAAAAAGAAAACACAAAAAGGTTAGTCTAGCACGACATAAAGTTACAAAGAACTTTGTAGGAAACGATGCTAGAAAAACCACTAGCAAAACATATGCCCAAGTGTAATATGAGATAGCTAAGACCTCATGAGGGTACAACAAGGGACACATCAAGAACAAACACACCATGCAAAACAAAAACAAACAAGATCACACCCCTAGTTTTGTTATTCCTAGCACACCGTGATATAAAGGATTGTGGCGACCAAGAAGAAACAAAACAAATGAGCTCAAAAAGATAAACAAAGATAAAAAAGAATCAAAGCCAACATGAGTACCTCAAATATATTTTTCCAAAAGGTTAACTTATGGACTGGATTTGATGATGTCTCACTTGAGGAAGGATACATCCTGCGTAGACTGATGATTGGATAAAAGATTGATGAGATGGGATGACAAAAGGTACCTAATACGATCATGATGATAAATATGCTTTAGGATGATTTGTGAAGAATCAACTGATGAGATATGATCTTGATGACACGCAAACGACTGACACAAAGGATGAGACCTAAGAACAAATATGTACAAGTGGACCTAGATGGAGACAAACGACCAACACTATGCACAAGATAATATTTATAAGATGTACAAGAGCTATGGATGATGGATGAGGATCTATAGACAATCATACAATATTGCCCTAGTCAAGATGAAAAGCCATGAGAGATTGATGATTGATTGGTTGTTGTTGATGTGAGAACGATATATCCCAAAACAACACCAGGGTTGGATTGATGGTGGATGAAGTATTATTGACATGGGAACGATATATCTTGAAACAACACAAGGATTGGGAATGATGCATGATGATGATGATGATGATGATTTGATTGCGACAAAGGCTTGCAACAAGGGTGTGAACAATACCATGGATGTGATTGAATGATTTGATTGGGTGTTGTTGATGTGAGAATGATATATCCCAAAACAACACCAGAATTGGATTGATGGTGGATGGAGTGTTGTTGATGTGGGAATGATATATCCCAAACAACACAAGGATTGGGAAGGATGCATCCCAATGATGATGATTTGATTGTGATCAATGCTTGCAGCAAGACTAGGAACAATACCATGGATGTGATGGATGATTTGATTGGTGCTTGACTTTGGATAACTGAGGGAGATAGATAGGATTTGCATGTGATAGTAGATTGCGAGGAGTAGATGTATTGATTGGATGGATGGCATTAGATTGCATGGGGGTAGCCTAGAGCTAGATACGAATGACAAGGAATGTAAGAGGTGATGTAACAATATGATAGGAGGGATGAAAGGATGGAGGATAGGATGAAAATGATTTGCAGATGGAAACATTATGCATGTGGTTGGGAGATGAAGGGATGGAGGAACTGGGAAAGAAGGATTGTTGGATGGGACCAGGTTATGGATGAAGGGATGGAGGAACTAGAAGATAAGGATTGGTGGATGGATGGATTAGTGAATAGACAATGGGTGTGATATGATCTCTAGGGACTATGCCACAAAGGAATTGATGCCCCTTTTAGGATATGTCATTCCTGATGAGGCATTGGGAGGGATATGATAGGATGACTGATAGGAGGATAGGAAGTTGAGGGAAGTGGATGGAAGATAGGATGATGGGTAGATAAGGATTATGACGGTATGCAAGAGGATTATGTGGATGGGAGAAAGGATGGTGGATAGAAAGGTGAATTGGGGAAAAGTACATTATAGGGAAGTGGAGGCCAAGAGGTGTCCAAAGATTGTCTACATGGTGGTCTTTTCTATTAATCAAGATCCAAAAGAGGATGGAGGAAGTGAAATGGATAAGATATGATGAGTATAGTAGGTAGATAAGATGGAGGAGGTGATGGCTATTTAGTTAGAAGAACTTGCTCCCAAACGTGGAGAGCAAAAGGATGAAGGGAATTACACATGATATTTGTTTACCAAGTTTTCATCATGCTACTTGCCCAAGGTGTCTATTTTCCAAGTCTTCACTATTGGACAAACTTTTCTCTTTACTTTTTTAATAACTTTTTTCTTTTTTAGCTTTTCTGTTTTTTTTTTCATTTTTTCAATTTTTGGGAGGAAATTTATGAATGGAGATGGATGAGGATAAATGTATTTGGAGGATAGGTGATAAGGGAAATGAATGGAGGACTGAAGCATCAATTTTTATATCAAGGGAAGAGAATCCCATTTGGAGTGATCGTTGGATGTTGGTACAACTTTATTAGGAATGAGTGGATAATGCAAAGGCTTGGAGTAGATGGTTTTGATGGAGAATGTATGTGGTGTAAGGGATATGGTATTGGCAAGTGTTTGAATTGAATGAGGGAAAGTGAGACTGATGGAGGGATGTTTGTCAGGACCAACATTGGCACATGTTGTGGGGGATGTGGGATGAGTGGAGGGGATATGGATGTAGCACGTTGATATGATGGAGGAATTATGATATGTAGTTTTGGGACATAGGGACCCAAAATAGACTTAGGAGATGGAGGGGGAGAATGTTTAGCTGGTGGATTAGTAACTTTGGGTGCCATTGGGAATGTTTCTTTTGGATGCACTACTTCTTTTTGCTTTGGGACCCACATTGTTTTTGCTATTGTTTTAGTGGTCCTTTGTGGCCTTTGGGATTTATTGCATTGTTTTATCAGAAATTTCTTTGTTTGAGCATGTCTTTTTGAGTGGACATGGTCATATTTATATTGTTTTGGATTTTTAGCTTTATGAATTTGTGATTTGGTATCCAAATTGTTGTTAGTAGCATTGGAAGGAGTATGAGAATATGGAGGATATGGAGGGAATATGGATGGAGTCATGGTGGTAGGATGGTGGATAGGATGCATGGGAGTATGCCTTTATTGATCCTGATTAGGAATTAAAGGAGCGTGATGTTTATGATGGGTGATAGAGATATAGGATTTGTGCATGAGAGGACATGTGGGATAAGATAGAGAATGGAGTTGTGGGATATAAGGGCCCAAAATGGATTTAGCATGTGAGGGATATATGATGGTGGATTTTAGGATATAGGGACCCAAAATGGATTTAAGGGATGAAGGAGGGAGATCGATGGTTGTTTTTCCTTTATATGATGGAGGAGGGGGGATGGTTTTTATTCTATTGCAAGAGAAATACCATGGATAAATGTAAGCATACCAAGAGGATAGAGTAATAGAAATACGATGGTTTGGATGGGAGGAAACAAAGGTTCATGCAATGGGTTTGATAGGATAGGAGGATCTTGAATTGAATAAGGGGATGATAAGGAATCATGCGATGGAGGAAGCAAAATGGTAGGATCTTGATGTGGATGAGGGGATGATAATGGGTCTTGAGATGGAGTAGATGGGATGATAGGATATTGATTTGGATAGATGGATGTTTTAACATGCTCTAGAACAAGATCTTGGCATGATGGGATTGGTGTGGATGGTGTGATGAGGGGTAAGTAGGTAGACTCTTTAGATGGAATTGATGGAAGGATAGGAGGTTCTTTAACTGGGGTAGATGGATTGGATTGAAGGATGGGAGGTTCTTAAATTGAGGTAATTGGAGTGGATTGAAGGATGGGAGGTTCTTCAACTAGGGTAGATGGAGTGGAAGGAAGGATGGGAGGCTCTTCAACTGGGGTAGATGGAGTGGATGGAAGGATAGGAGATTCATGGGATTGAGTTTGAATGATGTAATAAGTAGGTGATGGGAATTGTGGTTGTATAATATCAATAGATAAGAGATTTTCGATGGTGTTAATAGGTGGGAAAGGAATGATAAGTGTGGGAGGTGGAAGGGAAGTTGTAGAAATGGAGGGAATGGAGAGTGGTGGGTTTAGATAAGATGGAGTGGTGATGATGAATTAGTGTGGGATGGGGTGGAGGAAGGTGTTTTGATGTGCAATGGATTGGAAGATGGTGCATTGAGATAGGATGAAGTGGATGGTGGGTGGAGATAGGATGAAATAGATGGTGGAGGATTGAGGTATGATGAAGTGGATGGTGGTGGATTGAGGTAGGATGGAGGATTAGGATTAGATGGAGGATTGAGGTAGGATGGAGAATTAGGATTAGACAGAGGATTGAGGTAGGATGGGGGATTAGGATTGGATGGATTGAGGTAGGATGAAGGATCAATATTGGATGGAGGATTGAGTTAGGATGGAGGATTAGGATTAGATGGAGGATTGAGGCAGGATGGAGGATTAGAATTGGATGGAGGATTAGGATTGGATGGAGGATTGAGATAGGATGGAGGATTAATATTGGATATAGGATTGAGGTAGGAATGAGGATTAAGAGTGGATGGAGGATTGAGTTAGGATGGGGGATTAGGATTGGATGGAGGATTGAGGTAGGATGGAGGATTAGGATTGGATGAATTAAGGTAGAATGAAGGGTTAGGATTGGATGAAGAATTGAGATAGGATGGATGATTATGATTAGATGGAGGATTGAGGTAGGATGAATGATTAGGATTGGATGGAGGTTTGAAGTAGGATGGAGGTTTATGACTGGATGGATTGAGGTAGAATGGAGGATTAGGATTGGATGGAGGATTGAGATATGATGGATGATTAGGATTAGATGGAGGATTGAGGTAGGATGGAGGATTAAGATTGGATGGAAGATTGAGGTAAGATGGAGGATTAGGATTAGATGGAGGATTGGGATAGGATGGTGGATTTGGATTGGATGGAAGATTAACATTGAATGGGGGAGTAGGATTAGATGGAGGATTGAGGTAGGATGGGGGATTAGGATTGGATGGAGGATTACGATAGGATGGAGGATTGAGATAAGATGGAAGATTAGGATTAGATGGAGGATTAAGGTAGGATGGTGGATTAGGATTGGATGGTGGATTGAGGTTGAATGGGGGAGTAGGATTATATGGAGGATTGAGGTAGGATGGGGGATTAGGATTGGATGGAGAATTGAGATAGGATAGAGTATTAGGATTGGATGGAGGATTGAGATAGGAGGAATGAATAGGATTGGATGGAATATTTAGGTAGGATGGGGGATTAGGATTATGGATTATGTAATGAATTTGGGAATAATGAGATGGTGGATTTGTATTATGAATGTAAGTGGTAGTTTTATTTTGAAAAGATGAAGGTTGAGATAGGCTCATGGGAGAAGATGGAGACATGGGTGTTGCATATGAGGGATACATTGATGTGATATATGAGGGAGATATGGGTGGAAGACATAATGGATTTCCCTTTTTAAAGGTGTGATAAGGATTATGAGTGGATGTGCATGGAGGAATGGTAGGGTAGCTAGGATGAACAGTTGCATTTTGGTATCTGACACTTGGTGAAAGCTTTCTAAGGATGAGGGCATCAAGGTTTTTAATCTCATATTCATCTTGATCAACAAGACTCTCATCATCATCATAATTGGATGAAGTGGAGGAAAATGAAGGACAACCAAACTCATCATAATATAATTGTGACATGACGAATAGTTGATGAGTTGGAGAGATGAAAGATGAAAAATGGACGATGGACTAAAGCTCAAAATACGATGAAAGACAAGCTCAAAATAGGATAAGGACTGACTTTGAGGAAGTTGGAAAGAGGATGAATTTTGATGTTCGATTTTGGATGTTTGATGTTTGGATTGATTGACTTAGGAAGAAGGTAATGATGATGGATGAAAAATGACAATCATAACGGTGCAAAATAGAAATGATGACCAAGATGATGACTCGAAACTGGGGTGATAAAAGTGACAATGCAAATCAAGACTCTAGTAGATAATAATGACACTAAAAATATCCGACACCAAGCTTGGGCAACAACAGCTCAACTGAAGACAAGATTTTGATAACACAATGAGACCGGAAGGATCAAACCCGATAAAGGATAGTAATGACTAGAACTATGTGAAATATGAAGCTGGGCAACTTAGATTGATTTTAATAAAATATTATTTGCGACACAAGTACACAAGTATGATAAAAACATGAACAATCATGTATGTCCTAGGTTCCAGTCAAATGATAGTACTTGTTGAATCCCCTTGCCCAGAATAACACATTTCTTTGGTATGGGTGTATCACAACACTTGAGTCAACAAGTAGAAGGTTTTTGACAACTAAAAATAATTTTGTTCATATTAGAGGAAATTTTAGGCTAATCTAATGGTTATACATGCAGTGGCTAGCTCATTTAAGAGATATCCCAACCTATAGAACACAAGTTTTTACGCATCTACCACACAAGCACCAAGGGATTTTGACTTTCACCAAGACCATGAAGGTATTTGCATGTAGATACTAAGGGAAACCATCGGTATAAAACAACAACACTAGTTGATTATGGCTTTTGTCAAAATCATGAATATTTATATAGCGAACTGAAAGAGTCTCGCTTGGGTCTTTCCCTCTCACCCGACCTTATAGGCTACTCGAGAGATAGGCCCTTCTACCTAAAAAAAAAGTAAATCGAGCATCACTAACACTTTTCTCTTGCACCTAGGACAATTAAAGCTAGGGGAGAGGATAGTGTGTGCTAGCAGTAGGTCTGCTTACACACACAAGTGTGCCAAACATAGAATACAAAGGTTTAGTCACTTATGAAATTGAAGTGTTTTGTAACTAAGAGAATACACATGATTCATTGTAATATACAATTATTTGCAAATACACCCCTTTTTGGTGGTCCTACAATAAATGAGTTAGAGTTTTGAGCTTTGGGGTCTTTGACAAGCGATGCAGCTGCACAAATGTTAGCAAAACCCAATCAAACAACAAGCATTAGCAAGTTAGCAACAAGATAAGAAGATTTTAATTCGAGAAAATGACTGAAAATAAAAACATAGAGAATTCCCACTACTTCACAAAGCAATCCTACTACTTCTAGAAATTGAAATTTAGATGAAAAAGACTTTCATTGAGGCAAAAATCCACCAGTATTCTTGCATTTTTGTCTGCAAGTGTAAAAAATCTGCAATATAACACTCTAAAACAATGAAAAACATGAGATGGATCCGTGAAGTGAGTCCCACTAGATGTGCTAGAAATGTGTGAGTGAAAATGTGTGCAAATAAAATGATTGAAATAATAAGTTAACTATCTAAGCAAAACACAAATCAATAAAACACTCAAGATAAGGACGCAATTAAAATGCAAACCAATAACCCTTCAATTTGATGGTCCTTTGATTGGATGCATGCTCAATCTATGCTTCTAAGGATATTAGATGTGCTCCATGATCATTAATATGCAAATTAAGCTAAAATGGATGCAAATGATGGATTGATATGAGTATGTAAAATAGCATTACAACGATATGATAATGAAAAAGCGAATATTATAATGGTATGAGAATGTGAAAGTGGTAGCTAAAATGGCATTATAATGGTATGAGAATGTGAAAGCTGATGGATTGTGAAGGAAAATGAGGGGATTAAATAGGCCAAATTGGGAGAAGAGTCATGAAAAAGAGACACTTGTCCTTGAGAAGGGAAAATGTCATGGATGGAAATGACAGTTGTCCTTGATAAAGGCAAGTGTCATGGAAAATAATGACAAATGTCCTTGAGGACACATGCCTATTTGAGAGAGAGACACCCAAATAAGAAGATTCATTTCCAAATATTAGGATATTTAGGTATACACACATATGGGGTGGAAAAGAGGTTGGAAAGAATAAAAGGATTCATTTCCAAATATTAAGAAATATCCAAATATTAGGATATTTAGGAATACACACATATAGGGTGGAAAAGAGGTTGGAAAGAATAAAAGGATTCATTTCCAAATATTAAGATATATCCAAATATTATGATATTTAGGAATACACACATATGGGGTGGAAAAGAGGTTGGAAGGAATAAAAGGATTCATTTCCAAATATTAAGATATTTAGTAATACACACATATGGTGTGAGAAAGAGGTTGGAAGGAATAAAAGGATGACTAAAACCCAAGGTTAGTTAATGGGTTAAGTTAGAGGAGGAGTTAGATGAGGGTTATAGTTAGGAGACGTGAGGAAATAGAATTAAAATAATTAATTAATTCTATAAGGGATATTAAGAGGAAAGGAAAAAAATGAATTAAATAGTCAAACTATGCATTTGATTTATTTAATTGAAGAAGGGATCAAATTTAATTAATTAATTGATTTATGATTGTTAATTAATTAATTAAAGGAGGACTATAACATAATTAACAAAAGTAATTAGCTAGAAGGAGGGAACATTAATTAATTAAATAATGTGTAATTATTTAATTTAAGATAATTTAGGATAGCAAAATTAAATTAATTAAATTAATCAAATTTAGGTGTCTATAGATCCCATGTAGTTGGCGCTGGTTGAGTCCATTTATCAATGAGGCCTATTCTGTCTAGTGAGGGTCTAAACTTTGCATCCCTCTCTTTGGTGACCTATCTGAATTGATGCTTTGCCTCAGGTACATCATGTGCAAAATCAATTGCCTTCGAACACTAGTAGGTTTATATCTCTCTACTATATACTCCAATCTGTTGATAATATACATGGGTGTAATAACATATGCTATGTGTCATGACTCAATGAAAATGATGAGCTTTGCGCAAGGAAGGTGGCTTCGAGCATGATTTTTTTTTCAAATTTCATGGTGACAGACTACACTAGCTTTAGCTAGGCTTTCAACGAAGATGACAAAGGTTTGGTGGGCGACAAAAACAACTCCTAACTAGTCCAAGTCTGACAGCTACATCTTCTACTTGGCCGAACAATATTTCCTTGAGATTAATCAGAATGGATTGTAAGAGTGAGAGGCTTGGGGAATGGAGGGTTCATAAAGATTTTGGATGCTTTTCAAGTGGCAGGACAAGACCTCAACGCCACCAACCTAGTGCTTGGCGTTCCCCACACTGGACTTGGGAGGGTTGGAATAAGGAAAACCCTTCTCGAAGATACAATGAGGCTGATCCTTTGGAGGGGCACCGACCTATACGACAAGTTGACAAGCGAGTGTCAAAGGATATTGGTTATACCAAAATGTGGGCTCTAGTGAAGGGGATTGGAAGGTGGAAAAGAAGATATGGTTTCCCAAAGAAAAGATGGATATGGGAACCATGTCCAAGTTATGTTCTCAACTATCTCTGAATAGCTCTTTATCTATTAATATTGACTATTTGGGGTGGAATGATGTTGTCAATTGGCTTAAGGAGAAAGGTTTTTTCTTTAAATGGGTTGGGGTATGGTCGACCTTGGGAAGAGTGAAGCAGTGGTATGTTAAAAATTGGAATTGCAAGGTAGAGATCAAAACTTTACCTAATGCTTTTTATCTGGCAATCTATGAAATGGGGGTGGAAAAAACATGGATTTTGTAGAATGGCTTGTATATGATGGGAAGGATGGGTTTTTTCCTCAAGGATTGGGAATCCAACTTCAACCTACTTTAGGCAATGGTTGGAGAAGTCTCTATGTGGATAAGATTATATAACTTCCCCTTTGAGTTTTGGGATATGGATACTCTACAAGACATTGGTAACAAGCTAGGTATATTTATTCGGGTTGGTGAAGGGGTTCAGAGTAAAGACTTCAGTATGTATTCAAGAATTTGTGTGAGCGAGAATATTGCAAACCCACTTCCCAAAGAGATTGAGTTTTGTACCAATGCAGGGGTATGTAAGCAAATGATTGAGGTTGAAGAAATGGTCTAATGGTGCAACATTTGCAGATCCTTTGGGCATACTGACCTAGAGTGTTATAGAGATGGGAAAGGTAAGCTAGGAGTCTCTGATGCTTATCCAAACAAGGTCATTGAGATGGATTTTCATAGGGAGGTTGTGTCTGAGGATAGGCAAGTTTGGAGAGGGGTATTGTGGGGATTCAGGAGAATTGTAAGGGAAAACATTTTGGAAATTGCGAGTGTAACCCTACGGGGGTTGTTCATCGGGATGATGAATTACAGAGTGATCGGTTGGTTCAAACATCTATTGTTGGACAACAAGTGCAAAGTACACCTGATAATGTAGAGAAGATGGTACATGCCACTGTGGATCCAGTCAATTGGAGGAAGTCAGTTAATAATTTAGAGGTGACCCCTTTAGATGAGCCTATGCAGTTGAAATTGAATGAAAGGGTAGAATAACATATTACAATTATGGATTGTTTGTTTACCCCTACAAAAAATTCTTCAGTTCCAAAAACCATAGTAAATACTCCTTGTGATGACTCCTTGCCACCATAGGCAAAAGGTAATCCCATTGAGGGAATTGGAAATAATATTTTGGATTCTCTGGTTATGTTGGAAGATGAGGATGTGTGCAAAACCCTTTTTCAGAAGTTAGATACTAAATAGAGGAGTGGTTGGGTTGTTTCCATGGTTGGGGGATGTGAATGATTGTTCGAATTTGGGGCAATCCAAGAATGAGGAAAATCTGGGGTTGACTCTCTTCATGAAAAACAAGAGTGCATAAGGAGTGAAAAAGACATTGGTGGAGATACTTTGAAGGACTTTTCATTTTTAAGATGGAGAGGCCAGTGTAAATTTTGATGAAGAGGACTTTTTGGAAAATGAACCATGAGCCAAAATTGCTCCAATATTTAGAAACCATTGATCAGTGAGAAGCAAAGAAGGGGGTGGATATCAAACATGATTATACTTGGAATGGTTGGTATCACCAAAGGACAAAGGAAGCTATGATTTAGAAAGGGCATTACCCTTCCTTGGAGGCAATGAAGATCCTATCTTGGAATGTTAGAGGTTGTAATGCCTCTGACAAACATCGCTTGATCAAACAAGGTCTTGATCATGAGCAACCAAACTTAGTTTTTTTACAGGAAACAAAAATGCAAGTGACAAATTTTGAGTTATTGATTAAATAGTGGAAGAAATAGAATGGTCTTTGTATTGATTATGTGGGGGCTTTGGGGGGTTTGGCTGTCCTATGCAATCCTCACAAGGGTTCGGTGTCCGCAATTGGTGGTGACTTCATTTGGCAGTTCCTAAAATTCCAAGGGGTCGATCAAGATTCAATGTTTTACTGCATCAATGTGTTTGGACCAGTAAGTACTATCCATAAGAGAGAATTATGGTGTATCCTTTCCAATGAAATCCAAAGGTTTGGTTCATCTCTCATAGTGGTGGTGGTGGGAGATTTTAACAGCACATGATGTGCATCTGACAAAGCTAGGGAAGTTGGGGGCATCAAACAAATTCAAGTAGACTTCTAAAATTTCATTTTTGAAAACAATATGGAGGAAATAGTCCCTAGAAAAGGATGTTTTACATTTACTAGTAGAAGATTTGGCTTCTCCAATACAATTGGATGATTAGATTGCTTTTATGTGGTTGGTTCTTGGGAGCATTGCGTCTATGTCTTTGAGTCTTTCATTTTTCTTTATTCTGGTTCAGACCATTATCTCATCTCCCTTCACATTCAAACTGATAATGTTACTATTCAACCCCCCTTCAAATTTGAGATGATGTGGTTCAGAGACCCAGACTTGCTAAATCTGATTGAATCTTGGTGGAATATTGCTCCACTAGTGGTGGGTATGTGGGCTTTTAGTTTTTTCAAGAACTTTCAATTTGTGAAAGAAAATCTTAAGAAGTGGAATAGGATTCATTTCAAGAATATTTTTTTGAAGAAAGAACGTATTGAGAAGGACTTGGATATTTTAGATGAATTAGTAATTCAGAAAGGGATGCATGATGTTGAGTTTTTACAAGAGAAGAGCCTTTTGTAGGAGCATTCTAAAATCTTGGTAAAAAAAGAACAATATTGGAAACAAAAGTCAAGAGAAGGTTGGCTCAAGGCTGGAGACAAAATTAAAAAAATTCTTCCATGCCTTGGTGAAAGCCAGAAGATTCAGGAATAAAATTTTAGAGATTAAAGATTGACATGGGAATTTGTTGTCCAAAAGGGGTGATATCGATAATGAGACGGTTCAACATTTTTTTGTACTTTTGAATCTAGATGAGAACGATGTTAGGAAATTTAATAGTATTGATGAGGGAATCTGTTAGTGAACTTTTGGAGAACAAAATGATTTCTTGATGAAATTGGTTTCTATGGAGGAGCTCAAGAAAGTTGTTTTTTGTTTGGGCAATGACAAGGCCCCAAGGCTTGATGTTTTTCTTGTCGGTTTCTGATGCTTTGCAAAAAGGATTAGAATAGTGATGGAAACACAACAACATAAGAAACAAGTTTAAATGTTAGTGTTAGCAAGAAAAGACTATCCTAAGCAAGCATATCAAGAGAGATATTAAACATGAAATGGAAAGCATGCAAATATAAAAGAGATAAACTACACTCCTCCAAATGCTAACCAAGATGTTCATAGCTGCTCCTCCCTTGTTCCTCTCCTCTCCAAGTTCCACATGAGTGTAGCTCTTAGCTTTGCACTACCATGGAAGTCTTATGGAGATTCAAGATTGAAGACGATTATGAAAATATGCAAATGCAAGCTAGCTAGGAATGAGAGAAAATGAGTTAATTAAGCTATTATCAATTTTAACCAAAAGATAATGTGGATTATGATTTTACTCTAAAATGCTCTCTCAAATTCACTATAACTTAGATGCATACAAGATTTCTGGGATCTGGATTATGAAGGAATGAACTCTATTTATAGGAAAAATAGAGAAATGGATGGTTGAGATTGAGTAATCTCAACAAGGATTAGGATTGATGGGTTTATGATCCATGTGAGGGTTTTCAATCCAATCCCGAGATGACAAATGTCATCATGAGATGGGTTGAGAGGAGAGGGAAGAAGCATTAAATGTTTGACATGACTTGAAGGTTAACTTGGGAGGTAAGGTTAGTGTTGAGTTGAATGAATAAAGTCATTATCCAATAAATAATGCCTTTATCCAATGGATAAACTCTTGTGCAAGAGTTAGTGGGGATAACCATGGTGAAAGCAATAAATGCTTGAAGAGACCCATGAGTCAAATGGAGGTTGAGTTAGAGGGAAAGTCCCTAACCATGTGAGAAAGTGGAATTAACCATAAATGGTTATGTAAGAGCCATTAATGGTCATGTAAGAGCCATTAGTGGTTTGGAAGACTTTAGGGGTTAACTTGTTGAATACATAAAGCATTAAATGCTTGTCAAAGACTTTGGAGGCTTTGAGAAGTGACTTCAAGTTGCTTAGGAATGTGACAATATTTAGGAGATGGATTAGGCTAATTAGGAGTGGTTAGAAGAATTTAGAAAGTGGTTAGAAGAGTCTAGAAGGGGATTTAGGATTGCAAGTGGGTTTGGTGGGTGAGGGAAAATAGGATTTTTAATTAACATAAAATTAATTTATTTCAATTGTGGCTACAACTTGCATTTGTAGGAGAATGCAAGTGGGGGGTAGTTTAGGGATTTAAATAAATGTTTTAATTATTTATTTAAAAAAGGAAAGGGGGGTTGAATAAAAATAAATATGTTTTATTCATTTAATTGATTTTGAATGTGGCTAAATGAATTAATTTAAATAAATTGAATAATTTATTTAATTAATAGGAGAAGGGGTTGAGGATGAATTAATTAAATATTAATTTAATTAACTGATTATTGATGGTTAAATAGTCAAATAGATAGTAAATATTCATTTAATTAAGTGGACAGATTTATGTGACTACATTTGCCCCTCGTTGAGACGGTGCGGTTTATCACGTCATTTCAAAGAAAGAAAAATAGGTGTGAATAAATATGCCCCATAAATGTTAATTTAGTGGGTGGTATGCCCCCTCAAGAGATGGGTCAAAAAATTTCAAAAAATTGGGCGATCTCTCGGAAAAGAACAAGAAGTGGAGGGGAGGTAGAATAGTAGAAATTAGCAATAACTGTGAAAGAATGGGAGAAATCAGAGTTAAAACAAAGAAATGAGAGGCTTTGGAAGTTCACAGGCACCACGACGGTGAGCAAGGTGAATTAGGGTTAGGGCTGGGGGGTATATATGGGGGTGAAGGGGTAGAAACAGGTTCATTTGCATCTATCTCCTTAGCAATCTAGAGCTCTAATAGTGACTTTTGGTGAAGGAGTGAACACCGATCATCATGCCAGTACCTATAGCAGATCATCGGCTGGAGCAGATCCATTGATTCCAATGGCCAGATGACTACGGACCAGCGGTACACAAATTTAAATTTTTGCTTTTAATGCTTTTTTGATATATTTTTGCAAGTGTCCAAGTCCAATCAAGACAATAGCGCTAAAACTGTGTTTTCATGCTTTTGTCAGCCCAAATAGCGCCTTTGTGCTACAATGGCACTATTGGGTAGTAGTTTTAGTGCTAGTGATAGGTTTACTGCATTTGCTTAGTAGTAATAGTGCTATTGCATTTTTAGCGCTATGGTGTAGTTGTTTCATTTCTATTTTCTTGGAATAGCGCTATTGGGTAGTGGTTTTAGCACATTTCATTTTTAGTGCTGTTGTGTAATGATTTCAGTGCTATTGTTAGCAAAATAACACGATTGTCAGAAAAAGATGCCCTAGTGTTTGAAAAATATCTCCTGATGCCTGTGTTGGGTGGATGGATGAGTGAGTTGTTTTGAATCCTAGTAGCCCCGTTGAGACTAGGTCATTATGATAAATGCCTATTGTAGTCTAGGTTTGCCATGATCGCTTACCTATTGAGACCCGAAGATACTTGATCAAATTATCTGTTGATAGTATAGGTTTAAACTTAAGAAAGTTTGAAACAAAACAACTGATGATGATGTTTGATGTGTGTAGGAGGACCTTCCCATCTTACAGATGCGGGAGCGACATCTTGCCACACAACAGATGCAGGAGCAGTTGATAGAGGCAAAGAGAGATTTCATTGCAACGACTGAATTGTTTGATATAATGTATCTTCCCATGATTTAGATGAATTGTGGATTGATGACAGCGCTAGTCGAGAGCTGGCACAACGAGACCTGCACCTTTCACCTTGCAACAAGAGAGATGGCGGTGACTCTAGAGGATGTGTGGCAGATACTGCATATCCTGATTTGAGGAGAGCTAGTGACCTATGATCGAGGGTTAGGGACAGCAACAGTACAAAGGATTTTTGAGGAGGATGTTTATATTGAGGATGGGTTGATAGCCTGGGAGGACATAGCTGCACTGTATGAGCCGTTACCAGCAGTGGTATCCAAGATCGTCGGAGGTTTACTATGCTCGGATTGATGCTCACATGATTTGTCTGTTGGTTGGGGCCAGGTGATTGAGAAAATGATGACGGAGGGGACCCGCTATGCTTGGGGACCATGTGTGTTAGCACATCTGAACAGGGAGCTACATGAGGTGGCGTACTGGGAGGCGAGATCACTAGGAGTAGGGATCACATTGCTACATGTTTGGGCGTGGGAGCACTTTCCAGTCACGTGACCCATCTGCTTGAGATTTAGGGCAATAGATCAACCCTACGTATACATGTATGGAGGGATGGTGAGCCAGCCCCACCTGGGGAAGTTAGAGTTTTTGCGATGAGCATTAGATGATTTAGACACTGTGATATGGAGGCCATATATCAAGTGTGAGCCCTGGTATGATGATGTAGAGGCCCTTCCTTATGTATTTATGACATGGTTTTTGATTGACACACAACCTACCTTGTAGAGAGACAGGTGCCAGGGAGGGTTATGTGACAGTTTGGATGGAGGCAGGGATTTCCGAGGGGGTTAGGTGAGTATGCATGGGCTGTACGAGAGAGACTTTAGTGGGGACTAGTGTTACCATATGATCAGGCTCGGGCAGAGTTTCGTACCTTATAGGCTATATCGTGGCATATGAGGCCTGAGATTGTGGATGGAGGGGTGACAAATGCGTACACATAGTATCATACTACACATTTGATTGCATGGATTTTAGATCTAGCTGAGTTGATACCAGCTTTTGAGAATGAGAGGAGGCAACAAAGGGGGAGGAGAGGAGGAGATGGGGGAGAGGGAGGTGGTGGGAGAGGTTATGGTGGAGCAGGAGGAGGTGGAGGTGGTGGGGGTGAAGGTGGTGGGGGTGAAGGTTTTGGGGGTGGAGGTGGATTTGGAGGTGGAGGTGGTGGAGGGGGTTGATTACAAAGGAGAGGGAGAGGCGGGCAGCCATTGCGACTGTCACAGGGTCCTTTGATACAGGGGGCAACCAAAGTAAGAGGTAGGGATATTGGGGAGGGTGTAGCACCTATGGAGATGGGAGAGGGAGCTACAGGTGGAAGAGAGGATCTTATGGAGATGGGAGGGAGAGAGATAGGTGGTGGAGATGGGGATTTATGAGAGTATATGATATTACATTTGCAGACTCGACTGACAGTAGCCGAGGCTCAGTTAGAGGATAGGGATGCAAAGATTGTAGCTAGGGATGTTTAGCTGTTTGCATGGGAGTCAGAGTTGATAGTAGTGAGGGGAGAGCGGGATGATGCAGTTGACAGGGTGATCCAGCTGCAGGATAGAGTTCAGGTCTTGAAGGGAGCACAGGCACAGGGTCCGTCGGAGGCGGTATTGAGTGCGCTCCAGCGGGTAGGGGGAGAGATTGACTACTGGCAAGGTTTATATGAGTAGGTTGTGCCGGTTAGCCAGCAAGCTATGTACTACACTCAAATGCAAAGGGCGAGGTCAGAGCGGTCGCAAAGGGTACATAGTAGTGGGGGTGTTATGGGTCCTCCGTGGTGAGATAGTGCGGGTTGAGCATGGAGTGATGGTGGAGCAACATCTAGCCAAAGTGCCATTTGAGAGTTGTGATGTATTTGTTACATTATTATTTTGGATGGTGACTTGATGGCTCTTGGTAGCCGATATATTTTTGACATCATTGTACTCTGATACATGTATGCTTGTTTGCAGGATGGTATATGATGTGATATATGAGGAGATCCCATATGTTTGTGATGATATGCATATATATGATGATATGTATGTTTTTATGCACAATGAGGATTATGATTTATGCTTAGATTCATGCTATGGATGATTTGCTTTCGATATGTACATGGATGATGATATGACTTCTATATGCATGTTATGGATGTGGTGCTAACATGTGGATGCAAGTTAGTAGATGTATGATGCTTTGTTGTGACGCTTATGATTGTGATGCAATGATGACTATGTATGCGTAATGATGAATGAATGATAATGACTATGGGATATATAATACTTGTTTTATGTTGATGATATGATAAAATGATTAAATGATGTGATATGTTGTTTTAAAGATGAATCTACAATGAATCAAATGTTTATGCAGATGTTTAGGGTCTTAAATGAATGCTTTTTAAATATATAAACAAATGTTGAGACAAATGTTTATGTATGTTTCTAAAATGAATGCACTTAAAATGTATAAACAAATGTTAAGATAAATGTTTATGTTATGACTCTAATTGTATGCTCATGATATGGGTAAACAAAATGTGTGTCAATAACGGATTGTGAATGGAGGGAATAGCACAGCTGGAGGGAAATTTGAATTCTGCGAATGGAGGGAACAACACGGCTAGTTCCTCTGGTTCTGCTGTCTCTGCATCTCAAGGACAACTTGTCTCTTTGGGATCTATGGTGGATTAAGAGGATGGTCGAAAGGATGGGGACCCATGACATTGGGACCCTCCTCTTGACTTTAAAAATACTGAAGATTCTTCAAATTTGGGTCCCGAGAACTTGAACGCTGAGTTGGAAAAGATGACTGAAGTGAAGGTTCTCAAACCCTGGAACAACTTATTTGCAAACAAGCCCATTGGTAAATCGACTTTTCCCTCAATGGAAGATATTTCTGATAGAAAGGTAGGCAAATTAGCTATTGCAGTACTAGATGTGGTCATAGACCACAATATTTCTCTAATGGCTTTCTCTCTAGTGGGAAAATTTGTTGGACCAAGACCTAATATTGAAGTTGTTAGGTCCTTTGTGAAGAGAAAATGGAGGTTGAAAGGACAGGTTGATGTCTAAGCCCTGTCAAGGGGATTCTTTGTCTTTTCCTTCTCTTGTGGGGAAGATTTGGAAATTTCTCTAAGTGGAGGACCCTAGATGCTTGGGAAATCTTCTTTATCCTTAAGAAAAAAGTCTCCAAAAATGGAGCTCAATGATTCCTTTTTCGAATCTGCTCTGGTCTGGGTGTGGTTGCCTGGTTTGTCACTTGAATTTTGGTTGGAGGACGTGTTCTCAGGCATTGCTAACTTCTTTGAGGAGCTTGTGGTTATAGATTCTATGTAAACAACATGAAAGAGATTGGTGTATGCGAGGATATGAGTTAATATCTCACAGAATATGGACCTTCCTAGCTCTATTGAAATAAATTCCAAGCTAGGTAAGTGGGAACAAGTTATAGAGTTTGAATCCCTCCCTTTTGTGTGCTTCTCTTGTAAGAAAGTTGGACATTGGGCAAAGGCTTTTCCTAGTAACCCCAATAATGCTCATAACCAGAATAATCATGTCAAACAGATCTGGAAAGAGAAGATGAACAAAAATGAGGAGGGTAGAGTAGAAGGAGGAAGTGGACTTCCTAGTAACTCAAAAGATATAACAAAGGATGAAACGAAAGATAGTCCTTCCAAGGAGACTCTTCAGAAGGAAGTCAAAAAGGATGAAGAGAATGTATTTAAAGTCAAAATAATCAATGGTTTTGAAGGTTTACAGAGTCAAGAGGAAGAAAATGTAAGTATAGAAGAAATTCTTGAAGATGGTGAGATTGGTGATATAAATGAATCACAATAAGAGTCTCCAAAAGATACAAAGCAGGAAAGCAATAAAGTATGTCCAAAGGACTTTGAAGGTCCAGATGTTATGATTGAAAAAAAGACCCAGTTCAGATCGCCCCAGGTTAACCTTAACTCTCTATTCCAAAGTCTTGGAATTGAATCACCCACCTCTTCTAAGAGAAAAGGAGAACCTTGGAATAGTAAGTAATCTGCATATAAAGATGAAGAAGATGAAGAGATAATAGGAGTGGGAAAAAAGAAAAACAAGATAACAGGTTGTTCTAATGGGGTTAAAACTAGAACCAGGTCTAAGGCGGATATTGGCCTTTCCAAATCCCCACAGGGATGTAAAATTATGAAGTGGCATAGGGACCAGGAGAGAAAACAAAATATAGCTGATGGAAGGCAATGAACCATTCAGGAATCCTGCTCCCAAGTTTCCAAATGAAGGTAATTTCCTAGAACATATGAGGTCTAAATGGTCTCCATAAATAGGATGTGCTAAGGAATTTTATTACAGATCATAAGCCAGACATCATCCTAGTTCAGGAAACTAAAATGAGTAAGGAAAAAGTTGAAAATTTTAAATTGTTTAAACAGAGGGTGTTTGTGGTAGTAGTGGGGCGTATGGTGGGGTTGTCATATTTTGGAATAAGAAAACTATTGATGGAGATCTGATTGATGAAGATGGTAATATCATTTCTATGAGAGTGAAATGCATTACTGAAGGACAGGAATGGGTGGTCACCAACATCTATGCTCCAAACTCTAAAGCTGCTAGGAGTAAGTTTGGGGACAAAATCCAACAGAAAAGAGGGTTTTTTTCCCAGGATAGTTGGCTGTTGATGGGAGATTTCAACACCCCTTTGTAGGAGATTGAAAAATTTGGAGGAACTCAAGCTCATCTAGATAGCATGATTGATCTTATGGACTTCATCAATGCCAATGCCCTTATTGATGTTGACCTTTCTGGAGCCTCCTACACTTGGTCTAATTGAAGGGATGGAGGAGATCTTATTCAGGTAAGGCTAGATAGATCCCTTATCACTCATGACTGGGTCCTTAAGTACAGATGTTCTCTGTCTGTTATTAACAGAATAGGATCAAACCATTATCCCATTTCTTTTGTTGCCAATTCTATTAAGGGCAAACACTATTTTCCATTTCGGTTTGAAAAAATGTGGATTTCAAACCCTTCTTTGGAAGATTCCATTGCCAAATGGTGGAATATTACTGTGGATGGTTTTGCCATGTTCAAAGTTGCCAAAAAATTAAGAAATATCAAAGACAACATTAAGATTTGGAACAAAAATAGTTTTGGAGATATTTTTGAATCCAAGAGGAAGCTTAAGGAGGAATTAGAACAGATTCAAAACTCTATTTAGAAAGATGGTTATAAGAAGTTCCCCAAGGCTAAATAAGATGAGGTTCTAGCCAAATTACACAACACTATCTCAAGAGAAGAAATTTACTGGAGGCAGAGATCTAGGGCTATTTGGTTAGAAGCTGGTGATAAAAATACTAAATTATTTCATATGACATCAATGAAGCATAAAGCAGCTAGTAGAATTTCCAGATTAATTGTTAATGACAAAATTCTTGTCAAAGATGATGACATAGGTGATGAAGCTGTTAGGTTCTTCTCTAACCTCCTGACAGGCAATAAAGAAATTGACATTTTTAAGTAGCAAGATCTGGTTGATAATATTCCTAAGATTATTGGACCTAATCAGAATAAGATATTATCTGCCATCCCTTCAGTTGATGAAATTAAAAAATTTCTTTTCTCCTTTCAAGGGGATAAGGCTTCGGGCCCAGATGGCTTCCCCATGTTTTTCTTTCAGGAATATTGGCACATTGTTGGGGCTGATCCGACCAATGTTGTCAAAGAATTCTTTGGGTCCAGAAGAATTCTTAAAGAAATCAACTCTACTCTCATTTCTCTAATTCCTAAGGTGGCTGGAGCTGATTCTATGGGTAAGTTTAGGCCAATAAGTCTTTGTAATTCTTTATACAAGATAATCTCAAAAGTCCCAACTTCTAGATTGTTGGCTGTTCTTCCCCTTGTTATCTCTGAGGAGCAAAATGGATTTGTCCCAGGCAAACAGATTTTGGATTCTATAATTCTTGTGCATGAGAATATCCACTCTCTTAATGTTGCAAACAAAGAGGGATTTCTCATTAAGTTGGATTTGGTAAAAGCCTATGATAGGGTTGAATGTAAGGTTCTTTTTAGGACCATGGAGGCCTTTAGATTTGATGAGAAGGTTATTAAAATCACTACAGAGCTGATATCTACACCAAATTTTTCTATTCTTATTAATGGATCTCCATCCAGATTTTTTAAATCTTCAAGGGGACTCAGGCAAGGAGATCCTATCTCACCTATTCTCTTCACTATTTTAGTGGAATGTTTGAGCATATTGATTCAAAAGTTGAAAGAGAATAGAACCATCAAAGGGTTGCAACCCTCTTCTGCTAATTTCTACTGCACACATCAACAGTATGTTGATGATACAATATTGTTGGGATATTCTTGTGTTAGCGAAGCTTTTGCCTTCAAAGGTGCTCTTAGTTCTTATTCCCTTGCTACTGGACAACAAGTTAATTGGGAGAAATCTGCTATTTATTTCATCAACACCCCATTGTTGAGGTAGCAGAGGATTGCTAACATAATTGGTTGTAAGGTTGAGTTGCTCCCCTCTACTTATTTGGGTCTCCCTCTTGGTTTGGATCCTCCAAACTCTTTCTAGAATTCTTTAATTGATAAGTTCAAAAAAAAAATGGCTGGTTGGAAAGGCTCCATGTTATCATAGGCTGGTAAGCTTCAACTTCTTCAAGCCACTCTTCAAAATCTGCTTGTTTATGCTCTTAGTTTGTTTAGTATACCAGTCAAATTTGTTGAAGCTTTAGAATGAATTCCGAAAAGATTTCTTTTGTCTGGTGTGGAAGATAAGAAAAGGATTGCTTTGGTTGCCTGGGATAAAGTCTATTCTCCTAAAAGAAATGGGGGATTAGGTATTAAATCTCTTAAACCTTTCAACAAAGCTTTGTTAGCCAAATAGATTTAGAGGGCTTATGGTATTAAGAGAGATTGGAGTAGGGTGTGGTTTGACAAATACATACATAATCAGCCTATTCATTCTCTTCTCTATTCTAAAGATATCCCTGCTAGATCTTTTATATGGAATAGTATTGATGAATACTAAGAGGGGGGGGTGAATTAGTATGCCAAAAACTACTGCACAAAAATACTTACACAGTCTAAAGATAAACCAGTAAAGTAGTCTGACAGTTAAACCAGTTACCACACATGCAAACCAAAATGGGAATAAAGCATTCACCCACAAAAGCAATACAACCATAACACAGGATATTTGACGTGGAAACCCAACTGGGAAAAACCACGGTGAGATGGAACTCACAAGTCACTATCTGCAGAATAGAAACCAGACCAGTTAAGGTCAGATCGGTTAAGGTCTTACAATGTTCTTCACCAGAACAGATCATGTTAGGAATCTCAATCTCTATTAGGAGATAAGTCCGATTAAAGACTACCTTGTTAGAGGATTTTAGATTCACATGTGTGAACCACCTTGTTAGAGGATTTTACAAAGGCTTTGAGGCCTACTCGGTTAAGGGCTACAGACTTGTCAAAGATGTGAGTAATCAACAAGTGTTTGATCTATCTAATAGCACAAACTGCTTGGTTAGATCTAGTATTGCTTGTAGCTAATGCATTCCAGCATTACTTCAGTCTTCTCTCTCTCTCTCTCTCACACACACAGTTACAACTTGATCTTCTCAAATAAGATCGTTCTCACAACAACTCAACTTCCACCTCAAACCCTAGGTCAACATTAACCCTTTCAGCAACAACTTAAAACCCTAGACATGATGTCCTTTTAAAGGAATCTGATTTCATGTCGGTCCAATAGGATTACATTATAATTTCCTAAGTTCAATGAATCTAGACATACTTAGTAACATGACACAAGAATCACCGTCAATGTGTCAGCACCATCAAACAATCGGTGGATTGGTAACTCATCACAAAATGTCGGTTGGTAACTCATCACAGAGTATTACCGGTTCATACAAAATACCGGTTGCTGGTTTGTCACAAATGAAGACTAGTAAGAATGTGTTGTGCCGCTTTTCTCCCTCATACCACTTGTGATCTACGAATCGCTTGGGGTCGACATGCCGCTTCAGACCGGGAAACACATTCTACAAAATTACTAGTCTAGAGACTAGTATGCAATATACTGGTTGCAACAAATACCGGTTGAGTATGAGCTCATACATATAAAGGGGATCTCAATACAAGTGTGTGTCCATCAATGACAATCACAATATAAACATCAAAAATGCCAACAATCTCCCCCTTTGGCATTGATGGCAACACTTAGGAAAATAAAATTTTGACATCTAAGTGTTTTACAACAAAAAAACTTGCCATTAACAAAATTGCTCCCCCTAAGCATATACACTATCCCTTAATCAACAGAGTGTATAGCAATTTTGCATTCAGAGCATAATCATCAGAGCATATAACATATAGCACAACATATATCAAGATTTCAAAATTGATACTTCTCCCTCTGATATACTTCTCCCCTAATATATCAAAATTTCAAAATTTTAAAACCGAAAACCAAATATACTTCTCCCCCTTTGCCAACAATGAAAAAGTACCGCTGAAAAACCTGTTTCCATATATATATAAAAGAGTTTATGACAATAATGAATGATACTTGTCAAAAACCGCTTTATAGTCCTGCAAAAATTGTTTCATGGAAAGGGACCAAGACTCAAGTAGGGAGGTTGCCACTTCCTTCTCTGTCTGCATCTGTGATACCTGTTCCTCCATGGCATCTATTGTGCTTAGTTCCTATGTGACTGTCAGGGCCTCCAGGTTTAGATAACACTTCTAAAGAATTTGCAGTTGTGGGAGTAATACCAGTTGAAGCTCCTGCAAATCCCTAGACCGTGTGCTGATCTCTTGCTCCATCTTGGCTGACTGGATCTGGAACCGGTGAACGGTTTGCCCATATGCTGCAAAGGAGTCATAAGGAGTCTTGAATGTGCCCAAGTAGGACTATAAGTCCATTTGAAGCTATTGCTTCTTAGCTAGTACATCATCACAGAACAGATGAGGTTGACATATTTTGTTGAGTAGCAAGTTTCCCTCATCCAAGGCATTCCTTATGTCCTTTTGATCCTTTAGCAGTTCAGTCCTAAGCTCATTCAACTTCTTCACTAGAGCAACATTAAGAGCCTTTTGGTGCTCTTTCTTTACGTTGGCCTCTGCTGCTTCTTCTAGACTCTGCACCTGATCATCCACTACAATACATAGAAGTTTGAGTTGTGCTAGTGATGAATCAGTGTCAGGAAGATTAGTATCGGGGATTAAACTGGTAAGTGTGTCTACAGCCGCCTGAATAATATCTTGTTCTCTTTTCCTTCGAATGCCTTCAAGGCGCTCTTGGGAAACCTTGATGCTCTGCATAAGCTCAGAATCACTTGCAAATTGGAGATCAATGAGGTTTGAGATAGCAATCGGTTTGGCTTGGCTATCGGTTGTCTTAGGAGTTTCCATCTATGTGGTCTTCATTGCTTCAATGATCTTGTCTGCTTCTTCCTTCTTTTTCTTCTCCTTCTCTTCCTTTTCTTTCTCCTCTCTCTATTTCTTCTCTTCCTCTTCCATCTTCTTCTTGTCTTCTTCTTCTTTCTGCTTCTGCTCTCCTTCTACCTTCTTCTTTTGTTCCTCCTCTTCCTTCTTCTTCTTCTCTTCCGCTTCCTTCTTCTTCTGTTCTTCCTCTTCCTTCTTCTTCTTCTCCTCTGCTTCCTTCTTCTTCTTCTCTTCCTCTTCCTTCTTTTTCTTCTCCTCTTCTTCCTACTTTCTCTTTTCTTCCTTATCTTCTTCTTCTTTCTTTTTCCTGTCATCTTCTTGCTTCTTCTTTTCTTCATCTTTCTGTTTCTCCTCTTCCTCTTTTCTCTTCTCTTCCTCTTTCCTCTGTTTCTCATCTTCATCCTTTTTCCTTTTCTCTTCCTATTCTTTTGCCGCTTGCTGTGTGTCCACAACTTATTCACCACCCTGATCGGCCTGTTGCCCCTGTTCAGTTCCCTCAGAAGGTATGTCCTGAGTGACATCTTCTACATCCAGGGCATTGACATCTATGGTGTTGATTGGTTCTTCCACCAGGTTTCCTACCTCATCAAAAACCTCATCTGGTTTGGAAATAACCGATTCCTTTTCCGCTTGGAGGTTGGCCATTCGTGCTTTGTGAGAGCTGATAGCATGGGCCATATGATGATGTGTATCTTTTTCTACATCATCAACTCTCCCCTCCAACAACCAGAGTCTTCTTCTCCTTGTGAAGAAGAGACCTTTATTTTGATCCAGGGCATCAAACAATTCTAAATTTGAGAGTTCGGGGAGGTACTGTGCAAAAAATTTCTCCCTAATCTCTTGTTCCTTTTCAATGGCAATGTGCCATTTATTATCCAATGCTTTAAATAATGAATCCGATGTCTGAGATTCAATCTCTGTTGGTGACCGGTCATTTTTACATAAATAAAGAATGATTTCCTGCAATACTTCATCTTTTTCCTCACTATTGAATTCATCATAATAATCTTTTTAAATCATGAAGTAACTTTCTCCTAATATTCTTTACTATTCTTTGACAATGTGTCAAAGGTTTGTAAGAGGAGATATCTATATTTACCGGTGCAGATGCTGCTGGTTCATTCTTCTTCATCTTATTGGTCTGTCTAGCCTTCTTTGGCTGTTCATCAAACTCGGTTTCTTCGGAGTCCGGTTCATTTGCCTTAGTCTTCCTCTTTCTTTTGAAGACTTTTTCCAGTGTTACCTCCAGTTTCTTCTTTGCCGGTGACCACTTGGTCACTCTTGGAGTCGCAGTGGTAGCCGGTGCCGATGCTGCAGGCACTGCCTTAGCTTTCTTAGCTACCAGTTCTTTTCCCTTCTTCACCGATGGTTTTTCAACTGGTGCGATCCTTTCCAAGTAGGTTCTGGTCCTCTTAGCCTTTGGATCAAGAGGTGAGGCAATAAGGGTTGAAGCATACCCTTCTAGCATGTCAAACATGACCTCATATCCCATAGGCTCCACTTCCTCCATTCTAGGCTCAACAACCTCCAGTAGACATTTGTCCACCTGAATAGTGAAATAGATGTCATCTTCATATTTCTTCACTATGTCACCTGAGATTCTTACCCTCTGACTCATCTTTCTTCTGAACTCATCAAATTATTTGTTCAGTACCTTAGGGTAGCCGGTTCCAATGGCTTGCACATTTTCCTTTATCTGCTTGGTTACCAGTTGGTCAGGTGACCACTGGACATCTCCTACACCTAGAAAGTAGCCTTGGAAATAAAAGAAAAACCCTACTAGTAGTTGTCCAAACTTAAACCTTAGTGAATTGTCCTGCTTGATTGCCTTGAGAGTTAGCAAGAGTTGCCTCTGCATGCCGGTGCATAAGTCAAAAGATGCATCCTCTTTTATCATTCGATAAGCGACATTTACTGCTGTAGCAGATACATAATTAATCCTGCTGGCTAAGAATGTTCTGTATCCAATCACCATGCATGCGTATTTCACCAGATCATCCTTGATAGGATTGACTGTCATGCCCCGGGAATCACTTGTTGAATCAGTGAGCTTGGTCATTTCTGTTTTGCTCACTTTTCTCAGAGCTGGCACTTCTCCTGTGCTGCAGAAACTGGTGACTGCATGAATTGCCTGAGGTGTGATATCATGTGTCCTCTCCAGGTACATCTTGTCACCATGGACTTTGCTTAGGATGATCCTGATGTGATCCTCTGTGAAGTCTTCCAGGAAATATACAACGTTGTGGAATTTCTTCTTCTCTATGACCCTAAATTCCGGTTTGATTCTTTTGTCCTTTCTGCAAAATAGACGTAATTGAGTATGAATGGCTAAAGACCCTAAGTCTTCTATTTTGCAATCAATATAATCTAAAATTCCTTCTTCGACTATGACTCCAGCTGGAACTTGTGATAAAGCATTATACTTGGACTTCCTCTGAATGAAACTTTCTGACTCAATGGATGTACTTGAACTGGTATGAGATGCAGAAGCCATTGAAGAGTATTTCAAGAACATGAAAAATACCTTTCAAACACGAATTTAGGGCTTCCTGATTCTGCTTCACTTCGCTCTTCGTCGAATGCCAAATCACCGCTTTGAGTTCTCCACTACCACTTGCAAACTAGATTTGAATCTCTTTCAAGGTTATCCAATTTCTTGAAATTTAAGCTCAAATCACCTTTTCTTCGCTCTGCACTTGAAAACTTTTCTTCGCTCAAAAACAGATACTGAGAAATGATTTGAAAATTGCATTTATACATGTCTCTCACCTACCATCATTAATGCTCCTCTATTAGGGTGTAAACCCTAATTTGCCTTTTTACCATTTCCGGTCTTCTGCCAAGTGACAGGTATAACATACCGGTTAAGGTCTTTTATCGGTGTCAACCAAGGGTTTGAAAGCATTTTGTCATTTGCTCCCCCTAAGCCTTTGAGGGTTAGTTTGCCGGTTCTGATATTTCCACACTAGGTGCAGAAACCGGTTCCTCTTCCGACAATATTGGTTTCTTCTTCTATGTTTTTTTCATGTCTCCTTGAACTTTTTTAACATCTATTAGTCCTTCCTGAGTGACCAGTATATCATCAGATATACTTTTTCTACTTCTGCAGAATCTTGCAATGTGACCCGGTTTGTTGCAGTGATAGCAAACAAGTCCAGGTGCTCTCCAAGGTCCATTGTACATGTTTCCATTCTTCCTTCTGCATGTTGCAGCAGTGTGACCATGACCATGACAAATCATACAACTTTCTCTCCATCCGGTTGCTGTTTGATGACCACCACTTCTTGACTGATGATTGAAGACATTAAATCAGTTGTGGTTCCAGTTCATAAAAGGTTCAGGAACATTTCCTTGGGTCCTCTGAGGATATCTTCCAGTGTTATCCATTATAAACCTGCATTCAAATGCTCTATGCCCAAACTTGTTGCATGCATAACAATGACCATTGAACTTATTGGATCTAGGTACATTGTTGATAAAATAAGGAAAATTATTGTAGGCTTTGCTCCCACATACATTGGCAGTGTGTCCTTCTTTAAGACAGTTAAAGCAAATAGGTTTGAATTTTTGCTTACCTTTTCTTTTGAGTGCCGGTTGCTTCTTTGATGCTTCAGCATTTGTTCCTGAGGATTCTCCTTCCTCATGTCCAAAAAAACCAAGACCATTGGTATTATTTGCCGGTCTAGATGACTCAAGCTTTTGCTCTAGCTTGACTTTACTTTTGCCAAACTTAGCAAGTTTTTCCTTTGACTCAAAGAGTTCTTTGGAAATAGCAGTGTTTGTCTCCATAAGACTTGCATTTTCAGAGATGGCAATGTTTAGTTCTCCTTGCATGTCTTCTTTTTCCATTCTACTCTCATGAAGGTGAGCAGTTAGTGCACTAATCTCATGTTTCAACTTGGAGATCTCATGATCTCTGTCCTTTACTAGATCTTCTGCTTTTATCCGGTTCTCAAGCTCTTGACTAAACTGAATAGTCAGTCCTTCCAACTCCTTTATTAGATTGGAGTTTAAATCATTCAGCTTATTCACTTAAGCAATCATGGCTTCCATGCTAGCTTCATCTTCAGAACTACTTTCAGATAGTTCCATCAGCCTCTTTGCATGTTCTCTTCTTTTTGCTTGAGATGCCTTGTATTTGACCATAAGATCATCATAGGCTTACTCAAACTTAGTGAGCCGTTGAGTGAGTTCCCTCAAGGTTTATTCCCCCATATCTCTTTCCAAGTGGTTAAACTTATAGAAAGGTAGGCTCTGATACCAATTGATGAATACTAAGAGGGGGGGTGAATTAGTATGCCAAAAACTACTGCACAAAAACACTTACACAGTCTAAAGATAAACCGGTAAAGCAGTCTGACAGTCAAACGGTTACCACACATGCAAACCAAAATGCGAATAAAGAATTCAGCCACAAAAGCAATACAACCATAACACATGATATTTGATGTGGAAACCCAACTGGGAAAAACCACGGTGAGATGGAACTCACAAGTCACTATCTGCAGAATAGAAACCAGACCGGTTAAGGTCTTACAATGTTCTTCACTAGAACATATCCTGTTAGGAATCTCAATCTCTGTTAGGAGATAAGTCCGATTAAAGACTACCTTGTTAGAGGATTTTAGATTCTCATGTGTGAACCACCTTGTTAGAGGATTTAACAAAGGCTTTGAGGCCTACCCGGTTAAGGGCTATAGACTTGTCAAAGATGTGAGTAATCAACAAGTGTTTGATCTATCTAATAGCACAAACTACTTGGTTAGATCTAGTATTGCTTACAGCTAATGTATTCTAGCATTACTTCAGTCTTCTCTCTTTCTCTCTCACACACAGTTACAACTTGATCTTCTCAAATAAGATCATTCTCACAACAACTCAACTTCCACCTCAAACCCTAGGTCAACATTAACCCTTTCAGCAACAACTTAAAACCCTAGACATGATGTCCTTTTAAAGGAATCTGATTTCATGTCGGTCCAATAGGATTACATTACAATTTCCTAGGTTCAATGAATCTAGACATACTTAGTAACACGACACAAGAATCACTGTCAATGTGTCAGCACCATCAAACAATCGGTGGATTGGTAACTCATCACAAAATGTCGGTTGGTAACTCATCATAGAGTATTACCGGTTCATACAAAATATCGGTTGCCGGTTTTTCATAAATGAAGACTGGAAAGAATGTGTTGTGCCATTTTTCTCCCTTGTACCGCTTGTGATTTGCGAACCGCTTGGGGTCGACATGCCGCTTCAGACCGGGAAACACATTCTTCAAAATTACTAGTCTAGAGACTAGTATGCAATATATCGGTTGCAACAAATACCGGTTGAACATGAGCTCATACATATAAAGGGGATCTCAATACAAGTGTGTATCAATCAATGACAATCACAACATAAACATAAAAAATGCCAAGAAGTATGACCTAATCTATTAAAGTTGCTAAAGCTGGAGCTGGATGGTTCCTTGGCAAAGGTAATAAAATCAGATTTTGGGAGGATTTCTGGATGAAAGATGAGCCTGTTTTTAACCAGGATTGCAACCATTTCATTGAAGACTGTAAAAGGAGGTTTGGTTCTATGGTCTGTAATTATTGGGAGGAGAATAAATGGGTTAGACTTGATGCAGTTTATGCTGGATTTTCTTTGCTCCAACATGATTTGCTGTCTTTTTTTGTCAGCAAAGATTCTGATGATGTTTTCTTATGGAAGAGTAATCCTAGGGGTAATTTAATTGTTGCCTCTACTTATAAAAAAATTGCTACTCAGGCCTGCAACCCTATATGGACTAAAGTTTGGAATAGATTCCTCATTCCTAAAGTTAATATGTTTTTGTGGCTTGCAACTCGCAACAAGATACTTACCATTGATAACCTAGTTTGAAGAGGATTCATGATTCCTAATAGGTGTGAGTTATGTCAGAAAGAGGCTGAGTCTGTGGATCATTTGTTCATTCACTGTTCTTTTACCTGGGAGATCTGGGATAAAGTGTGGACACAATGGAAAGTTGATTGGGTAATGTAGAATAGTTTTAAGGAATTCCTTTGGCAATGGACTTTTCCTACCAAGCCTCCCATGATTAAGACCCTTTGGTCCTTTGTCCTTCCTATGACCTGTTGGCATATCTGGAAGGAGAGAAACAATAGAATTTTTAGGGAGACTAGGTGTTCTTCTCATGTGTTTTTTGAAAAGATTTGTAGGGCTATTAAAGAAAACATCAATACCATTCACAAAAGTAACAAGTAGTGTAGCTATATTAACATGGCTGATAATGAGAAAAGCATTCTAACTGAATGGAATTTGATACACAAGGTCTGGAAATTTGATATGAAGAGTAGAAGAGATAATGTTGTGTGGAGGTTCCCTCCTCATGATTGGGTTAAGGTGAACTTTGATGGTGCAGGTAAAGGAAATCCTGGGATTGCTGGAGGGGGAGGGGTCATCAGAAACTCTTATGGCTTTTGTGTTGATGCGATTGCCTCTCCCTTTGGAGTTAAAAACAACCATTTGGCAGAAGCTCTGGCAATGTTAAAATGCCTTCAGCTTGCTCAAAGATTTAATTTTAACAGAACGTGGCTGGAGGGGGATTCCCTCAATATAATTCAGGCTATTAAATGTATTAGTTCCCCTTCTTGGAATATCCAAAATATCATTGATAATGCTATAAATTTGTTAGACGCCTATGATAGTATGATTATTACCCATACCCTTAGGAAAGGTAACAGGGTAGCTGATTTGTTAGCCAACGAGGGGGTCATTTTAACGGAGGATGCTAATTATATCAGAGAATTATCATGTAAGAACGAAGTCCGAGAGCAATTATTTTTTGACAGAGTCCATGGTACATATTAATTTTATTATTGCAATTTTGGGTTTGGACTTCAATAATAGATTTTGGAGTGAGGCAGATTGTCAGTTGATTACCTGTCTTAGGCATCGTGATAATGAGTACTGGTGTGAAGGGCCTTATCATATTAAGTGCTGGGTTAATTTGAATGTTTTAAAAGACTACTTGAATAACAAGAAAATCTCCTTGGTTTTCGATTCCAGCGTCTCGTTTCTTTAGCATTTGGTCAGTTTGCATTCCTTTAAGGGTTTTGAATTGAACAACCATCACATTATGAGAGGAAATATCAACTGCAATGAGCCTACCAGCTGTGATAGCTGGAAAGGTGAAAGGAAAATTTGGTGAAGGTTGCACAGATATGGCTTCACCGATTACATGGAGAAATTGCATGGGAGTAAGAAATCTATTTCTTGTGGTTTTGCCAAGGGCTGGAATAATAATAAAGTTACTCTGTTTGACCAGACTTGGAAAGTGGATGAAGATTTAGTGGCTAAGGTAACCAATTTGCAGAAGGATGGCATCAAGTTTTATAGAGACCACAAGTTCTTGATGGAAGCCATCAAGAATTTCCCCAAAAATGAAGAAGAAAGGGCTCGACTCACCAAAAAGGATAACGCTTCCTATTATCTCCCTAACTAGGTAAAATCTTTCTGAGAGAAAATATTGAAAGTTTTAATGGAGTACCTTACGGTAGATGGCAGGTTTTTGAAAGTTTACAATTACCACTTTGTTATCCTTAACCATTTTTTCCATGGATCTAAGATATCGTTGCCCTTCTACTTGGCCTCCTCCCTTAACGATAGCCTAGATGACCATGCCAAGAAACCTAATTCCTACCCCATTGCTCACCAAGGCCTTATTTTGTTAATATATGAGCATCTGAAGGGTAAAACTAAGGCTAATAGGGATGATCCTTTTGTGGAGAATGCCCATATTTCTGAGAATCATGAAGGCTATGATTTTGATGAGGATTCTTCTAATCTTGCTCCGAAAAATAAATCGAGGGTTGCTGATAAAGCTAAAGAAGATATTGAAGAGAATGCCAGTTCTGAGTAGGAGTAGGAGAAGGAGGTGGAAGAAGAGTCAGAGAATGAGCAGGAGAGGGAGGTTGAGGGTGAGGAAGGGGATGAGCAGAGAGAAGAGGATGTTGAAGAGTCGGAGGTGAAGGATAATCCCTATGTTTCAGATAACAGGGATGATGTTCAACATAACATGGAGGAGGGAAACCCTAGGTTTGAGGGCTCTGCCCCGGATTTGGAGAACACGGAATCCATTCTGAATGCTACTAGAAATAACACCCTGGAAATGTTCAATTTCCAGAAATGGGTGATTGATAACATCACTAGCATTCAGGAAAAATAGAGAGATTTGGATTTTAAAATTGAAAACTTGATTAAGGATATCAACATTAAAGGTAAAGAGGATAATGCAGAGGATACTAGTGCTGCAGAGGATGAAAAAGAAATTCCAGACTGGCTGAAAAGTGACATTATAAAGGGAGATTTGAAGCACCTAGAGGATGTGGTGAGGATTCTCAAAGAAAAGGGTGAGGTTGATAATGGTCTAATAAATAGTTGGATTCAAAAAACTAAGAGTGCTTTGAAGAAATTCATGGAGCATAGTTTGGTTGTGTTGAAGGTGTCCTCTCAAAACATGAATGCATTGGTTTCTTACCTGGAGAAGGATAAACAGAATAAAGAAACTGTGATTATTGATGACAAGCTGGCTTCTAGTTCTGTTCTACACTCTTCCAGATGCAGAACCAGGCAAAATGCAAGTGAGCTAGATTTGAAGACCAAAGGCAATCAACAGATGCAGGAAAATAAAGACCTGAAAGAGGCAGCTAAAGTGATGATGATGTTGGTCAAGGATGTGGAAGAGAGTATAAAATTTTTCACCTAAAATGTAATTTTGTTTTAGGTGTGCCAGTCTCTCACTAGCCTTTTGCTGTTCTTTACTTTGGTTGTTGTTCTTTATGTTGTTCTTTTGCAACCTTTCTCTTTTTGTTCTGTCTTCTCTAGTTTCTCTTTTGTTTATCTTTTCGTTATGTAAGTGGGTTTTGGGTCCCTTAAAACCTGATTTTCCTTAATCAAAAACAAAATGTGAATACGAATATTTATGTATGAATGCACTTTAAAGAAATGTATCTAGGTGATGTGATGTAATAATGAATCTAAATGACTTAAAAATATTCAAAACATAACTAAGTGATAAATGAAAGTGAAATGACAATGCAAATAAATGCAACTAAGGGATAATGAATAACTGCACCTTAATGTAATTAAAAGGATAATGAATAACTGCACATTAATGCAAAAGAGGATAATGAATAACTGCACCTTAATGCAATTTAAAAAGATAATGAATGCATAATGAATGTTGTTAAAATGAATGCACTATATGGATGAATGAATGTTCTTTGAGAAAAAAATGCACTTAAATGAAATGCAAGTAAATGATAATAAATGCATCTGATGTGTTAAATGTCTTAATGGGATGAACAAATTAATGCACATAAATGATTATCAAAATGAATTGAAGTGCAACTAAATGATAATGAACTGAATGCAGTTGATGTAATTAAATGATAATGCCATACCATAACGATATATGAAGGCAAGTTGGTGAGTTTTTGTAGATGCGGAATGTAGATGATGTATCAAAGAACTCCGTCATGATTTATTTGTATCCAAGACAATTTCTTTGCATGCAATAATTGATATGAATAATGAATGAGAAAATTGATGGGTGATATGCAACAAAATGCAATATAAACATATGAGATGAAATGACGTTCCATAGAGTATTCATAGTGCGTTATTTTCCTCATCGAGCAAGGTAGTATCGTTCTTGGCCGAGGTAGTAGGAACCAAGTTTGGAGCATTTCTTGTAAGCAAGCATTTAAGACAAGTAAAAGAAAGGGACGCGCCATTCTGGTTCATGCACAAATGGTCAAAGTATACGCTGTAGCTAGTAAGCCATAGCGATCCATGACTAGATTTTTGCATATGATCACATAGCTTAGTGAACTTCCCACGTAGACACCATTAGTACATGCCCCAGAACTTCATTGGAGCAATTCACAAACAATAAACAAAATGATACTTAGGAACCATCCCGTCTACTCTAATCACTTGTGGATATTTTGGAGTAGTATAGGAACCTGAAATGAATGAATAAATAACTAACAAACTGACCAAATACTTGATAGCGTAAACATAATTTTCTTGTCAAAGAATATGTTATCATGTCCGTGTTTTGGAAGGAAGGATGCATCCTTGTTAAGACAATTGTGTGTACTTGTTTTGATTGTTTGGTCGATTTGATAAGTGATCATCGTTTGAGTAGCTCAAAATGTTTGTGTGGTGTCTGTTGTGAGGTGTATGTACAAAGGATTTTATGCATTGCAAGGTTTTTGATTGATGTTTGATGTTTTATCATGTTTTTTTGGATTTCTCGAGTGTTTTAAAATGTTTTTGGATTTTGTGAGTGTTTTTTGAATGTTTTTGGTATTATTTCTAGACAGTTTTGAATGAAGAACTCAATGAATCACAAGTAATGTAGAATCCACTTCCATCAATAGGTTAAGAGGACTGCCCCCAGTTTAGACATCACCATGAAAAGTAGGATGCAGGATGCATGAAGTACTAACCTTGATTGCAGATCAATAACAAGCCATAGTTTGAATGATGGATGAATGGATGCAATGAATGTGATCGCAACAAGTCTGAAAGACAATGGAGTCATAGCCCTTACGAGTGGCACCTGTTTTCCAGGTTTTCACCATCGCACTTACCCAAGGTGCCACCAGAGTGGTTGTTCACCATTTGGATGCATGATTTTTCTCTTTACTATTTTGATTTTTTTGTATTTTCTTCAGGACATTTTTCTGAATGTTTTTGGTGTTTTTCTAGTTTATGATAGATCCTAATGCTCTGTACAGCTTATGTATGAAACCGTTTGAGGTGCATGTTGTTGATCGGATCTACGAGCGGTTCCCCTTATGAAGTAGCCAACTGATATGCCTCAGACCCAAATACAATAGTGATAATATATGGACCCAGCTAGTTTGATTCAAACTTTCCTTGATGTTCTCTATTTGGTTGATTACAAGGATTTTATCCGAGAACAAGATCACCTACCTCAAATGTATGAGGTTTAACCTGATGATTATAGCTTCTGCTCATTCGCTGCTGATAGGCCTTGAGGTGGTTGTATGCAGCTTGTCGTCTTTCATCAAGCGGTTCCAAGTCTTGAAGACGTGAGACTTGGTATGATTCATCATCTATCAAATTGTGCAAAAAACCAGTAGAGATGGTATCTCAACCTCAATAGGAAGGATGGTTTCTGCGCCATAGACAAGTGAGTAGGGAGTTGCACCTGTAGGGGTTCGAATGGTAGTTCGATATGCCTATAGTGCTGTATTTAATTGAATGTGCCAATCATGGCCAACATCATTGATTGTCTTCTTGAGGATTCTCAATATATTTTTGTCCGATGCTTCGGCCTGACCATTGCCTTGTGGGTAATACGAAGTGGAAAAGTGATGTTGTATGTGAAACTTCTCACAAACATCCTGATTTTTGAAAGGAAGCCCGTTATCTATTATGATGGACATGGGTACAACATAGCGGCAGATGATGTAATTAAGTATGAATGAGGCGATCTGCTTGCCGGTGACTTGGGTAAGTGGAACAACTTCAATCCACTTTGTGAAGTATTCAATGGGGGTAAAGATAAATTTGTGGTCATTGGATGAAGATGGATGGATTTTAACCACAAGGTCAAGTCCCCATTGACAAAAGGGCCATGGTGTTGTGATTGGTTGCAATTCCTATGCTGGTGCATGTATCAGGTCTCCGTGAACTTGGCATTTCTTGCATTTTCTAACAAAATACTAGGAGTCTTTTTCCATGGTGGGCCAATAGTATCCAACGTGCATGATTTTCTATGCTAAAGAAGGACCGCTTGAGTGAGCCCCACAAATTCCTTCATGTACTTCTTCCAAGGCCATTGTTATCTCATCTTGTTCCAGACATTGAAGGAGAGTACCATCAAGACTTCACCGGTATAGGGTTTCGGAAATGATGGTATATCGAGCGGTTTGGCAAATGAAGGTTTTGCGTTGGTTATTGGATTGGTTAGGAGGGAGTGTGTGATCATGGAGGTAAGTGAAGAAATCACCGTACTATGGGGATTTAGAACCGACTAGGCAACATATCATTTTAGTTTTAGGGATATCATACGCGGGGTTCCAAAGCTGTTCTACCAAGAAATCGTAGCGTGTGGAATTTTGTAGAAGATCCAGGAGGGATGCAATTGTAGCCATTGCGTCAGCAACTCGATTCCGATCTCTAGCTACTTGCTCAAAGGTGATAGTCGTAAATGATTCTTTGTAACAATCCACCATCCTTTTATATGGCATGAGCTTATCATCCTTAGTTTGATACTCATAAGTGACTTGTCAGATGACTAGCTGAGAATATCCATATACCTGTAGCTCTTTGAGATGCCATTGTATAGCCAATTCGAGTCCTATGATTAAGGCCTCATATTCTGCTATATTATTGGTGCATGGTAAAGTGAGCCTGTATGACTTTGGGATGCTGTCACCTTGAGGTGTGATGAAAAGAATGCCTGCCCCCGAGCCATGTCTAGTATATGAGCCATCAAAGTAGAGCTTCCATGGTTGTGTTGCTATGATCATGAAGATCTCTTCATCTGGAAAATTTGAAACAAGAGGATGGTCACTTGTGAGGGGTGCATCAACCAACTAATCTGCAATAACTTGCCCCTTGATAGCCTTGCAGTCCACGTACTCAATGCCAAATTCACTCAGAATCATAACCCATTTGGCCAAGCAGCCTGTCAGTGCTTCCTTGCTGAGTAGGTATTTGAGTGGATTGATTTTAGCAATGAGTTGTACCTTGTGTGTCAACATGTAGTGCCTCAGTTTGGTGGCTGCCAAGATAACTGCTAGGCAAGCTTTCTCAATACGTGTGTAATTGAGTTCATAGCCTACCAATGTCTGAGAGATATAGTATACAACACATTCTTTTCCTTCTGCATTGTGTTGTGCCAAGAGTACTCCTAATGCCATATTAGTAGCTGAAATATAGAGATATAGAGGTCTACTTGGATCCAATGGGATTAGCAATGGTGTATTCATCAGGTAATCTTTAAGCATTTGGAATGCTTGCTGGCACTTTGTATCCCATTGAAAGCGGATATTCTTGTGTAACAAATGCATGAAGGGATGACACTTATCAGCCAATTATGTAATGAATCTTCGAATTGATTGTAGCCACCCTTGTAGTGTCCTTAACTGACTGATGTTCTTGGGAGGTGGCATGTCCATAATTTCTTTGACTTTCATCGGATCTACTTCAATGCCCTTGCTTGAGACAATGTATCCTAGGAGCTTCCAGGAGGTCACTCCAAAGACACATTTCTTTGGATTAAGTCATACATGATATTGCTCTAATTTGTCAAAGATTTAACCCAGTATTTCTAGATGACCTTCTCTTGTTAATGATTTAGCTAGTAAATCATTGACATAATCCTCCATTATAGTGTGCATTAGGTCATGAAAGATGGTTGTCATTGCTCGCTGATAGGTTGCCCTTGCATTTTTTAGACCAAATGGCATCACGTTCCAACAATAGGTTCCCCATGGGCATGTGAAAGCAATTTTATGTTGATCTTCTGGAGCAATCTTGATCAAGTTGTACTCGAAAAAGCCATCCATAAGAGAAAGCATGGCATGACCCATTGTGAGATCGACAATCATGTCAATGTTTGGTAAGGGGAAGTCATCCTTCAGGCATGCCTTGTTCAAATCTCTGAAGTTAGTATAGATACGGATGCCCCCATTAGGCTTGCCGATAGGTACAATGTTGGAGATCCAATCAACATAATCGATTGGTCGAATGAAGATAACATCTAAGAGCTTTTTGAGTTCTGCCTTGACAAGCACAACAATCTATGGGTGCATCTTTTTGAGCTTTTTTTTTACCGGTTTAGCTCCTTCTGCCATGGTGAGGTGATGCATGACCAAATTAGGATCTAGACCAGGCATGTCTGCATAAGACCATGCGAAGTTGGTTTGACACTTCTGGAAGAATTCTACAAATTTGGGTTGTTCCTCTAGAGTGAGTAGAGATGCCAAATGTATTTGGTGAGGAGTCTTAGGGGTCCCCACATTAAATTATTTTGTTTCTTTGATTAGGATCGTCGATCTCTCCTGATTTGTACTAGAGGGGAGGATGTCAAACCTTTCGTCCTCAGGCACCTCAGAGAGGTTTTCACCTTTGGATATGCTCTTTATTTTTACTTTTTTGGGATCAACAAGTGCCACTGTGTGGTTTTCACTAGAAGATCCATATTTTATTGTGATGTTTTTGCAGCTAAAAGGTTTGGCATCTACCCCAAAGTATGCTATGCTATTAAGTTCGATGGCAAATCCAGCTTTGTGATCCCCACTTGGTATGTGATCTCGTATTTCTAAAAAGTCGATGAGCGCCTCATTGTTTTGGAAGTGATCAAGACATGCGAGATTTGGTTGGTTCCAATCAATGAGTTCAGGGTGGATGATAGGTATGACCTCATTGATTAGGTTAAGTTCAAGGGAGGCGTTAGTGAGGGTTAATATAGATGAGTGAAGTTCATTAATGGTACTCTCCTTGTCAGGTTCTGGTGTCAGATTTGATGTAGGACCCATGGAAGGTGTTGCTTGCTCACGACCCCAAAAGGTTTTAATCCAAGCCTCTCCATAAACCAAGATATCTTTACGAGGTGACAGAGGCAATGTGTCTTACTTGTCTGAAGTATTTAGATTCACTATATCAAATTCCCACTCATGCGAGTCAGTCTCTGAATCACTCTCTAACATCCTATTACTGTACCAGTCTAGGGTATCCTTTGTATTGAAGAGTGTATTTGTCATGGGTGTATGCACTTTTATAGGTGGGATTATTGGTGCTCCCAACAGGATTATACGAGTTGTTGATGCTGTTGGTGCTGTTGGTAGGATTATCGGTGTCGTTGAATCTGTTACTGAGAGTATTGGTGTTGTTGGTGCTACTGTTGTTTCTAATGGAATTATCTGTGTTGTTTATGCTGCCGATGGTACTGATGCTGCTGATGGAGTTATGGAGTTTGTTGATGGTGCTACTGCTACTGATGGTTTTATCAGTCTTGTTGGTGCAATTGGTGCTACTGCTGCTACTGATGGAATTATCGGTGCTGTTGATGCTGCTTGTATGATTGAAGCTGCTGATTTGATGATCAGTTTCGTTGGTATAGTGCGTTTAGTTGGTTCTATAGATATAATCAAGGAGGGTCTCCTTGAAGTAACTGTTTGATACATAGGGTTGTTGGGCTTACCTTTGAATCTGAGTTTAGGAAGAGACTCCTTGTGAAAACCTAATCCAGTGTTATCTTTGGGTTTCAACTCAGGCTGCAAGGGCTCGTGTCGTCCTTGTTTGCAATGTCCCAAAGCACTTTGACCATCATATCCCATTCTTTGCAGGATAGTGAGGCCTTTGCCATATTATCAGTAGGAAGTTTATCCTATGGGATTTCTGTGGTGATAGGGTCAATGTAGATCCATTCTGCTAGGTCCTCATCTCTGGTTTCCTCTTCCTTACTTTTACCAGGGATGAATTGTGCTAAAGTGCATGCTTGCTTGGCTAGTGGTGGTTGAAGCAACTTTTGAGGCTTGCCATAAGTTCTAGGGGAAGTGGGTAATTGCCCAACACAAAAGAGTTGACTTAGATTATATTCCCCAGGACCTTCCTCTGCCATTTTCATTTTCAATTTCTCTTGCTTTGGTATAGGGGTGTTTGAGCTGGAAAGAGAGGTTGGACTAACATATGATGTGGATGGCATAGCTTCTTTGTTGTTAGGAACGGTAATCTCTAGTTGATGGTTAATATTGTTACAATATGCAAATGGATTTGCATCGCTAAGGATTGTGATTTCTACACCATTATGGGGAAACTTGATACACCGATGATAGGTGGATGGAATGGCTTGCATAGCATGTATCCAAGGTCTTCCTAACAAAAGATTATATGGCAGAGGAAGGTCCAGAACTTGACAGATGATATGCTTTACCACTGGGCCCACTCTCATAGGTAATGCAACAACTCCTTTGGAAGAACGCTTTGCATCATCATAGGCCTTAATGGTTATCTTTTTGCTAGGGTCCATTGATTCGATTGCATATCCCAATGTTGTGACCAACTGTAAGGTACATATATTCAAGCTGGCTCCATTATCAATCAAGACTCGCTTGATTATGTGTTGGTTGACAAATCCTTCAATGTGAAGGGATACATTATGTGGTTGTTGGAATGAAGCATTGTCACTTTCAGAAAAAGTGAGGCATGGTGATGACCTAAGAATGCCAACCATGGCTTGAAATTGATCTATGTTAAGGTTGGCGGGGACTTACACTTCTTGGAGAGCTTGATCCAATATTGTTTTGTGTGAAGGGGATAAGCACAAAAGCTCTAATATGGATATAAGTGCGGGCATTTTGTCCAATTTTTCCACATGGTTATATTGCTTGGGCAATGGAGACATTCCTTGTGGTGCAGCGTGAGTGTAGGATTTGGATCTTTGATGGTGAGGGTTGCAACTTGTTCGTCAACGTCATAGAGGTAATTCACAATATAATTATAGGTTGCTTGTGTATAATTTTTAGTATCTGTGTTTCACCCGGAGGTGGAAGGACCCCTTTGATCATGTGATGGAAGTGGATTCTTAAACATTAGATGATCGTCATTTGATGTTTTAGGGTCGTGTCCTTTGATTTCAATTTCTCCTCAATCAATGAGATCTTGAACAAGATGTTTCAGTTGATGACAGTTATTCATTTAATGCCCTTTCCCTTGGTGGAATTCACAATGTTCATTATCTCTCCACCATGGAGGTTTGAACTGAGGTTAATAGTTAGATGTTTTCAGTAAGGTCACAAGATTTGAAGAGACCAATCGATGCAATATTGTTTTGATGGGTTCCCCTAAGGGTGTGTATGTGCATTTTGGTTTATAGTTCTATTGCCATTGTCTTGGTTCTTCTTGTGGTGCATTGCGACCTTGATTTTGTGGAGGAGTAATGGTGTTATTTTTTAGGAGGGAGATTTTGCCTCGTGAATCTGACCATAGTTTGTGCAATTTTTACGGTCCTTGCATCTATGACCCCGTCATTGACGATGTTCTTGTTCTTGTTATAGAAATTTGGTTTATCACTATTAAAATGTGGGTGAGGGCCATCTTTTAGTTCATTGTATTTTGATAAGTCCCTTTTTGATAAGGGCTTGATCACATTTTAATCCCTGGGTGATCATTTATTCAGAGGACTCTGTGCCCTTCATGTCTAAATGGAATTCCATCTCATCGTTCAAGTTGGAAATGAATATTTCCACTAGTTCTTGTTTAGGCAATTGAAGAGAACGTTTGCTAGACAGTTTCCTCCATCGTTGCAGGAAAGCTGAAAACAACTCCCTTGGCTTTTGTTTGGTGTTGCATAGATCTGCCATGGTAACATCTCGTTCTATGTTATTTGAATAATGCACGATGAAATTTTGTACTAGTTCCTCGAATCTTCTAATGTCGCCTGGTAATTGGGAAAACCATTGTGTGGTTGTCCCCCCCAAACTCTGAGGAAAGAGGTGCATTAGATAGGTGTCTTCATAAGCCACTTCTAGGCAAGCTGAGTGAAATTCCCAGACATGATCTCTAGGGTCTCCTTTTCCCCGATACTTTTTGAATTTAGGTGTTTCAAACCCTCACAGAAAAGGTGGCATATGTAGGTTCCTATCAAAGGGATAGGGACAAATATCGTTAAGTGCAAACTAGGTAGTCTTCATGCAACTATTGAGTTGCTGAGCGAGATTCTCGACTTGTTCTCTCAACATGTCTATTTTGGTAGGAGGAGGAGGTGGGGGATTTCCTTGATTAAGGTCATATCAGAAGTAATATCTACCTCTTCCACCATCATTATGACTATGGTGTTCTGATGTCTTCCGTATCTGTGCGGTATCAAAATTAGAGGGTAGTTTAGCACCCTCTTGAGCAAGTCTCAAAAAATGAGCATCTGCGTTGTTTTTTAGGATTTCATCAAAAAGTCGATTGAAGCTGGGATTATGTTGTGCTCATTCTATAGCTTTGGGAGTTGGAGTGCTAGGATCTTCATCATTTGTACCTCCTCCAATGGCTTCTTGAAAATCGTTGAGGTTTTTTTCTTCTCTTCTTTGATGTCTAGTTGTCTAGTTTTTGATCTGGTGTGAGCCATTTGAAAGTTTTGTGGTTGGTGAAAGTGATTATGAGTTGGTGATGAAATACTTTGATGAGAGATAAGTGTTTTGTGAAGTGTTTAGAAGATGGATCTCTAACACTGAAGGTTGGATGTTACCAAATTTCTTTGTGAATTGCTCTTTGTGTTGTCAACAATGTTGATGTAATGAGGTATAGCAAGCTTTGAGATGTGTTACAAACCAAGCTACCTAGTAATGAGAGGATGCATTCATAGACTAGTTTTAACCTGCGTAGAAATGCCTCTTAGGATGATTTATCCTAGATGTAGAGACACTCTAAAGGTGATGTGTTCTTTGATTTAAGCAATATGTAAAAATAACTTAGGACAAGACCTTTTTATGTTTTGAGAGTTTGAATGGATTGATGATGTATGAATGTGAAAGTGGATAGAATATGGACGTCAATAAAAAAATTGTGTCACAAAGGGGACTTCTTCTTCCTCTTCTCTTTCAGGGGTTGGTGGTTCTTCTCGAGCTATGGTATATGTAATGCAGATGTTTGGAAAGAAAGAAGGGTTGATTTTGCCTCCTTTGTTTTTGTGATAACTCAAGGCTCTATACTGAGTAAAAGCTCTATTTTTCAAAGGCTCTTTATTGAACTCATTGGATTTTCCTTGAAGATATAGATGCATATGATGCAAGAAGGCTCTGTGTGAGATAAAAATTTGTCTATTGAGATAGAAAAAATTCCTTCTTTTGATAAAAACCTTTGAACTCAATGGTCTTTTCTTCAAGTTGATATGTTGATGAAAATTCCTTTTTCTCAAGATTTGAATGTTGGTCATATAATTTGATATTTTTTTGCACTTTTTTTGTTGGTCAAATGTTTGATGGAAAATTGTGTTGGATGAATACTTGGTTTGAATTGGTTTTGAATTTCTTTGACAAGAAAACATAGCAAGCACACAAACACAATAATTTTGCCTCAAAAGACACAAATAGGTGGTGTGCGTCTAAATCAACCCAATGTATGAAATTTTTGACCCCTTTTCAACTGTTTTTGTATGTTTTTCCAAAAGCCTAAAGTTGGCTCAAAATATTACTGGTCCGACACAAAATCAAGACACTTCAAACACATTTTATCCCTAAGGTCAAATGGCCAGTTGCGATAATTTCAGCCCACATCTTGATATTTCTTCAACTTTGGTACTACATACCTTATGAATCCTGCTATAGTCGGTAAGGATGTGATATACTAAATCTTGTGCGAGCATAACAGATAAATAATCCCTATGATGGGGGAGTCACCACTTTTATCAAGCTATAAGTAGCCTTTCAAAAAGCCCTGTTTCTACTCAAGGAAATATGTATGGGGAGTATCTTGGGAGCAAAACCATTTATGCTCTTGCACTGAACTTCTCATAAATATTCTCAATCAATAGAATGGGTGAGTTTCTATAATAAAAGGTGTCTAGTAATGTTCGATGTTTTTGGACATAAGTTCATTCTACAGTGACTCACTTAAGAGCGTTGTAACTTGTGGTGGGGCCCATATGTCCTTTTGACAAGTTACACTATAGGAACAACGATACCCAAGGCTACAAATTTCGCTCTCACCTGATTTCTATAGCAGCTCGAAGGATTTACTGCGCGAGGTCATTCCCAAGAGTGAAGTGTCTTTTGGTAGGGCTCTCTTAAACAGATAAAATTTTGAGCATTACTAACACTTTTCTTTTGCACCCAGGACCACTAAAGACAAGGGAGAGGATAGTGTGTGTTAGAAGTAGGACCACTCTATAAACTTTTTGCACAAGTGTGCCAATCACTGAAAATACTTGTTCTTTTTAACCAATTTATAGCAATGTGATCTAAAAGCTATTGGAGATGTTGCTCCAACAAACATGGTGTTCTTTTTGTAACTAGGAACTTGAAATCTTGGTCAACAAAAAAATGAAGCAAATTTGCTTGAAGTAAAGTCGATTTGGAAACAAAACTTTAATAAATTGTTGGTTCTTTTTAACTTGCAAAAATCAAAATTTGATTATGATTTTTAGCCTTTGTGCAAGAAAATGAAAGTTTGTTTGTCCTGTTTTAAGCCCAAATAAAAATTGTTCCTAACTTACAAGAAAAAACAAATTTGTTGGGTTTGAATTTGTGGTTCTTTTTACTTTGCCAAGTGAGGTTCTTTTTAAAGTCCAAACTAAAAAAAATTCGATTCTTTTAATGACCCAAAAGGAAATGTGAAGTTGATTTTTAACCAAAAATAGAAAGTGAATCCTTTTTAACCCAACTTTAAAAACAAAGTTAGTAAAAAAAGAATTAAAAATTCCTAATCTAACTCTTCAAATCCCGCAATAGAGTTAGTAAAAACCCGCATACACAAACAAACAGTTAGTGAAAACTCAGTTTTTGGTGGGCTTCTACAAGCCTAAATTTTTTGATTTTCGATTACAAAGAATTTTTTTACAACTCTCTATTACAATAGCGTTACTCTGTGTGAAAACATAAGCGCTATTTAGCACAAAGGCACTAAATAACAGACAAAGCACTAATAGAAAGACAACTACGCTAAAGTATGGACAAAGACGCTAAAAGACTATGTCAAACAGAATAAAATTCTGTCAAACAAAGAGCGCAAAAGTGCTAAAACTAGGTACAATAATGCTATTTGAATAGCAATAGCGATACAATGGAGACAATAGCGCTAATTGGAAGACAATAGCGCTATTCTGGTGAACAACAATGCTAAAGTTCCAACTTTCGAAGGTGCTAAAATGTGTTCAAGAGTGCTAAAGTGCGACCTGTGTGTCAATTTCAACAGTACAAAATGTTAGTAGTTATCAAAATTTGGATCAGAAGGTTGCATGTTCGATTCACGTCGGGTTCACCAAATGGTGCTCTGCAAAAAGGATTAGAATAGTGATGGAAACACAACAACACAAGAAACAAGTTCAAATGTTAGTGTTAGCAACACAAGACTATCCTAAACAAGCATATCAAGAGAGATATTAAACATAAAATGGAAATCATGCAAATATAAAAGAGATAAAATACACTCCAAATGCTAACCAAGATCTTCATAGCTACTCCTCCCTTGTTCCTCTCCTCTCCAAGTTCTACATGATTGTAGCTCTCAGCTTTGCACTACTATGGAAGTCTTATGGAGATTCAAGATTGAAGATGATTATGAAAATATGCATATCTAAGCTAGCTAGGAATGAGAGAAAATGAGTTAATTAAGTTATTATCTATTTTAACCAAAAGATAATGTGGATTATGATTTTACTCTAAAATTCTCTCTCAAATTCACTATAACTTAGATGCATACAAGTTTTATGGGATCTGGATTATGAAAGAATGAACTCTATTTATAGGAAAAATAGAGAAATGGATGGTTGAGATTGAGTAGTCTCAACAAGGGCCATGATTGATGAGTTTATGATCCATGTGAGGGTTTTCAATCCAATCCCAGGATGACAAATGTCATCATGAGATGGGTTGAGAGGAGAGGGAAGAAGCATTAAATTCTTGACATGACTTGAAGGTTAACTTGGGAGGTAAGGTTAGTGTTGAGTTGAATGAATAAAGCCATTATCCAATTGATAAACTCTTGTGCAAGAGTTAGTGGGGATAACCATGGTGAAAGCAATAAATGCTTGAAGAGACCCATGAGTCAAATGGAGGTTGAGTTACAGGGAAAGTCCCTAACAATGTGAGCAAGTGGAATTAACCATAAATGGTTATGTAAGAGCCATTAATGGTCATGTAAGAGCCATTAGTGGTTTGAAAGACTTTAGGGGTTAACTCGTTGAATACATAAAGCATTAAATGTTTTTCAAAGACTTTGGAGGCTTTGAGAAGTGACTTCAAGTTGCTTAGGGATGTGACAATATTTAGGAGATGGATTAGGCTAATTAGGAGTGGTTAGAGGAATTTAGAAAGTGGTTAGAAGAGTCTAGAAGGGGATTTAGGATTGCAAGTGGGTTTGGTGGGTGAGGGAAAATAGGATTTTTAATTAAAATAAAATTAATTTATTTCAATTGTGGTTGCAACTTGCATTTGTAGGAGAATGCAAGTGGGGGGTAGTTTAGGGATTTAAATAAATGTTTTAATTATTTATTTAAAAGAGGAAAGGGGGGGTTGAATTAAATAAATATATTTTATTAATTTAATTGATTTTGAGTGTGGCTAAATGATTTAATTTAAATAAATTGAATAATTTATTTAATTAATAGGAGAAGGGGTTGAGGATGAATTAATTAAATAGTAATTTATTTAACTAATTATTGATGCTTAAATAATCAAATAAATAATAAATATTCATTTAATTAAGTGGATAGATTTATGTGACTACAGTTTCTATCAAAAGGCTTGGAATATTATTGAAAAGGATTTATTGGAAGTTGTGGAGGAATCAAGAGAGAATCCCTATATGTGTAGAGATTTCAATAACACCTTCATTACCTTGATTCCGGAAAAAGAAGAGGTTTCAACTTTCGATTATTTTTGGCTTATATCTGTATGCAATGTATCCTACAAAATCATCTCAAAGGTCATTGCAAATAGGTTGAAAATGTTATTTCCGAGTTTTATTTTAGAGGAGAAAAGTGGTTTTGTGTTAGGTAGGTTGATCATGGATGGGATTGTCATTGCACGAGGCAATTCACATGATTAGACGAGTTCATGTTGTTTGAGAGTTTTTGAGATTGATTTTGAAGAAATTTGGTTTTGCAGAGGTTTGGATTGATTGGATTTTTAGTTGCCTATCCACTGCTTGGTTTTCTGTTTTGGTTAATGGGATCCCTCAAGGCTCTTTCAATTCTTCAAGGAGAATTAGGCAAGGTCACCCTTTATTGCTGGGTTTGTTCATTATTATGACAATTTTTTTGAGGAGTATGATTGTGAAATGCAGATTAGATGGGAGATGGAAAGCTGTTTGTATTGCCTAGGGAACTTAGGTGATTACCCATCAACAATTTGCTGATGATACTATGCTTATGGGGGAAGCAAATTTCAGGGAGGTGAGAAATATGAGGGAATCTGGAGACAAATATTGCAAACTTTGTGGTCAAATGGTCAATTGGCATAAGTCAGAGGCCTTCTTCTTTCATACTAACCAATTAAGCAGAGAGACTTTTGTAAAATATTGAGGATTAAACTGGGGAGGCTTCCTGGTAATTTTTTGAGGCTACCACTCTTTGCAAGGGCAAATAGAGTATCTCTATGGAACAAGCTAGTTGATGCGCATTGTGGGAAACTAGAAGGATGGAAAAGAAGATAGCTCTCATATGTGGGTAGACTAATCATGCTCAAGTTTGGGATTTCTGCTATGCTGATTTATTCAATGATGTGCATGATATTACTTGCTAAGATTATCAGGTTGGTTGAGTAGAAAATGAGGAAGTTTTTTTGGAATGATGGGTAGGAACAAGACAAAAATTCCTTTGCTTGCATGGGAAAAGGTGTGTCAACCAAAGGTTTCACGAGGAGTAGGATTGAGGAAATGGAACATTATGAATGAGGTTATGGGAGAAAAGATGGTTTGGAACCTTTATTGCAAACCAAATAAAAAATGGGTAAAGATACTCAGACACAAGTACGTTGATTCAGTAGAAGAGAACAAGATCCTTACTGTTTGCGACCCACCTAGGGGCTCTTCAATCTGGAATATTTTTCTTGAGTACAGACATATTATTGTTGACCACATAACATGGAAATTGGGGGATGGTATGAAAGCAATTTTATGGTATGGTTCCGTGGAAGGGTAGCTGCCTTTGGTTGAAAGTAATAATAGGGAGGACCTTCAGAGAATTACTAAAGTTGGATGGGGAATGAAAGCATTGAATTATATCATAAAGGAGAATGTATAAGGGGAAATAAAAAGGATATGGAGAGATGATGAGGAGCTTGGATTGCCTCAGGAAGATGGGTAGATCTTGAAGAATGTTATGGAAAGATGAAATTTTGTTATGACTGGTTCCAAAGATGAGTTAGTTTGGTGTGGGTCAAAACGAGGAGAATATGATGTTAGAATTGGATACAAGCTAGTTGAAGGTGCAACAGATGATAGGCAAGGTGTGGGACAGATGTGTTGGAATATTTTTGTCTCCCTAAGGTGGGGAATTTATCTTGGTTATCCACCAAAGGGAAGATTCTAACATGAGAAAGAATGACGAGGTATGGTTTTCATGGCCCATTTGCTTGTGTTCTGTGTAGGGAGCATGAAGAAATAGGGGATCATCTACTTTTGCAATGCAAGTTTGCTCGTCATTGCTGGGAGATGGTTTTGGAAAATTGAATTATTCCCGTGTTTTTCCTAAGACTATTAAAGAGATGTTTCAAGGGTGGAGAGTTCCCACTATCAGTTTAACCTTTGATTGTATTTGGCAAGTGTGTCCTACATCGATAGTTTGGGAAATATAGGAGTGGAATTGAAGGATCTTTTAGGGAAGAGAGGAATCTGAGGCTAGACTGTGTGTGAGAATTAAAAATTCTATTTTTGAGTTGGTCAATTTTGGAGTTGCATGCCAAAACCCAGAGAAAAGGAGGTTTATTTCCCTAGATAGTTAAATGCAAATAAAATAGTCTAGTCTGAAAAATTTTGCTTGCTAATGGGAAATTAAGGGTTAATTTTAGGAGGAATAGGCAAGATGTGGAGTGGATCAAACCAGAATAAGGTTGGGTGAAGGTTAATTTTGATGGTTCTTTGAAATGGAATCCTGGGCCTTCGAGGGCAGGGTGTGTTGCTTGGGACTCAGATGTAAACATCCTTGCCATAGATTCAAAGAAATTTTAGAATGTGACTAACAATGAGGTTGAAGTGCAAGTGGCAACATTAGTAATTAATTTGGTGAAATGGATCAAAGCTGATCAATTGCATCTCGACGGGGATTCTTGAATAGTAATAAAGGCAATTGCCAATGGGGGCACTCATGATTGGAAAATTGACAAGTGGGTCACAATTATTAAGAGGAAATTAGAAGGTTTCAAATATTTCACACTTTCACATGTGTACAAAGAAGGCAATGCTTTGGCCGAATCACTATCCAAGTTGGTGGTTGAATTGGCAAGTTGATCTCGATGGTAATGAATTGATGTTGGACTTGGTGATGTGTGGGATCAGTACAGGTCATGTTTCATTTATTTTTGGTGGCCTTGAACACTGTGAAGGATGAGATTTTTTGAGGTGGAGTGTAGGAGACTAGACATTTATTGCCTGCATGCTTTGAGGCTCCAGATTTTTTATTTCTATTACCTCTGAATTTGTGTGCATTTTTGTTTGCTTGGAGTTGGTCTGGAAACTTTAGGTGAAGAAGCGCAGCATGGGAAAACATTTGGCATGGAGGCCAATTTCATCTTGAAAGTGACTAAGCAATAAATGTCTTTCTTGGGGAAGATTACAGATGACCATTTGAAGAACGTTTTCACTATAGATGACCCCTTCTTTCTCATCCAGGTCAAGAAAGTTTTGGGGTATGAATTTTTTCTAGAAAACATGAAGTACTAGGTAAATACAAACATTTATTCCATGTTTTGTGTGTGGGTCTTGGAGTGCAGTACTGTTCAAGAGGTGAAGAGAATAATGGAGTGTTGTGTGAAACCAGAATGGAGGGTGGGATTGGATGCATTGCTTGCATTGGTAAAGTCCGGATGAGGGTTTGTCATGACTCTCAGTGATTGGGTGGCGGATCGGCGGTTCCCGATTACCCACTCAATGTGCATCCTTTCTTTTTGTGAAAAGCTATGGAGGATAGAAATACTCGTAGGCTCATTGCTGTGGAGGGGTGACGTACCATCAAAGATTATGTAGCTGATTGGGAGAAAGTGTTGGCGTCTGGACTGCCGAGGGAGTTGATGGATTGCGATGAGGGTTCATCATGACATTTTAAATGATAATTTATGTTTTAAAACTTTTAATTATTTGTGAACTAATATGCCTGGCAGCGTCCTTATTACTCACATATTTATCCATTTTTGCTATTATACTCTGCATATTAGAAGTAATATTAGAAATAGTATCTTATGCTTAAATATTTCACTTTTTGATTAAATTTATAAATATGGATGTTGTGTTAATTAGAAATATGTTACCTTGTTCTGTTATGTTGTCATAAATGTATTTTTGAATATATTTTGTGGGACAAGCAAGCTAAATCAGTTAACTCTAGTTTAGTGGCCACTTGTTTGCTGATGGATTTTGGAATGCTTCAGCTTGAAGATCATCTTGATCTTCCATGCGTTTATTACATCAGCTATCTTTGAAGCATTAAATTCATTCTGAATTTTATTTGTTCGATGGTTACATTTTCTTTCAATTTTGTTGTAGTTGTTACTATGTTTTAAGCGGGTAACATGATTTGAATTTGAATAAATGGATATCTATAAATATCTTGTCGAGTCCTATAATAGGTAATAGGAAAATTAGTCAGTAAGTTATTTAGTAGTACTAGAGCTTCACATTGTAACCAATAGGTCTATTTCCACTTCCTGTTGGAAGTAAATTTCAATGAAATCAACAAGTTGATCTAAGAATTTGTATATTGAGGATACCACCAGAGGGAGAGCAGAGCCCGCTCAACCAAAGGGAGGTGATCCTTGTGTTGTTTCTCTTTTATGTTTGATTTCATTCATTAGAATTTATTTCCCATTAATTAGAATCTTTATTAAATTATCTTGGTTAGAATAAATTTTTAAGCCGTAGTTGTTTCATTTTTAGTAAGATCTTGACTTGATAAATGCATAGAGATTTTAATCTTTAGTTGTTAGTGAGTTTGTTTATAGTAGATGAATGTAATTTCTCATTTTTAGTAAGATGAGGAATTTGGTACTAAAGAAAAGAACAAAAACATTGTTGGGACTAAATCATGGAATTAATTGCTTTCCTGTTGTTTAAATTAGATTTATAATTTTGCACTATAATTTAGGTTTATTTTCTACAAGCGTAAATTAGATTTACTTTTCAACAAGCATACAATAGGATTCTTTCCAAGCACCTAATGATAGATCTGGTTTTGTAGAAAGATAAAAGTTTTTTCAGCGTAAGATTAGAAAATTCCATGGTTAAGATCTTTAATTCTTTGATGTTCAAATAATTGGTATCAGACTTGAATTATTTTTAGATCCATTGAATTTCATAGTTTTGTCCTTAGAAAAATCCTTAAGTTCTCCAATCACAGTCTCTTAAATAGCTCTAGATAGATCCTGACAGCTCCTGATGGAGCATGATCCAACCTTAGTCACTATTCTACAATGCGCAACCCCCATAGTTGAGACTACCCTTATCGCAGACATCTTCTAGACACACCCCAAGTCAATGATAAAAGAATTGAAATGATGCAAGTTGTGACATCAACGACCTTGCCAATCTTTTTTGGCGCCGTTGCTGGGGAACTTTAAAAAAAAGAGATCTTACTATTGAAGTTAGAATCTTAGTGTTGATAAGGAAAATTTGAGCAGTTTATGAGAAGATCTAGAGATCAATTTGGAAGATTTCTTCTAAGACATTATAACCTTGATCAATTGCTGGAAGAACAACAAAACAAAATTGAAGAACAAGTTGAACATTTTGAACAAAACAACGAAATGGGTGAAAAAGTGCAAGCTAGAGATCCTCCACTGAATAGGACATTCTCATATCCTATTAATTTGAACCTAGGAGAGAATGAACCTCCTATGAAAAATATTTCACTGTTAGTACTACCAACCTTTAGAGGAAAAACTTTTGAAGATCCCAATAAGTTTCTCTTTGAATTCAAAGTCTTATGTCAGACATATGACTACACATCAAAATGAAGTTATTTCCTTCCACTTTGAAAGAATCAACATTAAGATGGTTTAGGGTTTACGAGGTGGTTCAATCTCTACTTGGCCTAAAATGGAAACAATTTTCTTGGATAAATACCATGATTATTGTAGAGTACGAGATAGGAAAGAGGAATTGTTTCGAATGAAATAATTAGAAGATGAGAGCTTAGAGGATTATGTTGATAGATTCATGTTTGTGTACAAGAGGTGTGCTGAAGGACTTAATGCTAATATCACTCGAACAATTTTCTTACGAGAAGTTGATGATGAATCAACGGAAGCTTTGATCTTAATGGGGAAAGGAGATATTAATAAGATTCCTTTAGAGGAAATTGTTGATATTTGCAGAAATTACTCTAGAACAAGAGTCAGAACTAGAGGATCCCCAAAAAATAAAGCTTTAGGACTTGATGTATCTCAAGTTATGGAAGAATTGGAAAGTTTGAAAACTAATATACTCCTCCATCTTAATACTTAGGTAGATAAGAAGAACACTGAGCCTTTAGCCGTCTATTGCTCAAAATGTAGGGGGACACATCTTTTAAGGGAGTTTCCAATGAACTAGGTTGAAATCTGTGAAATTTGTGAGAAAAACCATAGTACAAGTTCTTGCAATATTTTACTAGAAATTAAGAATCATTTAAGAAAGCCACCTATAATTGAAGAAGAACTCAATTATGTTGGACAAAGATTGCATAATGCTGATTTTAGTGCATACACAGGACAATATGGTCCTAGGAATAAATGGAACTATAATCGATGGAATCCTCTAATGCAACCACCTCCTACATCTTGGGGACCTCCTGAATGGGTTAGTCCGCAGTGGAATCAATGCTATCAACCACAATGGAATCCATAGTGGCAACAAAATCAATAGTCATAAATCAAACTCAATTTCAACCATGGAAAAATCAAGTGCCAAAGCATCCTTGGGGACAACTTCCACCTCTTATCACTAGTCAAAATACTACCAATAAATATATCAATGAACCCAAGATTCCTACACAACCAGTTCCCAATCCCAAGAATAACCATCCTCAGTAGGCGTACAATGCTGATATCAATCCTCCTGGTTTAAATGTAATTGAAGTAAATGATATCCAATTAAGGAATCACAATGTTCCCTTCAAGGATAATGTCAAGGAAAAAGGAGATGTAGAAGAAATAAGGGAAGACAAACTAGACATAAACAAGGATAAGGAAGTAACAGATAAAGCACAATATCCAGAACGGTTGGATATACCACAAAAATTTCCTGACTCCTCTAGATTAGATCATGCCAATATGATAGATTCGCCACTTCTTCGGGAATTGAAAAAGATTAATATTGAAATTATATTGCTTCAAGCTATCAAAGATATTCCATAAATAAATCAGCTTATTAAGTCACTCTATGTTTAGACACCTGATAGAAAATGAAATTTTCCACCTATAATACAATTAGGGACTAAACTTATTGATGTTTTGTGAGGAAGATTACTTCCTCAGAAATATAGTGACCCTATTAAGCATATGAGGAATTGAAATACCAAATGTTTTGATTTATTTAGGAGCAAACATAAATTTCATTATGGCAGATACAAGAGAAATGTTAAAAATGACTCAAATTCAACCAACAACAACTGTACTTTAGTTGGCAGATCCGTCTACTGCTAAACCTGAATGTGTCCTAGAAAATATCACATTAACTATAGACACACGAGATTATCTAGTAGATTTATTGGCACTTAAGATTAGTAGAAAAGTATCAAGATATCCAATTATTGTTGGAAGGCCTTTGTTAGCAACTTCTACAACACTTGTAGACTGTAGATCAGACAGTATGACTATTTCCAATGGTCATAAACAAAAGGAGTTAACACTTTATCCTTCAGTGAAACAAACAATACATTCTAATACTCAGCAGTGGGTTGATGAGGATATGGACTTGGAAGAGGATGAAATTATTGAAGTAGCCATGGTCACATTAATTGAACATGTTGAAGAATATGAATACTATGTGGATAAGGGAGAAAAATTGGATACCACTGAGAAGCCTTGTGAACAGATTGAGGAAAACTCTTTTCATCAGAAAGGAGAAATGGGAGCAAAACTTTGAATCATCATGATCAAGATACTTGTCCTTTAAATACCCTTATCAAAGACCCAATTGAAGGAGGAAATCATACAAAGGAGATTTTACTCTCAGCTAATAAACCTCTTTTCATTAATTCATCCTTGCATATAGAACAAGAAAAGGAGTTGAAATTTACTCTAGAAAAACATGCAAAGGCATTTGCTTGGGAATATAAGGACATGAGAGGAATTCATCCTTCAATTTGTACACATCATATTTATGTAGAAAATGTCAAACCCGTGAGACAAGGACAAAGACGTGTTAACCCAACTTTAAGAGATTTTGTAAAAGCTGAGATTGAGAAGTTATTGAAAGTGGGATTTATTTATCCAATCTCTGATAGTCAGTGGGTGTCACCTTTGGTTATTGTACCCAAAAATAATGGAAAGTGACGTGTTTGTGTTGATTATAGTGAATTAAACAAAGCCACCAAGAAGGACTATTTTCCACTACTATTCATTGATCAAGTTCTTGATAACCTAACTGGTAGTAGCTATTTTTCCTTTCTAGATGGATTTAGTGGCTATAATCAAATACAAGTAGCCCCTGAAGATCAAGATAAGACAACATTTACATGTCCTTGGGTAAATTTTTAGTCTTACCATTTGGACTCTGTAATGCACCTGCCACTTTACAAAGAGCCGTTTTAGTCTTTTTTGCCGACTTAACCACTTCATGTGTAGAGTTTATATGGATGATTTCTCAGTTCATGAAAAAAAATATGAAGATGCATTAGAAAGTATGGACAAGGTTTTACAAAGATGCAAAGACCATAGGTTGTCACTCAGCCATGAGAATTATTCACTCATGATGACAAAAGGAATTGTGTTAGGACACCATATTTCTAAAGAGGGTATTAAAGTAGATCCAAAGAAAGTTGAGGTTATCCAACAAATTGAAGTTCCTAAGACTCAAACAGATTTTAGATGTTTTCTTGGACATGTCGAATACTACAAAAGATTTATCGAAGGTTTAAGTAGAATTGTTGAACCATTGTTCACTTTACTCAAGAAGGATTCAAAATTTTCTTGGACAAATGACTATCAGAAATCATTTGAAACTATAAAACATGCTTTGACTGTATCACCAATAATCAGGGGACCTATATGGGGAGAACCATTTCATATACATATTGATGCATCCAATTTTTCCATTGGAGCAGTTTTAGGCAAAAAGATGAAAATGGATCAATGCATGCTATTTACAATGCTAGCAAAAATTTGAGTCTAGTTGAGAGAAATTATAAAAAATGAGAAGGAATTCTTAGCCTTTGTGTATTCTATAAACACGTTTAGACATTATATCACTGACTTTAAAACTTTTATTCACACAGATTATTTGGCTATTCATTATTTAATGAACAAAGTTGTGGTTTGTGGATGTATAATTAGATGGTTGTTGCTTTTGCAAGGGTTTGATATAACTATTGTAAATAAGCCAGGAAAAGATAATGTTGTAGTTGATTTTCTCTCTAGAATGATTTTGCAAAGTAATGATGAACTAGTTAATGATGTCTTTCCGGATGAACATTTGTTTATTATCTCAGTAGAAGCACCATGGTTTGTAGACATTCCAAATTACCTTGTAACAGGGAAGTGCCCAAATCATTTTAACTCCAAGCAAAAGAAAAGGTTAATTTGTGACTGTAGTCACATAAATTTGTCCACTTAATTAAATAAATATTTACTATTTATTTGATTATTTAACCATCAATAATCAGTTAATTAAATTAATATTTAAATAATTTCATCCCAACCTCTTCTTCTAGTTAACTAAATAAAATTTTCAATTTATTTAAATTAATTCATTAAGACACACTCTAAATCGATTAAATGAATACAACATATTTATTTAATTTAACCCCCTTTCCTCATTTAAATAAATAAACAAATATTTATTTAAATCCTTAAACTACCCCCCCCACTTGCATTCTCCTACAAATGCAAGTTGCACCTATTTAGTTGAAATAAAGTAATTTTATTTTAATTAAAATCCAATTTTCTCTCACCCACCAAACCCATTTGCTCTTTTAACTCATTCTAGATTCTTCTAAATCATTCCTAATTAGCCTAATCACCCTCCCTAATTATTGTCACATTCCTAAGCAACTTGAAGTCACTTCTCAAAGCCTCAAAGTCTTTGAAAAGCCTTAAAGGCTTTATGTCTTCAACAAGTTAACCACTAAAGTCTTCCAAACCATTAATGGTTCTTACATAACCATTTATGGCTCTTACATAACCATTAATGGTTAAACTCAACTCACCCACATGGTTAGAGACTTTCCCTCTAAATTAACCCCAATCTAACTCATGTGTCTCTTCAAGCACTTATTGCTTTGACCATAGTTATCCCCACTAACTCTTGCACAAGAGTTTATCCATTGTATAAAAGCATTACCCTTGGATAAAATCTTTATTAATTCAACTCAAGCCTAACCTTACCTCCCAAGGTAACCCTCATGTCATCTCAAGTATTTAATGCTTCTTCCCTCTCCTCTCAAGCCATCTCATGTTGACATTTGTCATCCTGAGATTGGGTTGAAAGCCATCACATGGATCACAAACCCATCAATCCTGACCCTTGCTAAGATTACTTAATCTCAACCATCCATTTCTCCATTTCTCTTATAAATAGAGACCATTCCTTCTTCAAAATCATCCAAAAATCTTGTATGCATCAAACTTATCGTAATTTTGAGAGAGCATTTAGAAGCATTTTTCTTTGTTATTTTGGCTAAAATTAACATAGATTAATTAGGTATTTTCTCATATTTAGCTTGTTTACATTTGCATAATCTTTTACCTTCATTTTCATAATCTTTAATCTCCATAAGACATTGATAATAGTGCAAAAAGCTGAGGGCTACACTCATGTAGAACTTGGAGAGGAGAGGAAACTATGAGCATGTTGGAGGGCATCTTGGAGGGTTTTGTGTCTTTCCTTCATTTTTGTGTGCTTTCCATAATCTGTTTTATATCTCTCTTGGTATTCATGTTTAGGATTATAGTTTCATTTCTCTTTGATTTTTTATTGTCACTAACAACACTAACGACCTTGATCTTGTGTTCTCTTACATCCTTTTCAATGTGCATCATTTGGTGAACCTGATGTGAATCGAACATGCAACCTTCTGATTTAAACTAACTTTTTTGTTTGTGATTTTCAAAACTTTCTACACACAAGTTGTGCTTTAGTGCTATTGACACGTGTTTTAGCACCTTTGACAACAAAAGATTTAGCACTTTGGTTCGAGTTCTGGCGCTTCTGTCTAAGATTTAGCGTTGTTGTTGTAGTTATAGTGCTATTGTAAATCTTTTAGCACATTTCTGCTCTTTGTTTGACAACATTTTCATTCTAATTAACATTTTAAATTAGTGCGTTTGTCCATCTTTTAGCACTTTTGGTGTTAATTTAGTGCTTCTGTTAGTACTTCAACGCTTTTGTCTTAAAGTGGCACTTCTGTGTTTACACAAAGTAGCGCTTTTGTAACAGAGAGTTGAAAAAACGATTCATGTAACCGAATTTTAAAAAAAAATTTAGGCTTGTAGAAGCTCACCAGAAACCTTCATTTCACTAATTGTTTTCTTTTTCTTTTGCAGGTTGCTAACCTCTTGTTTGTAGGATTCGAGGAGTTAGAAATTAGGAATTTTATTTCTTTTTTCTAGCTTTGCTTTTGAAGTTAGATTAAAAAGAATTCACTTTCCTTTTTTAAAACAAACTTCATCTTTCATTTTGGATTAAAATCAACAAAATTTTTAATTTGGGCTTAAAAAGAATTTCATTTGCAAAAGTTGAAAAGACCCACAAATCAAACAAACAAACTTTGCTTTCTTTTGCAAGTTAGGGATGAACTTTTCATTTTGGGCTTAAAACAAACAAACAACTTTCATTTCTTGCAAGGATAAAATTCACAATTAACCCTTTTATTTTGCAAGTTAAAAAGAACAAGCAACTTATCCATTTTGTTTACAAATCGCTTTTACTTTGAGCAAAAAGTGCTTTCAATTTGGTTGGCCAGGATTTTACTTTCCTAGTTAGAAAACAAATTGCTTTGTGGGATTAAAAATAACACCATGGTTGTTGGAGAAAAATCTCTAAATAACATATAGATCACATTGCGATAAAATAGTTCAAAAGAACAAGTGGTTTCTATGTTTGGCACGCTTGTGCAAAAAATTGTAGAGTGGTCCCATTTCTAACACACACTATCCTCTCCCTTGGCTCTCGTGGTCCTAGGTGCAAGAGAAAAGTATTAGTAACGCTTGAAATTTTTATTTTTAAGAGAGGCCTGCCAAGAGACACATCACTCTTGGGAACGACCTTGCATGGTAAATCCTTCGAGCCGCTATAGAAATCAGGTGAGAGTGAAACTTGTAGCCTTGGGTGTAGTTGTTCTTGTATACACCTAAAAATGGTCTGAAGATAATTAATTAAATAAGCAATTATTTAATTAATCTCCTCCTCCCGAATTTAATTGAATTCACTAAGCAATTTGATTAAATTTCCTCATTCATCTACTTATTAATAAATCTAAGGATTTATTAAATAGGTTCATTTCATTTCACCCCTTTAATTAATTAATTAATTCCCCTCATCCAAATTCATTTCTTCTAAATCCCCTAATTAATTAAAACAAATCAAATTCATGAATTGTTGAGATTAATTATCCTTTTCATATTATTTGAATTTCTAAATTCAAATTCTCCTAACTTCTACCACTCCTAAACCTAACCCATTCTACCTACCACCATGTCCCCTTTCATCCAACATCTTCTAGAACCTTGTGACACTTGTCACTAAGTGTTCCCTTTCATCCTACATCTTCTAGAAGCCTCTTGACACTTGTCACCATAGAGATGATAGATGTTCCCTTTAATCCAACCCCCTTTGCCATCCTCCTCCAATTTAACCATTGATATCTTCAGATCAATCTCAACCATTGATTCTTGCCAACTCACCCTTAACCTTCGGAAATCCTATAAATAGACCTCATTTTGGAGCACAAAAGGTCCCAATTTCATATCATGATTGCATATCAAAATTTCATATCATGTTTGCATATTGATTGATTCATCTCATTTGCATTGTTTCTAGTTTATCATCTTTAGCAATGTTATCATGCCTAATCTTAGCTTAATTTGCTTATCATGTAGCTTAATCATGTTATTCTTGCTAGATCATGCATTTTCAGCATTCAAATCCTCCATCTAAGTGTAGTCAAGTCACTGGAATATGCATAATCAGATATGAGTTGATGAAAATCAAAGCAACGATAGTGCTCAAGAATATCTCTCCTCCATACCTTTGGGTATATCAAACCTTGGTTTTCAAGGCTAGGAGACCTCTTAATTGAGTTTATACCTTGACACGCTAAACGGATCCCTTACTAGTGCCGGTTAAAATAGAAGCTACCCGATTCACCTCCGAAAGGGTGATAATATTTGTGCAAGAGAGATAGTAACTCTCCCAAGACACTTGCCATATCGTGCCCCCATTAGCGTTTGGGGTCGGATAATACGGCGTTGAGAATCCATTGCGTGAGACTCAACGACCATATTCTGATTAGCTATTGGGTGTGTACCTAAGTCAGTAAACATAGGTTTTCATTCTCAGCCAACTTCCTTAGGGTTTAGCTTGATTGAGAGTCATGTATCACATCATGTGTTTGCTGTGTATTCATGCCTAAATTAAAAAATCAGACACTTAAAACTGGAAAACTAAAGTAAAACATCAAAATTCAGTGATCAAAACTCAAACAAACAAACACTTTTTACACCTATTAAAATACCTGTCATACGAGTCAAGATATTCTATCGTACTTATTGATCTTTTGTCGTAAGAGTCAAGGTTCTATGTCGTACAAAACACTGCTTTACACTTGAAGTCACTAGTTTGTCATTCTGTCTTGTATCTCTTGTCATTCTATGCTTCATAATTTGTCATACGAAACTCTGCATCTATCAGTCTAGAGCTGTGTCTTACATGCCTGTTTCAGATTTATCATGTATGCTTGATCAATTTGTAGTAAACATAAACACCTATTATCTGTCAATCCATGCTTAGATTGTCCGCTTGGTTTTCTTGGTCAAGTTATCATCCGTCAAAATCAAACTCTAGAAGATAAACACCTCAAGATTTTCAAAGTGCTCACCCCCAACAAGTTCAAGATCTAAACATCTCAAAGTGCATTATCACCCTCTTTGGTAAACTAATCACTCAAACATAGTTTCTCATCAGGATCAATCATCCTTTATCACGAAACTAAAATGTTTGGTCACGATAACCTTGTCCCACATCATAGGATAGATCATTCCTACTAGACCTGGTTTTTATCAAATCATCACCATTGCACTCCTAAACCAAAGATCAAAAAAATTGCAAACTTTTAAACACTTGAATTCTCTTTTAGGGTCATATCACTCTATTGCCTTTAAATTGACTATTGATCACTTATCAAAACAACCTTTTGAACAATCAAATCCTAGCAAAATATCAAACACAATGCCCATTTTGATTAGAGCGTAGAGACATAAGACCACTGAAACATTTGAAATAGCTAAAGATCATATCAACATGACATACCAAAGCAAAACACAAGAAGAAAATAGAACAAACCAACATATCAGAGCAATCAAACAAGTTCAAAATCAAAATCCAACTATGTTAAAACCTCACAAGGATTTAAATACATCTCAAAAGAAAAGTGGTTCTTTTATGCACCTCTTAAAGAGATCCCTAAAGGATTTGGATAAAGAAGATCAAAATCGTACACCCATGTCTAACAATGATCCATCCATCCATAAGCAAATTGACTCTCCAAAGGCATCTACTCCTACACCTCTTGAAAGCTTGCAAGAACCTTCCATAGCATCCTTACCAAATGATACATACAAAGCTAAAGTTCCCCAAGCAATATCCATGATTTCCACCAGGCCTATTTCAGAGAATCCTATTCGAAGCTCATCTCCTTCATATCCAAGCATTGATTCATTACAGCATCCCCATAACGATCTCTTGCAAATTGAAGTCCTCATTCATAGAATGCTTGTTAAATGTGTCCTAATAGATGGGGGAGCTGGCTTGAACATTTGCTCTATGAATCTGGTTCGTGCTCTAGGCTATTCAGAAGATGCAGTTGATCCTGGGAAAAAGATCAAAATCAAAGCACATAATGAAGAAGAACATTCATCTAAAGGAATGGTGATATTACCCATCACAGTGGGACCCTTGCAAAAAGATATAACATGCCAAGTTCTAGACTTGGACCTACCATACAACATACTCCTGGGGAGACCATTGACACAGGATATACAGGCTATTACATCAACATATCATCAATGTGTCAAATTTCCCTACGAGGGACAAGAAATCACAATCTCAGCAATCTCAAATCCATTGCAGTGTTGTAGTAATCTGAGATCAGCTCAAGATGGCATTATTTCACATAACAGAGAGGTAGTAGCTTCAAGTACACAATCTAAAGAACAATCATTTGAATCAATTTTGTCAAACATGGAAGAACAAATGCAGCTAAAAGATCGGGGAAACGGAGAATATTTGTTATCATGGAAAAACAAATAAGAGCAACTTCAAATTGAGAGGGATGAAGAATCAGATATAGTAGTCAATGTAGTTCACACGTATGCAGGACAAACGTTAGGAACTAGCCTACTTGAATCAGAATCACATTCAACTGATATGGACTTAACTGAGGATGATTAGTATTTTCTTATGCGAGGTTATTCTGACGAGAGTACCGTTCTAGAAATCAAAATACCTATTGAAAATTCTGACATCTCTATCATGACCCCTAATATCTTTGAAACTATTCAACCTGAAGATCCTTTATCCTTAAACTATCCTATGGACTGGGACAATGAAGGACATACTACTATTGATACCTTTCCAAATGACCATGCCATATCCCTATATCTTAATGAAATCAAACTCGCAACAACTTTCACCAGGGATTTCGCTAACGTATCTTTGAGTCAAGTGGGTGCCAAATCTCCTAGTTGCAAAAGTGAAAATCAAGAAAACAATATCAGGTCTAATGCTGAAAACCATTTCTTGGCAACATTAGATCGGGAAAAAATAAAAATAAAGGACGAATCTAACGGTGAAAACCTCCTTGAGGCGTCGGAAGATGGGAGATTTGACACTTTACCTGAATTATATCAAGATAAGTTATCTATCCTAATGGAACCAACAAAGGTAGTTATCATTGGCACAACTGATCTACATCCAACAATCTCTTCATCAGAACCAACAAGGCAAAAATACTTGAAACCATTCAAAATAAGGCAAGTCAATTTTACCTGTTCATATATAGACGTTCCAGGGTTTGATCCATATCTTACAATACATCACCCGAATATCGGTCCAGGAGCAGGCATCAATAATGGAACACAACATGGATCAAGAGTTGGAATTCTATTCATCACACCACAAGGGCATACAATCCCGAAAGCATACAAATTAAGCTTTCCGTGTACAAACAATATAGCAGAGTATGAAGCATTGGTAACATGTATCAAAATGGTTGTAGAATGGAATATTAAACAACTTCAAGTCTTTTGAGAGTCTCATCTCATCATTAATCAAATCAATGATGACTATCAAACAAAAGATGACAAACTCATGCCTTACAAAAAGATGGTGGATGATATCAAGAAGTACTTTGTAGAAATAACTTTTGAGAAGATCCCCAGAAATGACAACTAAGCAGCAGATGCCATGGCTACACTTGCTTCTCTATTGTAGACACTGGAAAATCAACAACATTATGAATTCCTGGTTGAAGAGTTGTTTCATCCCGCCTTTAATTGTCCTGATTCCCAAACCATATGTCAACTTATTGGACACGATTCCTCCCGCTATGGCCAAACTTACACATACTTGAAAGATAACATCTTACCTCCTGAATTATCAAAGAACCAAAAGAGAAACTTTATTCACCAATCCTCTCATTTTACTCTTGTCGTGGATACCCTATATAAACGAGGTCTAGATGGTACTCTCTTAAGATGTCTTGAACAAGAAGAATCTGAGAAGGCCTTACATGAAGTCCATAATGACATTTGTGGCACTCATTCAAGTGGTCTTACCCTTTCGAAAAAACTCATACGGTTGGGCTATTATTGGCCAACTATGAAATGAGATTCTTTTAAGATAGCAAGAACATGCAAACAATGTCAAATCCATGGGAACTTGATCCATGCACCAGCACAAGAACTTCATGCTTTAACAACATCTTGGCCTTTTTGTCAATGGGGACTTGATATAGTAGGAAAGATAAATCCTTCCTCATCTAATGGACACAAATTCATTCTTGTAGCTACAAAATATTTTACAAAATGGATTGAAGCGGTACCTCTCATAAACATCACAGGAAAACAAATTGCTGCATTTATCTTGAACTATATCATTTGTCACTATGGAATACCAATGACCATTATCACTAATAATGGGCAACCATTCAAAAATCAAGATGTACAAGAGCTATGTGAGAAGTTCAAAATCCAGCACAGATTCTCCACACCATATTATCCACAGGGAAATGGGTAGGCAGAAGCATCTAACAAAACTATTTTGAAAATCCTCAAAAAGACAGTGAACGATGTTGGGAAAGATTGGCATATCCAACTAAACCCTGCTTTATGGGCCTACCACACCAGTATCCGCACATCGACAGGTGCCACACCTTTCTCTCTTGTATATGGATTGGAAGCCATATTGCCAATCAAAGTAGAGATACCTTCTCTACGTTTATCACTAAAAGGTCTCATCCCAGATGAAGAACAAAGAGTATCTAAACTACAAGAGTTAGAATTGATCCAGGAATGAAGACACAATGCCTTTGATCATCTAAAGGTATATCAACAAAGAATGTGCCGGAGCTATAATTGTAAGGTCAAACCACAAATCTTTCAAGTGGGAGAACTAGTGCTAAAGGAAAATCCACGCAACCAGGTAGATCGAGAAAAGAAAGGCAAATTTGAGCCAAACTGGTTAGGTCCGTTTGTGGTCACAACTGTACTTGGGTCAGGAGCATATCAACTATCAACACAAGATGAAGATCAGCTCAAAGAACCTATCAATAGCATGCACCTAAAAAAGTTCTATGTCTGAAAAATCAGAAAAAATAAAAAATAGTGAAAAATCAAAAAAAATCAAAAACAGTAAAAAAATCAGAAAAATCAAAAACACTGAAAAAATCAGAAAAAATAAAAAACAGTGAAAAATCAGAAAAATCAAAAACACGGAAAAATAAAAAAAAATAAAAAACAGTGAAAAAGTAGAAAATCCAGAAAAAAAATCAAATATCAGAAAAAGTGCAATAAAAACAGATGGTGAAAACCTGACAAACAGGCGCTATCTATCAGCTAGCTCTTCCATCTATTAGCTCATGCATTTATCGGCTTGCATCCATGCATTTTCCATCAGCACTATCTATGACCATCATAAGCCTTTGTACATACGCAGACATCCCAGGTGGCTTCTTACCATGGTTTGGATAATTGGATATATCATAACGATTTTGTTTCTAGGCTTGGGACAAAATCCTACACCTAGCTGGGGGAAAACTATTGATCATTTTGAGCTTAATCAAATAAGTAGAACAATAGTTAGACAACTCTTATCAAGCGAAAACTGAGACACATCCAACATTGAACACGAGATCAAACTATCAACTATCAAGCTATCACAAAATCAATCAAAGCACATCACATACTTTTCAGTGTATAATTTTCTTTTTGGATAATGATTTTAACATGATTGTTTAACTTTTCTATATTGATTTTTGCTATCATGATTTCTGAGTGACTCTAGGATGTCATTGACTAGAGGAACAAGGAAGAAACATGATATTTTTCTTGTCTACTATCTAAAAATTAATCATTAATATGTGAAAATTTGTCTTGGGACATGATCATTGGAGTATCATTGAAGACATTTCCAATTTGTGTATTGAAATGATTAATACTGCTTGTTTTACGCAAGCAACACTTAGGTCATCTTGATTCAATTATACCTCGATGCTTGTGCTAACTTGCTATATCAAAATCTAGGAAAGTAATGCTCAAGTCATCATGGTTTAATTATACCATTGATATTTGCACTCACTTCCCACATTCAAAAGCTCAATGATGACAAAACGCAAAATAATCCAGTGACTGGTCTAGTCATAGCTTTGCATTCCATTGCATTCATTTGCATTTTACCTTGCATTTCATTCTTGCATGGGATCCTACAAGCTCCTTTTATCCAAGGTTAAATCTATCACAGGAATCATCAAGTATCATCACAAGTGTATACGCAATTAGAATAATGACTCATATTTCTCTCATGATATTATCAACCTAGCTCAACTCTTATGCTATCTCTCTCAACAGAATCAACAATCAACATATCCAAATATTTCTACAACTTGATATCAACAAATTGTAAGTTCTTTATCTATCAACCTTATCAAATCAAATCAATCAATCAAACCTAATCAATTCTATGACATCTTATACAGGATGAATCCCTCCTTAAACCAGACGATCTAATTCTAATTCATGTCTTATACAAGATGTATCCTTCCTAAAACCAGATGTTCTGATCATGTCTTATATAGGATGAAGAAACCAGACGCTTTGATCATCGTTGTCTTATACAGGATGAATCCTTCTTGAAACCAGATGCTTTGATCATCATTGTCTTATACAAGATGAATCCTTCCTGAAACCAGACTGAATCTAATCAATCAAGATTTTTCAATCTTACCAATCTAAGCAATCAAGCTAATCAAAGAACTCGCATTTTCATCAAAACATAGTTGCCAAAATCAAATCAAATCTATTGGGATATCAATCTCGCAAAACTCCAAAGATCAATTATCTCAATTGATCTCTCGAGGGGGCATCATCATATCGAAATTTAGCAATCAAGAGCTGGGGTATCCTATCAAATCAATACCATCATCAAAATGAGATTAATCTTTGAATCAACGCGTCATTACACCTCGCTTCAAAGAGGGGCAAAATGTATACACCTAAAAATGGTCTGAAGATAATTAATTAAATAAGAAATTATTTAATTAATCTCCTCCTCCCCAATTTAATTGAATCACTAAGCAATTTGATTAAATTTCCTCATTCATCTACTTATTAATAAATCTAAGGATTTATTAAATAGGTTCATTTCATTTCACCCCTTTAATTAATTAATTCAAATTAATTAATTCCCCTCATCCAAATTCATTTCTTCTAAATCCCCTAATTAATTAAAACAAATCAAATTCATGAGTTGTTGAGATTAATTGTCCTTTTCATATTATTTGAATTTCTAAATTCAAATTCCCCTAGCTTCTACCACTCCTAAACCTAACCCATTCTACCTACCACCATGTCCCCTTTCATCCAACATCTTCTAGAACCTTGTGACACTTGTCACTAAGTGTTCCCTTTCATCCTACATCTTCTAGAAGCCTCTTGACACTTGTCACCATAGAGATGACAGATGTTCCCTTTAATCCAACCCCCTTTGCCATCCTCCTCCAATTTAACCATTGATATCTTTAGATCAATCTCAACCGTTGATTCTTGCCAACTCACCCCTAACCTTGGAAAATCCTATAAATAGACCTCATTTTGGAGCACAAAAGGTCCCAATTTCATATCATGATTGCATATCAAAATTTCATATCATGTTTGCATATTGATTGATTCATCTCATTTGTATTGTTTCTAGTTTATCATCTTTAGCAATGTTATCATGCTTAATCTTAGCTTAATTTTCTTATCATGTAGCTTAATCATTCTATTCTTGCTAGATCATGCATTTTCAGCATTCAAATCCTCCATCTAAGTGTAGTCAAGTCATTGGAATATGCATAATCATATCTGAGAGCATTTTCATACTCGCATTTACTTGGAGGCAATAAGTTGATTAGCTATGGTTTTGTCTTTCTTTGATTTAAATCTTCTAACCATGCTTGTAATGATTTATTGAGTGCATTGTGGTTGCAGGTACAGGTACACTTCACAAAGCACGACAGTTCCTACAGTGTAACTTTTTGAAAGGACATATGGGCCCAACCACAAGTTATGAGGCTCTTAAGTGAGTCACTACAGAATAAACTTACGTCCAAAGACATCGAACATTACTAGACACCTTTTATTCTAGAAGCCCACCTGTTCTATTGATTGAGGATATTTGTGAAAAGTTCAGTGCAAGAGCATAGATGGTTTTTCTCCCAAGATACTCACCGTACATATTTCCTTGAGTAGAAATAGGGCTTTTTGAAAGGCTACTTGTAGCTTGATGAAAGTGGTGACTCCCCCATCATAGGGATTGTCTATCTATTATGTTCATGCAAGACTTAGTATATCACATCCTTACTTGCCACGATGGGATTCATAAAGTATGTAGTACCAAAGTCAAAGAAATATTAAGACGTGGGCTGAAAATATAGCAAATGGCCATGACCTTAGGGATAAAAAGTGTTTGAGTTGTCTTTGTCTTGTTTCAGACTAGTAACAATTTGGGCCGACTTCAATATTTGGGAAACATAAAATACATTTGTAAAAAGGGTCAAAAAGTTCATGATTGGGTTGATTTAGATCCGCATCTATTTTTGCCTTTTGTTGAAAAGGGGCAGGGTTATTGTGCTTGTGTACTTGTTGTACTTTCTTGTCAAAGAAATTCAAAACAATTGAAACCAAGTATTTATCCAACACATTTACATCAAACATTGATAAACCAAAACAACATCAACAAGTGAAACAAAGTATCAGTTTGTATGACCATCACCCATATCTTAAGAAAAAAGAGTCTTCATCAAAATACCACATTGAAAAAGAGACAAATTGGTTCAAAAGGTCTTATCAAAAGAAGGAGGTTTTTCTATATCAATAGACAACTATTTCTCTCACATAGGGAATTCTTACGTCATATGCACTTGTATCTTCATGGCAAATCCAACGAATTTGACAAAGAGCCTTTGAGAAATAGAGATTTTACTCAATATAGAGCTTTTGGTAATCACAAAAACAAAGGGGGCAAGATCAATCCTACTTTCTTTCCAAAAATCTGTATCACATACAATGAAGCTCGATGGGAACCATCAACTCCTAAGAGAGAGGAAGAAGTAGAAATCCCCTTTGTAACATAAAGTTTTTATTGAGGTACATATTCTATCCACTTTCACCTTCACACATCACAAAACCATTCAACTCTCAAAACACAAAGAGGTCTTGTCCTGCGTTCTTTTAAATATTGCTTAAATCAAACCAACAAATCACTTTTAGGGTGTCTCTACATCTAGGATCAATCATCCTAAGAGGCATTTCTACACAGGTTAAAATTAGTTTCTGAGTGTATTCTCTCATTACTAGGTAGCTTGGTTTGTAACACATCTCAAACCTTGGTATACCTCATCACATCAAAATTGTTGAAAAACACAAGATCAATTTACAAAGAACTTTGTTAACATCCAATCTTCAGTATTAGAGATCTATCTTCTAACAAGCATTTTACAAAAACTTATCTTCCATCAAAAATTTCATCACCACCTCATAATCACTTTCAAAAACATGGCTCACATAAGATCAATGAGAAATCGACAACCAGAGATTGAAGAAGAGGAAGAAAACCTCAATGATTTTCATGAGGCCGTTGGAGGAGTCACAAACGATGAAGAACCCAACACTCCAACTCCCGAAGATATAGAAAGAGCACAAAATAATCCCAAATTCAATAGACTCTTTGATGAAATCCTTAGAAATAATGCAGATGCTCATTTTATGAGACTTTCTCAAGAGGGTGCCAAACTACTCTCTAACTTTGATACCGCACAGATACGACAAACATCTGAACAACATAGCCATCATGATGGTGGAAGAGGTAGAGATTACTTCCACTATGACCTTAATCATGAAGGGAATCTTCCTCCTCCTCCTCCTCCTCCTTCAGAAATAGATATGTTAAGGCAACAAGTAGAAAATCTCACTCAACAACTCAATAGTGGTGTGAAGACGACTTGGTTTTCACTTAATGATATTTGTCCCTATCCTTTTGA